>NC_065551.1:9768096-10096826 GCF_022605725.1 Anthonomus grandis grandis
GCTCGATCTCTTAGAGACGATGGAGATTAATAAAGCCATAAAAAGTCCCGATTTTGTATGTGTGAACGCAATATTACGGGACAGAATCATTTTATTTTTAATAATATAAACTGTACATCTCCATCGCCTACAACGAGTACCATTGCTAAAGACGCAGCGCCATCCAATAACCAACTATAGAACTCCGCACCATCAGAATATAAAAAGCAACTAACTTAACTTCACTCTAGTAAATTAATGTGTTTTATTGTGTATTAATTATAAAATTTTTAATCTTTGTACCTATTTGGAATGTTTTGTTTGTATACAATTAGAGTTCATTTACGTGTATCTATGTGTATCGTCCTATTTTTAGTAAGGGAAAACCTTATTTTTTATTGTAATTTTATTTTAAATTAATAATTTTTTAAGGTCTGATGATGCCCTAACCGGGTGAAACATATGTAACCGTTATTTAAATTATATAGATGCTATAGATTTTGAGAGTTTTTTGTTCCTGCTTTTGATAAACGACGTTCACCCGAAGATAGAAACAGATATTTAGCAATAGGTAAAAACAAAGTAAATTTTATTAATAGCCTGATAAATATGACTTTAAAAAATACCAAAAGGATTAGAATGTAAGTATAGTTCACCAAATAATTTATTTGTCCATTTAGGCAAATTATCACTTTTCAGGTACATAATCCTCTTTTTACCTTACTTTTTTTTACTTACATTTTTAAATCATAATAAATATTAGGTTACACAGTTACTAAATAATATTATTAAAATAATTTATTTAAATATAAAAAAGCACTTCTACCGTTAAAAAAATATTACAACCCTTTAAAATAATAGCCAATATTACATTAAAAACCAAAAATGTTTTTAAGCCTGATAAAACTTTGCGTTTTCCTGCGATTTTTTACTGCGCTGACTTTGCACAGGAATAATATTTATAAGGCCACACATATAAATATAAGTTTTGTGCATTATGAGTTGGTGAATCATTTTTTTTTGAATATAGATGTCTTTTTTTAGGCTGAATTCGCATCTTTTTCATAACCTCTGACATTCTTCCTGAAACCTTTCTTTTCTTACACAATTTGCCTTCTCCGACATTATCCTCACTAATTCCACTTGCACCAGAGTTAATCCTCCTAAATAATGGCATTATTACCTCCAAATTTCATTAAATTATAATACTGAAATAATTATCAACGGACCACATAAACGTTTCTAACTGAATAACGGATAAAAAAAATCTAATAATATGTGTAGTTTTTACGCCGGAAGTGGAGGCGTGGATATTCCTGGTTTTTGCCTCTCCTTCTTGGACAATCCTTGTTATTTTTCCATATTGTAATTTAAACTTTGCTATTATATAGTAATATACAGGGTGTCCATTTAATATTGCGGTGCTCGATTGCTGCTAAATCTTGAAAAGGAAAAAATCTTTAATAGGGGGAATTATAAGTGAGTTAGAGAGGCTGCTTTTAAAAATAAGTTTGGTTGATACAGGGTGTCCCAAAAAAGCATGCATATTTTAACTTTTTTTTAATGGAACCACCTATATTTTTTTTCAAAAATGTCTCATTTGACTCTCTCTTTAATCCTAAAATTACTTTGCTCTAAAATGCGACGTTGCCTAGTTATTAACAATTTAAAGAAATATTTAAGAAAATCAATGTTACACTTAAATATTACTATTTACCACCGACGTTTTTAATTTTTTTGAAAAATCTATATAGCCTTTGCCTTAGATTATTTTATCTTTCAAAATTAATTTTTTTATACGGGGTGATCAAAATCGTTACTCAAATAATAATAATTTTTAATTTCTATTTTGCCCAATTTCTTAAACTTAAACACCCCATATCTAGTAAGTCTTTTAATTAGAACATTTTTTTATCTTGGATTTGGATCCAATATATTTGCCATTATCTCTGTTTTCTTAAAATTTCCTTCTTAAAGAAAAAATTACATATTTTTTTCATAGGAATTACAACATATAATTTTACTTAAGAATTATTAGAGCATACTGGAAGCGTAAGGTATAAAAAACAAACTACAACAGAAATGGTTTTTACTGAAGAAATCAAATTGGCATTTACCAAATGGGTTGTAGAAATTCCGAAAATTAGAGTAAAACAAACACAGATTTACAAATACAGAAAACTTCTGTAGGAAAATGCCACAAGAAAAATAAATATCACTTTTATCAAATTCAATTACATCAAGAATTCACCAAAAATATTAACAACAATAATTAGAAATAATATAAATAAAATGTATTATAAAAATTGCTCAAAATGTCTACCGTTTTACTCCAAACACAAATCAGCCGTATGTGCGAAAGATCTTCTAACTACATAAAGCGTGGAAGACGTAATACGTCTAGAAGACTCTTGTACGCGCTCCACTATATCTTCCCTAGTAGATGCCCATACTTCCCCATAAGAAGAAATCTAGAAGCATTAATTCTAGTGACCTAGGAGGCCGTCCAAGTTTAATAAATATGTATACAAAAGTTAAATTTAATAACTAACCTTTCAATTCATGTATTATTAAATTGGTGTATATATTCCCTGACATTTGCACTGAAGTGAGCTGGTGCACCATTTAACTGTAGCCACATCCGATGCCTTATAAAGTCGGGAAATCCGGATAATCCTTTGTTAAGATATTTGGAAAAACTTCTCCTGTTATACGATTTTCAAAAAAGTATGGACCAATAAAAAAATGATGTACTATTTATTGCACCCCAAACTAATTTTCATCTGTGTTAAAAATTAATGATAAAAACTCGATGGGGCTTTTCTGTGTCGTAAAATTGAAAGTTATATCGGTTCACACAATCATTTCCATAGAACGTACATTTATCAATGAACGGCGCAAATTAAAAAAAAAATCTTGTTTTCTGCTGCCTGATTTTGTGCCTATTGACAAAAAGTTATCATTTTTTCAAAATCATTTTTGGCAAATTCTTGATGTAACTGCGCATGATAGGAATTATATTTTTTTTCTTGAGACATTTTTTCACGGACGATTTCGATATTTCTAAGTTCTCACTGAGTTGTAATTAAAGAACTAATTTCCGGTGTTGCAACGACCGACATGGTGATTACCAATTGGTTTTCTTCATTTAAAACTGTTTTCATTCTAGTTTGCATTTTGTACTCGACGCTTCCAGTACGCTCATATCGTTCCTTTAATTTCGTCATCACTCTATCATCAGGATGTCAGTTATTACGAAATTTTTCTCAATAAATCCTTAAAGCGAAAAAATAGTTCCCAAGGCATTCACCGATAACGTAAATCATATTTAGTAGTTCTCGCGTAATTTATTTTGATACAAATTTACTTATTATGAATGATTAGTAAATATTATAATTGGCATACATCACACAACAAAGAATAAATGAATTATGGCCAACTTTTTACATGTAAGAAAAAAATTATTATTTTTAAATGAGATAAGCATCAGGAATTAATACTACTATTATTTTATTATGGTTATTAAAACTATTTACTTTCTTTTTTGCTAAAACGTGTTCGAAATAGAATTAAATAGAGTGACAAAGTGCTTGTCATTCTAATTCCATAAATTATCTATTAATTGTCTTTAATAAATGTCGTAATGCCTATGAAAAATATGTGTCTCTTAAACTCTTCTTTTAACAACAAATTTTGAGAAAACGGTTAGAGATAAAGGCAAATTTGGTGGTATCAAATTGAAGATCAAATAATACTTTATAAAAAGCGTTACTAGATACAGATTTTTCAAAAAGATAAAAAAACGTCGGTGGTAATGATTATTATTTAAGTAAAATATTGATTTTTGTGAAAAATTCTTAAAATTATTAATAACCAAGCAACATCACATTATAGGGTAAAGCTGTTTTAGGATTAAAGAGGGAGTCAAATGGGACTCTCATTTCAAAAAAAAAAATAGGTGGTGCTATTTGAAAAAAAAAATCAAATTACGTACCACGCTTTTCTGGGACATACTGTATCAACCAAAATAATTTTTCAAAGTAGCCCCTTGAACCTAATTAACATTCCAACACTCCTACAAGATTTTTTCCCTTTCAAGGTTTAGCCGCAATCGAGCACCGCGATATTAAATGGACAACTTGTATATATATTATTATATAGATTACTCAAGACATTAAAAAATATATGTGCATTATAATTACCATTCTATTTTTTTGTATATTCTTAACACAAAAAACGTTTCTTATTAATTTTGCTATTTCGGCAGAATTAATAAAGTTATGTGAAATTTAATTTGAAAAAAATTATCTTAAAATCGATCAGTTAAGATAATTTTTTTCTTAATAAAAAATTAAGAGAAAAAGTAAGATGGCGGACGACATAAACTCCGATTCTGAGAGCTCCGAAAAAAAGAGCCCTAATGAGTTAATTTGTGGTGTGTGTAAGCGCAAGTTAGTTAAAGATGACATATCTTGCATCATATGTGCTAGTGACTTCCATAAAAGCTGTGTAATACGCCTCAAATCGACAATAAAAATAGGCAATGTGAAGGTCATGTGTTGCCTTGGAAAATAAATAAAAGCAGAAAAAGTGGCTGTCTGTATATCAAGTTTAATAAAAGAACTCAACTTCAAAACAAGAGAAGTGACATTACTAAATGAGTTAATTAAAGAAACATAGGATAAAAACTCTTTACTACAGGAAAAAAACCAATTTCTTAAGGAAAAACTACATAACCTAGAAACTAAACAAAAACAAACCCTCTTTTCCGAGGTCGTCCAGGGAAAAAACAACGTGACCAGACCAAAATCAGTTAACCCTAGGGGAACTCAAGATGCGAAGACAACACGGGCAGAACTCGACAAAAACATCCACCCGGCTAAATTAAAAGTGGGCATAAAAGCTATGCACAACATCAAGAATGGTGGAATAATCATCAAATGTACTTCACAACAGGAAATAGAGAAAATAAAAAGGGCTGCAAAAGAAAAACTAGGTAAAACATACACTGTAGAATTAACAAAAATGTTAAACCCTAGAATAAAAATAATTGGCTAACTAATAACGGAAATATAGATAATACAGAGGAACTACGAAATCAAATATGCCTTCAAAATAAAATTTTTGATAAGAATAGCTTAAAAATTAACTACCTAAAGCACACAAAAAAGGACAATAAAATAATCATCTTTGGAGAAACTTCTCCAGACCTGTTCAAACGACTGATTGAGATGGAAAAAATATATGTTGGATGGCAAAGGCTACCGATATATGAGGACCTCACACTGTTGAAGTGTTTTAGATGTCAAGAGTATACCCATAGGAAGGAACACTGTCAACACCAAGTAATATGCTCATACTGTGATGCACAACATGACTACAAGGACTGTGAACAACAAACAAAAAGCAGAGCAAATTGTATCAAGACAAATAATAGGTTTGGACTTTCTTATGATACAAAACATACCTCATATGACTCCGAATGCCCAACTATGATTTTTTATAGACAAAAGCTTAAGAATAAGATAGACTATGGAATTATTTTTTACTACTATACTACTTTATTTTCTATCAAGTGTTATTATTTATCTAATTATATGTTTATTTTCTTTATAAATTAAACTTAAAAACAGTTATAAATAACTTAAACAATGGCTAACAATGAGGTAATTATACTCAAAAAATTGGAAAAAAAGGAAATCCAACTTGATCTAATAAAAGACAGGCGTTATGACGTTAATGAATTTAGAATTCAAAAAGCACGAAATTCCTCCTTAATAAACAAAAAAAATTTAAACTTGGTACATTTAAATATCAGAAGTTCAAGAAAAAATTTTGACAGCTTTTTAGCAAAAACATCTTGTCGAACTTGCATTGTCTTATTTATTTCCGTTATCAAGTGTAAACTCGTAAGTAAAACTAATAACGGTTGGAGATACTTACCAACCGAAACGTCGTGTTACATTAAATAAATAAGACAATGCAAGTTCGACAAGATGTTTTCACTGTACCATTGTCTACCACCATCAAAAACAGAGCTTTTTAGCATTTATACAGATACCTTTTGTCTTGATAAACTTGACATAATTGTACTGGGTGAAACTGGGCATATTCCAGAAATAAAAAACTTTACTATCCCAGGGTTTATAACTAATTATAACAATAGTTCAAATAATATTTGTGATGGGTTAATTATATACATAAGAGATGGTATTCAATTTGAAATAGAACATACAACTCTCCCTACTTCAAAAATAATGCTAAACTCACATTCTCCTTAAGCTCTATACAGTCTTCACTCATAGCATGCTACAGATCTCCCAATACCTCAGAAAATTTATTCCTTAATGACTTTGATCTTTACCTAAATAATTTACCAAAAAAAGAAGGCATTAGTATTATAATTGGCGACTTCAACATTGACATCTTAAATAAAACAAACATAATAAGCACTAGATATATAAGTATGCTCCTTTACTATGGTTACAGCTCACTTAATCACTCATATACTAGAGTAACACAAGATAGTAATACATGTATTGATCATCTGTTCATACGACAAAATGGTCCACAAAGAAACAAATAAAGTTTTAATCTTTACATTTTAGAGACTTATATAACAGACTATTACCCTATTTACCTAGAGATTTTCTCCAAGTTAGACTACCCTAGTGATAATACTAAGTACCTAAAAACTCATTATACAATATTTGAAAAGCAAAAGTTTATAGAACTTATACAAAACCAAACTGGCGGGACGTATATGAAATAAAAAACTCAATCCTGGCATACCAAAACTTCATAAACATTATTAGTTCTATAAAAAATAAATGTACAATAAATAAGATATACATCAATTAAAAAAAGAGACCAAATGAAGGAAAAGTTATTAAAAAATAAAAATAATGACACACTGAAACTTGAATATAAAACTTATAGAAATAATTTATGGAAATTAATAACTTCTACTAAAAATAACTACTATATAAACAAACTGCAAGATAGAAAACATGATATTAAAAAGATGTATGAAATTCTGAGTGACGCGTCTAATGAACCTATAGTTAAATTTAACCGAGACATTTATATAAAAGATCTAAATAATAAAGACTTTGAAAATGATACAGAGATGGCCAATTTCTGTAATGAATATTTCTCTAAAATAGGAACTAGTATGGCATGTCAAATTCCTGATACAACCACAAAGCTTAATCTAAATTATCCATCTTTCTTAAACTCCATGTCGTTAAAGCCTATAACAAAAAATGAACTAACACTTCATATTAATTCATTAAAGAAAAATAGTTCCCTAGGTCCAGATGGCATAACTTCTGAGATGGTAAAGCTGTGTCATCCATATACTGTTAAACCACTTAAATATATATTTAACCTTATTTTCTCATCAGCAAAGATACCTGAAGAACTCAAAACTTAAACTATTACACCAATTTACAAAAAAGGAAGTAAGAGTGATGTTTCTAACTATAGACCAATAAGCTTAATAAATACATTTCGAAAAATTTTTGAAAAATGCTTAAAAGAAAGATTATATGATTACCTAAATAAAAATAGTACTTAACAAAAATCAATTTGGTTTTCAAAAACAACTGGTACACATGATGCAATGTATAGTCTAATAGAAAATATAAAATATGGATTGGAGCAGGGAAAAAATGTGTTGCGGTTTTTATGGATCTAGCAAAGGTCTTCGACACTGTACCCCATTCTAAGTTACTTCATGTTCTTGAAAGATATGGAATTAGGGGTGTAGTGTTGGGGCCCTTTAACAACTATCTACGAGAAAGAAAGCAAATGGTAAAAGTTAGAGATTCCCTGAGTGACCCTAGCACTGTGCAAATTGGAGTGTGCCCTAAGGCACAGTGCTGGGATCCTTACTCTTTATTTTATATATAAACTCCCTTTTATCCTTGCATAATAGGTGGCATGGCACTATCTTACGCGGATGACACAGTTCTTGTATTTAAGGATGTTACTTGGACTCTTGTCAGAACGAAACTCATAGATGGCATGAGGAAGGTAAAGATGTGGTTAAACAAGTATAAATTGTCCCTAAATATCTTAAAAACTGTTTATGTCGCCTTTTCTCTAACAGATGCAAATCGGCCAAATTTTAAGGAAATAGTTATTGATGAACAACAAAACTTTATTATGAAAGAAGTAGAAAACACTAAACATCTAGGTATAATAATAGACAAAAAATTAAAATGGACACCACACATTCAAAACTTAACATCTAAACTCAAAAGCTTAATTCATAAATTTTTCCTTATTAGAAATATATTGGATAAAAAAAGTTTAATAATATTGTACCAATCATTTGTGGAGTCTCTGATATGCTATGGTATAGTGACCTGGGGTGGACTCTACAATAATGCACTCCAATCCAGATTGTACCCACCTCGCTCTTGTATGATACCAAAATACTTAATATCAGATCCTTATATCTATACTCCAGTTGTGTATTCTGGTATAAACTTAAAGATAAAAACTACATAAGTCACCAACATGAAACCAGACAACTAACTGAAAGACATCTTAATGTACGATTTCGCAGATTCGATGGAAGCCAAGGATGTAATTCTGTAATAGGACCAAAAATTTTCAATAAGTTACCACGGACAATTCGGGAGATTACAAATAAGCAAAAATTTTCAGAACTTTGTAAAAGATTTATCTATGAAAATTATGATGACTTACTTAACCTTCTATAAATAACTATTAACGTTTTCCTGTTCTTGTGAAATTTTTAGGTGTACTTTATTGTATTGGTACTACAGATTAATTTCGTTTACATCTATCCTGTATTAAGCATGTATTTCTTATGTTCAATAAATTATTTATAAATAGAAAATATAAAATATAAAATTTCTTTAAACCGAATTAAACATACCATTGCTGCAGTTGTAATTTTATGTTTTATAAAGTGACCCATCAACTACCAAACTTGCCTACTATGCAAATTGTTTGAGTAATCTGATGAATTTAAAGAAACTAGAATTAACGTCTCCTGATAAAAGAACACACTAATTTCAGTATGTTCAATATTAGAGAGTAAAAAACACCGTTGCTGTAGACTAAAATTTTAAATTTCTTTAGGGATGGTAACATCTACTGTGACTTATTATATAAGTCGTTAAAGTAACCCAACATATTTTGAGAAAAGGGATTTGATTGTAAAAAAACACTGTTATTGTGGGTAAAAAATTTAAGATTTTTTTAAGCATAATATATCAATATCTCCCTTTGCCTACTGTATAAGTCGTTTGAGTTAACCGACATGTTTTTAAAAACTTGAATTATTCTGTTCTAATAAAATAATAAGTTTAATTCTTTTTTGACTATTAGAGAAAAAAAAACACCGTTGCAATAGGCGAGAGCTAAAGATTACTTCTGAAATATTAAACGTATCAAAATTAGGTTGTTTTTTTATCGGAAGAGATTAATTTTAGTTTCTTTGAAACTGGCGTGTTACTTAAATTATTTTCATAATCAATAAGGTTAATAGCTAATAATTTTTAATATAAATAACTAATGCTAATAAAGCACTTTTAAAAACCTAAAAATACAACTGCAGCAACGGTGTGTTTTTCCATTTGTTTCTTAGCGAGAATGATTTTAAAATAATTTTTTCTGGATTAAATTTCATATAATGTTATTAATTAGTGCCCTTATAACGAAATCATAAAAAGTAATTTTTTTGTATCGAGAATATGCATTTAATGGAACCTCTAAGGCACAATAATTTTCTTAAGTGTTAAATAAACTATAACCTATCAATTTTCATAAGGGCCGCTATGACATCAGCGCGCATCCTCGTGAACTACTGGTATTCCGTTGTCATCATTTCTCCGATTTTAAAAACATTTAAATTATTTTCAGTTCAGATGTACTTAGCAATTGTCAACAAAAAATATACACAATGTACCTAACTCACACCTAATTTATTTTGTTGCAATAAGCTTATGACGAAACAAGATCAATTGCTTTACCAGTGCTAATGTCTATCTTATCTTAACAAATTTACAATAAATACACCTTTGTAACAAATAGTATTTATATATTTTTCTACAGTATTCAGAATGATTTGGTTTATATTATTTTGTGTCTTTGCTTACCTATTTTGGTATAAATTTGTAAGTCCCTTGGATCAATTTAAAAAAAAGGGGGTTAACCAAACCAGACCATGGCCACTTCTAGGCGACCAATGGAGAGCAGTACTGCAAACTGAGAATATGGGCGATGTGGTAAAAAATGTTTATGATTTATATCCGAATGACAGGTAAATTAGCAAATAAATATACAGGGTGACTAAAAAATAAGTATTTCCTTTTGAGCATATTATTTCTTACATAAATAAATAAATAATTTACCCAAAAATTTATAATTACAAAAGTTTGATTGAATTAAAATCTATATTGTGACTAATTGATAATTAATAACGAACTTTGTTATATTATATCATTATTTAAATAAATATCATTTTAGAAAATACTAGGTATGCGGACATTATAACTAACACTTTTCTTTTTCGAATAACTCTAAGTTTGTTGCATGCATTCACAATTTCTTTATGAAAAATTGTTTTATTTGGTAACAGTTAAAAACTAGTTCTTAATAATATGTACTTTTGTAATATGTAAAAGTCTTTTATTTTGACGTTTGAGTTTTTTTAAATCGGTCAATTCGTTTTCGAGAAAATTAGAACAATCTTTGTTTATCTTAATTTGTTCAGATAGAAAACAAAAACATGTAAATATCAGTTTTTATTTCAATTCAAAGTGTTCAAAATATTGCCCGTTTTTGGTCGAACAATGATATAGGCGATGTTTAAATTTCTGACAGACATTTTCAAAAACATGTTGTGGGATATCATGGCCGCTGTCGATTTAAATGTGACGGCAGTTTGCCGAACACATTGATTTTGGGCACCATAAATTAGAATAATTTCCACTCTTTCGGCTAGTGTGTAAATCATTTTGGAAGTAAAATCTTCAGTTCAACAATTGAATTTTCACTATTCCAAGACTGTCACAAATGTAACTAACGGCAAAATAAATTCTTTATTTTCCTTAGCAACTATAAATAACTAAGCAGGTATAACAATAAATATAGTTCGCCCAGGATATCTGTGTTCATGAAAATAATGCCGAAAAAAAATCAGGTTGTTATTTAGTTTTTTCCATCTCTAATCTTTGGAATTGTTGTTTATGTTGGTAGTTTCCGTTTTGAATTATAAACGAGTTATTGATTTGGCAAACCCTAACGGGCAACATTTTGAACACTTATTGAAATAAAAACTGATATTTACATGTTTTTGTTTTCTATCTGAACAAATTAAGATAAACAAAGATTGTTCTAATTTTCTCGAAAACGAATTGACCGATTTAAAAAAAATCAAACGTCAAAATAAAAGACTTCGAAAGACCTTTTAAACAAGCTATTACTCGATACCCCTTGCCATTTAAAATTTTTAAGGGGATGACCCTGGGGGGCGGAAGGTCAAAGGGCGTGAAGAAATTTTAGATTAGAAAGTTGTCCCCTTAACAAACCTAACAAATCCGTGGTGGGAAGTTTTCAAATGAACACCCTGTATATAATTATTAAATAATTTTTTAGACAGTTTATAGAAATCTTTTAACGTTTAAAACTATTGATATTATTTATTTCTGCATATCGAACATTGCAACATTTCTTTTTAAGACTATATAATTGTTATTGGCAAACAGATTTTACATTAAGTTAAAATGTAATGCTTACACCTGAAAAATTAAAATTTATTGACAATATATGCAAAACAACAAAACTTTTTAATCAAAATTTTAAAAAAATAATATAAAATGTGATCTTTTCGTGCATTAATTGTGGTAATACAATCTCCTTCCATACTAAGGATTAAGTAATCCAGATTTTCTTAAGAATTGATATTTAACACTGTTGAAGAGCTTGAAACAGCTAGTTAAATTCAGATATCGACGAACGGACTTTTAAAAAACATTTATTGATACAAAAGGGCCTTAAAACTAGGTGAACAGAAATATGAACAGCAACGGTATTAGCCGAGGCTTTGACACAATATTAATGCTAACGATAAATTACAAGCGATTTCTTAAATATAAAAATAGTCCTAAGCTAAGCATTTTATAATGTAATATAAACAATTAATTGTGGTTTGAGGATATGTCTCCTCCACCCTCAGTTCTGTCAACGTCCTCGTTGACAAGTCTCTGCAGGATTCTCAAAGGGATGGCCTTCTTTCTTCCTTGTTTTTGCCAATGGTAGATGATCAATGCTAAGCAGCATAAAAGAATGATTGATATTGTCGTAAGAACATAATTGTGCATTGGAACATGTTGAGCTAGGTCATGGAAATGTATTGGTTTGATGATATCTTCTTGGATTTTCTTAGGATCTTGAAGATGTCTAATTTCTAGATTGATTTAATTATTGGTGTTTGGGACTTTTATAATTTTTGGAATTATGACTGAAATATTGTTGATGGCTAATGAGTATTTGTGTTGATTAATTATTACGTCACATTGACTTTGAATAAGGTTGCAGTCTTGGAGTATAATCTTCTGAAACTGGAAGCAATCTTCATAAATTGTTTCAGGGCTTTTTGTACAAAATAGGAGTGCATTCCTATAAGTTAAGGTATGTACCTTAAAATTGTTTAGAACAGTGGCATACTGACAATTTTTGGGTAAAATACATCCATTGGCAATTGGTCCAGAGCAGATCCATTGTGAGTTGACTTCTTCGCATTGGCTATACCATAGTTCGTTGCAATAGTATTTACTAGGACTTATAATTAATTTTGATTCATTATTTGGCACAGGATAAACTAATTCTAAATTACATACATTTTGTTCAAATATGGGTATCTTAATTGCTAGAATTGCCATTTCATTTAAAATTAAAAGGCCGGTTTTACAGATTAAGGTTAATTCCGATAAATGCTTAATTGGCCATAGTGCATTTTTAGGATAGTGAACTTTCAAGTATTGCCATATTTCATTGATTTGTTTTAATGTTAAAATTTCGAGATCTAAAGTTTCTAGGTGTCCAAAAGATAAAATACGTAATATTTTTTCTAAAAATTGATTTAAGTTGGTAATCTGAATATATTGACTTTGCAGATTTAACATTAAATTAGACTGGGTATTTGATTTAGAAATTTCATTACGTATGTTTTTCGAGTTCTCGTTAATCGTGTGAATATTATTTTTAAACTCTTGCATTATATTTCCTGCGAATGAACTAAGGTCGTTGATTTTGTGCATAGACTCAAGCTGATTAAATTTCAATATTTGCAAATTCTGGGTAATAACCTCTAGGTCATTGTTATCTAAGTTTCCTGTAATGAACTTGATACCACTTCCTAGGTAGTTTATTAAACCTCGTTTTTTTCGATTTTGCATAATATTTAAGTTATTTTCGTCAAATACATTTAACTTTGCGAAAGTGTCATATGTATCATTTAATGCTTTAGAAGTCAAATAAAATTGTGATTTAATTAAAATACTATTTTGATTATTTACAGAGGGTTGCATAATTAATAAATTGGTAAATAATTGGGATAACGAATACTTAAGGCTACTTATATTAAAGGGTATATATGTAGTATGATATTGACTTATTACTAAAGAGGGAGCAACTTCTTCTATATAATATCCATTATTGTGGAGTTTGTGCACCTGAAGTGCTTGGCAAGGGCTCGTTTGATTGAGTAGGGCCAGGATCAGGGTCGGGATCAGGTGGCTGAAAAGGTATAGATTTTTTTCTAAGTCTTTTGATTTTTCTAAGATGAGTAGATATTGGTTTTTTCTTAGCGGTACCTGTTATTTTATTTTTGTCTATTTGAGATACTTTTAGGGGTACGTACTGTGGGTTCATTTTATTTCTAAGGGTAGTTTTCTTATATACCGTATCATCTGGGAGTATTTCTGGAGGTTTTTCTGTATTTTTATTTTGTTTTTGAGTGTTTGTAGCTTGCTTGTTGTAAGCTGTTTTATAAATTTGTTCGTGGAATGGTAGTAACTCCTTTTTTCGTCTGTCATTATATTGCTCAAATAAGGTTAGGTCGTTATCGATGTTCGGTTCGTTTACGTAAGGGCCATATAATATGGAAAAGGGCGAATGACCTGTTGTCGAGTGAATACTTTGATTATAGATTAAGACAGCGGAAGTCATGAGATTTTGAGGGGTTTCATCGGGATTTTGCATTTTCAGAATTCTTAGTTTTTCTAAAAGTGTGGAATGCAATCTTTCTACAGGACTGTTGGAGGAAGAATTTCCTGGAGTAGTGTAATGAACTTCTATACAGAAAAGTTGACAGAATTCTTTGAATAAATTATTTTGAAATTCCTTACCCTGGTCTGTGACGATTTTTAAGGGGGTGTTATGATGTGAAAAGTAATGACGTAGTTTGCTTAAAATAGTAAGGGCGTTTTTATCAGTTATAAAATAGGCTTGGGCATATTTTGAGAATGAATCTATTATTGTTAGAAACTGACAATTTAAAAACTGGAAAATGTCTAGGTGAAGTGTCTTAAATGGTTTTTCAGAGAGCAAGGGTCCTTCGTAAGCGATTTTGTAAGGGTGTCTTTCATATTTATTTTGAAGGCATATTTCACATGAATTAATAAAATTAGTTATCGAATCTCGTAGTTTAGGCCAATAATATTTTTGTTTAATATGGTTATATGTTTCCGTTATACCGTTATGGTTACTTTTGTGATAATTGGCTAAAATTTCCTTTTGTTGAGTCTGGTCAGTCACGTCAAGGACGTAAGTGCTGGCAAAAACTAGTTTTACGGTTGTATTTAGATTAGAAAATACTTGCCTTCGAAACTCGAGTTTTAATTCGTCATTTTTAATAAATATAGTAAAGGTAACGTCTGGTTTAATTATGTCCTTGATAATTTTTAAAATGTGTTGTTCCTGATTTTCTTTTGAAATTTTTACAAAATGGTGGTTTTTATTAAAAGGTTTAGTGTAGGTGTGTTTAAATTCATCGCCGTAGTCGATGACAAGACGATTTGATGCATAATTGAGGGGTAATTCTGATATTGGGATATTCTTTCCTTCTGTATCATTATTGGAGTGTGCAGTGACGTCAGAATCGTCGTCGTTTGCAACAGGGTTAACAGGGTTTGAGATGTTTTGGGCTGGAGCGTCTTCTTTGTATCTTTCATTAAAGACAAAGTCGGCTAAGTCAAAATCGGATAAGGTGGCAACTGTATTGTCAACATTTGGGACAATAGACTGTGAATCGGTATCATTTGTTTCAAGAGTGTTAAGATTAATGCGGGAGAGAGCATCTGCTACTAGATTCTCTTTTCCTTTTTTATAGTGAATTTCGAAATTGTATTCCTCTAGTTTTATTTTCCAACGAATTAATCGGGAGTTGGGTTCTCTGATTTTTGAAAGCCAAACTAGGGGATTATGGTCAGTTTCAATTAGGAATTTTTGGCCATATAAGTATGGACGAAAATGTTTGGTCGAGTCCACTATTGCGAGAAGTTCTTTCTCTATAGTTGAGTAGTTTTTTTCTGCCGAATTTAGGGTTCTGGAAAAGAATGCAATTGGGTGGTCATTTTGCGATAGCACACTGCCTATGGCTATATTGGAGGCGTCGGTGGTGAGCTTAAAGGGTTTTGTGAAATCAGGGTATTGCAAGATAGGGGAATTGGATATGAGTTCTTTGCATTTTAAAAAGGCATTTTTATACTCTAAATTTTCTATATCAATTTGAGTATTTTTCCGTAGACATCTTGTTAAAGGAAAGGTAATTTTGGCGAAATTTTTGATAAATCGGCGATAGTAGCCTACAAGCCCTAAAAAGGCTTTAATTTCTTTCTGATTTCTTGGTATCGGGTAACGTTGGATTACTTCAATTTTTAAAGGATTGGGTTTTATTCCCTCGGAGGTAATGATGTGTCCTAGGAAAGCTACCTCTTTACTCACGAATTCTGACTTATCAGGCTGTATTTTGAGATTAACTTCCCTTACTTTTTTAAATATCTGACGTATATGATCTATGTGTTCAGATAGGGATTTAGAAAAAATAACTATGTCATCCATGTAGACAAAGCAAAATTTGTATAAGTAATCACGGAAAACTTCACCCATCATACGTTGGAACGTAGCGGGTGCATTTTTGAGGCCGAAGGGCATTCTGAGGTATTCATAGTGACCATTGTTGACAGTAAAGGCCGTTTTTTCAATAGAATCGGGATCCATTTCTATTTGATGGAATCCTTGGGCGAGATCTAGGGTCGTGAAGTACGTGCATTTTCCGAGATTATCTAAAATTTCATCTATTCGGGGAAGAGGCCATTTTTCTTCTATTGTCTCGTTGTTAAGGGATGTATAGTTTATCACTATCCTATGTTTCTGGATGCCTGAAGCATCGGGCTTTTTTGGGACTATCCACACGGGTGCGGAATACGGAGATATTGAAGGACGAATTATTTTGTTCTCTAGTAATTTCTGAATTTGGGATTGTATCTCAATATTCATAAGAGGGGGATGTCGAAAGGATTTTACATAAATAGGTCTGTCTGTTTTAGTTCGAATTTTATGTTTGGTTTGACTGGTAAAACTGAGGTCACATCCTTCGTGATACATTATGTCTTTGTATTCATGACATAAGGGTAAAATTTTTGATTTTTCGAGAGGGGTTAAGTGATCGAAACGTAAGATGTTTTCAGGGTTGAATTTTTCTAAAATTGGGTATGATGGGTCTAGTATATCAAATTGATCTTGGGGGATGACTTTCATCCTTTGATGAAAATTTACGTGGACGGTAGGCGTGGGGTTGGGAATAGTGCAAAAGCCATTTTCAACTTTTACTAAACTGTCAGGTATAATATGATTTTTTATGTCAAATGATGGCAAAATAGCGACACCATTTTCGAAATTTACTGGTATTTTTAAAAAGTTATTGTTAAAGTTGTGTATCGGATGCAAGAGGGGTTTATTGTAAGCCAAAGAGAAGGGTATTATTATATTTTCCAACTTAAGGGTTTTGCTTTCATAATCTAGCAAGGCTTTTAAGTTTTTAAGATCTTTTGATCCTATTAAGGCATCGAAATCGTTATGCCAATTCAGTACTCTCATTTTAAATTCGTTTTTTATGCCTAGTTCTTCTAGCAAGGAAATTTTTAAATTTTTGGTTTCTTTATAAGTGTTCTTGCATGCGGTTACTTCGAAAGGTTCGATAAATATTTTGTCGGAATATTTGTTTGCAATTTTAGGAGATATGATAGAGTCGGAGGCACCGGAGTCAATTAAAATTGTCAAGTGCTTTTGTGGTAAATAAAAGTATGGAAGCTCAATTTGTTGTGCTACGTTATTTAAGTTGATGGTAGATCTGGGCCTGATTTCGGAAAATTTGCGAAATTATCAATTTCGAAATTTTGTTCGGAAGTGGGGTAGTGATTTTGGTCATTAGGATTCGTTAAGGTGGGATCGAAAGAGGTTTCTTCATATTGAAGATTTGGCTCGTAATATTCAGAATAATGTTGGGGTGAATAATCGGTATAATATTCAGACTGGTTATCTTCGACATAAGGCACATCGGGATAAGAGTTAGCGTTGGTCTCAATGTTAGTTAACTCTTGGGACACAAAATTTCGGGGGCCTGATGATTGAAAAAAGTTTGGTTGTCGAAAAGGCATTCTTTGTTGATACTGCCTAGAGGGTCCAGTTATGGAGATTGACATTGGAGTAGGGGGGTCTAATTTAGGTTTATTATGATTTTGGGGAGCGAAGACGTTTCTTGGTTTTCCAAAAACTTGAGCATTTGTCGGATAATGTCTTTGAACTGGTCTAGGTCGAATTTGTATGGGTTGACTGGGAAATTGTTGCTGGGGGAATGTCATGGGGGGTTGATTCTGGGGTAGTAATCTTACGGGACTTTGGAAGCTATTTTGTTTTACATAGGAATTATGGTTATTATTATTAGTAAATTGGTTATTATGAACATTAGACAGATTTGAAAAATTTACCTGTGATTCAATCATATTATAGTTAATTACATGCGTATATGCATCATCAAGTGTATTAGAGCGTTGTAACATTAACATCGTTTTTAATGTCTGAGGCGAATTGGCTGTCAGAATTAAAACCGAAGTTTTTTCTATTTGATTAATTAAAATTAATTTCGCATTTACATCTGAGACTTCGCAATGTAATTTAGAAAAAATTCTTTGTACAAAGGATTTGAGTCTATCTACAAATTGTAATATGCTTTCATTTTTATTGATCTTAAAGTATTGTAATTGTTGGTGTAAAATTTGATAAGTGATAGGATCACCGAACTTTATCCTTAGGGCCTCTTTAATTGAAGGCCATGAATCTAAATCTGGTCTAGAAAGTAAAAAGTCTCGAGCATTGTCAATTAACTTTGACTTAATGGCTGCTAAAACAACTTTATTTTGATCAATACCATCAATTGTAAAATATAATTGGTAAAATTCATCTATGGATATTATAAAACTTTCCAAATGGTTTTGAATTCCAGAGAAGGTTGGTAAGAGAGAAGTGTGGAATCTTATGTTTTCCATTTTAATATTTAAATTAGGTTTAGATAAATTAGAATCTAAAGTTAAGTTATCTAATAGGTTACTTATGCTATCTAAATTATTTTGATCGGAAATATTTTGACTATTTAAATTAGAAATATTTGAATTTTCGTTTTCAACTACTAATCCTAAAGATGCCCTATTTCGTATTAATATGTTTTTTAATTTTTGCGACGGATATGGACTAGACATTAAATAATGGCAATTCAAACAAAAACTTACAGTACAATCAAGGGATGACCCATAGAGCTTGCACAGTAGAGGTTCACAACCAAAGGAGTCCCTATAAAGGCGTGGCTTGAATCGTTCTGGTCCAGATGAGATGTTTGGGAGCACTTGGATCAGCTAGGTCCCTGACACCCGTGTGTCCCTACCGTGTGTAGGCGGCTTAGCAGTTTCTCGGCTTGGTCTTCTCCAAAAGGGTCGCAGTACCAAGGGTTGCGGTACTTAAGGTTGGTCGATGTCTTCAGATTCTTGATGGATAGTGCACTAAGATTTGACAATCACTTTTACACAACGGTAAACCGATAAAGGGTAAAATTGCACTATCCTGTTCGCAGCGCCAGTTAAATTCAGATATCGACGAACGGACTTTTAAAAAACATTTATTGATACAAAAGGGCCTTAAAACTAGGTGAACAGAAATATGAACAGCAACGGTATTAGCCGAGGCTTTGACACAATATTAATGCTAACGATAAATTACAAGCGATTTCTTAAATATAAAAATAGTCCTAAGCTAAGCATTTTATAATGTAATATAAACAATTAATTGTGGTTTGAGGATATGTCTAGCTAATCTAGATTTTTAAACTGATTCTGGCCCTAAAGAACTCTTTTCTACAGCTTATCCTAGGCATGCTCAATAAAGATTGAGATCAGTTGATTGAGCTGTCCAGTCTGTAACACGAATATTCTTCTCTTACAAAAAATTTCATGTGATTCTAGCTGTGTGTGAAATGCCATTATCATGCATTAAAATAAAATTTGCACTAGTATTTTTGGCGTATTAGAAGGTTAAAAGAATTATGGAGCAACAATAGATTTTAGAATTTTTCAAACGTCGCGGTCTGCTGATAAGAAAAGACCCAGAAGAACGACCTCAGTTCTACTCGACAAGAAAAATTCCTGCCCATACCAGAATTGTGCCTCCTCTATAACTGTGAATTTACTGTTTAGATCTATTCGATTTCTTGTCTCAAGTACCCTCCATATACATACTCTTCGAGAATCTGGATACAAGCCAAAGCGAGATTCATCAGTAAATAAAACATTTTGCCACTGATTTTGTAGATAAGTGACATGTTCCTGAGCCCAAACTAGTCGACTGGCGCGATCCCCTCGATTTAAGGGTGGGTATCTCCGCAGCTCTCGGCTTACTAGATTGCCTTCTTTCAGCTTTTTGTAGATGGTATGTCTTAAAACAGTGATAATATTAATTGTGTTGTTCTGCGCAAATGACCTATTAAATGTGGTGACTGTGTCATGTCTCGGAGCTTCTAACTGAACATAATAATCCATATGAGGAGTAATCACCCTTGGTCGACCCAAATGCCTTTCGCGTGTGGTTCCAATCTCCCGATAATGGCTCCAAACGTGAGAGGTAACGCTTTGAGAGACTCCAGCTTTAAGTATTTACACAGTCCTTAATATCTCATTATCTGCCAAATGACGTCTAAAAATACCTTGGCAATACTAGACTTGACAAGGAACTGGTAATGTTTTACATTATCTATATTTTGTATTTTCGGCATCTTTGAAAAATCATTTTGTTCGTGATTAAACTATTTGCAGATGAATTTATGTCATATATTTACATATTAAAATTATATTTATAATAAATAATGCTAGAACCGTGTTACACTTCTTAACATAGTTTAAAGTAACGATTTCCATAGCGAGCAGTAATATAAGTAAATTTTTCCTCCCTTTGAGGTCCCGTAGCAAAAAGAAATTTATGGCATTAAGATATTAGTAAAATGCATTTCTATATGTTTACATATTTATTGTGTACTAATGATAAAATATTTATTGATAGGAATTTACATAATAAAATCGGATATTATTATTTTATTTATCATTTGCTAAAAATAGACGAATATCAATGTAAAAAAAAATAAAAACAGTAATCTAACCATCAATACTCTAATTTAGTTTGACAATTAACTAAACGTCAAGGTTAAATTCCCTTCATTATTCGCTATTATTTCAGAGATTTTATTATTCAGTAGTTTTTGACTCAAGTCTGTGGGGTGTCAAACCTTATATATGCAAGTGTTAAGGAATAAAAAGTGACTTTTGAAATTTTATTACTATCGTGCCTTTTGATCTGGTTCTTTTAAAAATAATATACCCAAATTATTTCAAATGATCTGATTTATATTGGTGCGTATTTTTGGGTCTCTATGTTTGCATCATTGGCTTTTAAAGCCATTAAACATTCATAAAAAAAGAGGGATCCACCAAACAAAACCATGGCCGCTGTTAGGAGATCAATGGAAGATTTTATTGAAAAAGGCAATATAGGAGATATCATCGAAGAAGCATATAATTTATATCCTAATACAGGTAAATGTTAGTCTCAATAATTTTGGGAAATTACTGACCAATTTAAATATTTTTTAATTAAAATTATAAAAAAAATCGGTCAGTCAAAATACAAATTATATTGTTTCAAAGCGGCATGCGCAATGGAAGCAAATTGCAAAATGTATTTTATTTCTAATTTAATTAGAAGGTTAAAAGATTTCTGAATCTGCTCCAATACTTTACAATAAATTATATTGCAAAAAGTTTTTATTACTGTACTTAAGTTTAATTTTATAAAAATTCTTGCTTAGAAAAAATCCATTAATTTTTTTTTTCAAAATTACTTGCTCGTTATTATTAAATTAATTAAAAAATTTTCTTTGCTATTACCGCTTTGGATAGCTTCCAGAGACTTAAGAATTTAAACTACAAAAACAATATGAAATTGACTCCAAATCGTACCCAGTTTGATGCATGAAAATAATGAAGATACTAATTGAAAAGCAAGTAGTAAAAGGAAGAAAGTCCTAAATGCTTGGTGCATTTCTGGATTTTGAAAAGACGTGTGGCATTTTTTTCCTTCCTCATTCAGCTTTTATTCTTAAGTATATTTTATTCCATAATAGACTTATTGTGATCACGTCAATATCTTTCCTACCCATCCTTTCGCTTTGCAACCTGCACTAGCCAGTATAGGTTTTTATTGCTGTGCTATTTAGTATTCTTGTGTGAATTCTTCGCAAATATTTGTTGCCTTTTGCCACAAGTGCAGGTTATGTGTAGGTCCAATAAGCGAACTAGTAGAGCCTCTTCTAGCAAGTTTATTCGCTTTCTTATTTCATGGTGCATCATCATGCACCATGATCGTGTTCGTTATGGTTCGTTATCGTTATGGTGTTCCAACTTCTTTAGTTCCATAGGCAGTTCTATACAACCACCAATGTAACTGATGATGCTCTAGTCGAGCGAAACATGTAACCTTTGTCATTTTATTAAATGTATTTGTGATGCTGTAGATTTTGTGTTTTTACATTTTATAAAAGTGTATGACCAGCATCTTTGGGATAATGGATAAATTTTTCGAGTTGCAGCTCTTGTGATGAACTTAAATGATGTGTTATCAAATGCACATTTATGTCCAGAAAGGCGACTAGAATCACTTCTTTATTTTTCAACGCTTTTTCCATAATCTTGGACACTAGTCTAAGTGCGGCTATTTCTGCTAAATTTCTTGCTGTATAAGCACATTGGTCTTGAATGAAAGACCAATTAATTAAGGTTGATCTATTTTATTAGGTTTATATTCCAACGGACTGACTATCATCACACCTGAATGAAATTATTAGCTAAACCGGTCCCATTATTTTTACATTGTTGGAACAGTTTGATTTTGTTAATTTATCTGATCAGACGTCAAAAAGTTTTAAAAGTAAGCCGTTCTAAATGGCTTAGTTGCCACGTATTTAAGCTATTAAGTTGTTTCTGAGAAATAAAGTGGAAATAATTTTTTGGTTTATAAAGCATCCTTATTAGCGAAAAATCTTCTGGAATTTAGCATGCTCTGGTAAACTTTCTTATTCCGCACATAGCTTATTCCAAGCATCTTTATTTTGTTTTTCTGATCCGGTTATTCTATTCTGTTAAGAGTGTCATTCACTTGCCTATATGAGTTCCATTTAACTTGAGGACAGTTTTTTCAAAGCACATTATAAGGTATTTTTTATGTATCTGTCTGCTTCTTTATATTTCAAATCAGAGATGCTAATTTATTTTCATTGCGCTATAAAAAAGTAGAGCATTATGAAAATGGCAAGAAAAGGCAACGAACCCTTATTATGATCTTTAGAAAATTAGTTTTGCTTTATTTGCTAAGCCACTTCTATGAATAAAGTTTTGAATTTAATTTAATAAAAGATAAAAATATTAAGCTTTTAAAATTTATAGTAATTGGGTTTTTTTTTATTAGGTTTATAGGTTTTTTCCAATTTACAATTCCGACCATTATGCTTCGGGATCCAGAATTAATTAAACAGATAACAGTTAAGGATTTTGATCATTTTACTGACCACCGGCAATTAGTGGATCCAGAAGCGGAGCCATTGTGGAGTTCAAATTTATTTTCTTTACAAGGTTGGCTAAATTTAAAATCTTTAATGTTCTGTATTAAATCGATTTATCATCTTATTAATAGGACAAAAATGGCGAGAAATGAGAGCTACATTAAGTGGCACCTTTACTAGTGCCAAGATGAAATACATGTTTGGTGTCATTAACGAAGTGGCCGAAAACTTTGCTCAACACTTTTTAAATCAGGACCAAAAACTTATTGAGACTGAGATGAAAGAAACTCTTTCAAGGTTAAAAACAGGTTTTTAATATACGTAGAAACATATGACGCATTTTGAAATATGATCAGCATACTTTCTAAAATATTATCTATTTAATTAAAACATAAATTAATTAATAATACCATTTTATTTTTAGGTATACCAATGATATTATTGCTACTTCAGCATTTGGTATTAAAGTCGACTCTCTAAAAGAACCAGATAATAATTTTTATCTTATGGGAAAACGCATTACTAATTTAACTGGAGTGCTTACTTTATTTAAATTTGTAGGATACACTTTAGTACCAAAATTATTAAAGGTAAGGATAATAATCTCACACCAAGTTAATCGCATATTAGTATAAACATTCATTTGAGTTCAACATATTTATTTCGCCCTGAAGATGCAAATAAATCTTGCGAAACATTAGCAGGTTTATATATGATTGGTTTTTAATTTTATTGATCTCTAAATTCAATATTATTACAAACGATATAATCTTATTTGGATCGTTAAATAAAAAAACACATATTATGTTATTATCATGGCAATCATTCTCATTGCTCTTCTGATAACTATTTGGCATTAGTTTTTCAAAACTTTGATGAGTTTTAAGCTTTATGACAAGCCTAGTGAATGATCTTACACTTGGCTGTCTCTCAGATATACAGTTCCAAATATCTGGCGGTGGCAAGATTTGTATTCCTATTATATTTAATATAACATACCCATATGTCAAATCTTTGTTCACTGGTATGTTGCATGGACATTTTTGGAAATTAAAAGTTAATAAAAAAGTATTAAATACAAACAAAAACTACTAAATACGAAAAAACTAAATATTAACAATATAAAAAAATAAAATCAAACGTTTATACGAATATTTTGTAGAATTATGAGCAAAATAACGTTTAAGCATTAGGAAAATGTTGGTGTCCATAGCTATCGCCAACTCGTGAAAAATGAAGTCTGTCATTTATTCACATAAAAATATTTTTGAAAGTATCATACATCATTTAAAAGGAAAAAAAATGCTGAAAAAATTTTTATTTCAGCAAAAAAGCAAAGTGACCACCATAAGAAAAAATTAAGTTGATCATAACTCACAACCGAAACATTAAAAATGAAAACTGAATGTAAAGTGCTCTTAAAAAGTGTTCATAATAATGTTTCTATAGATTTCAATAATACTATGAAATAAAAATATAAATATATATGTACATATATACATATAAATACACCACTTTTTCGGAAATGCAACTTTTTGTTTTTTTCCAAAACACTTTAAAAACAAAAAAAGATAAAAGCAATAACAAAAAGGTATTGGATTGGCAATTAAATTCTTTACAATTTTTCTTTAACCAATTTTCCCAATTTGGGCCACACTGCATGCACGCAGCATCTAAGAACGTTAAGCTAAAATTTACATAAACCTTCATTATATTCTTGATACGTTAATATAATATTTCTCTTCGTGATCATAAATGCCTTTTTTAATACAATTTCTAAATACCATAAGAAATTTTCAGTAACAAATAAGGAGTTTTAAAAGAATGTATATGTTTTCAGGACTCTAGTATAACACAGTTCGCGAATGCTTCCGTAGTAAAATGTATTTCTCTTTAACCATTACCCTAGTTATCTCTGCAAGAGTTTTTTTTGCCTTTTAATATATTTTTATTTAACTTATATATTTTTAGAAATTTAAAGCAACACTTTTTGACCGAGAGGCTGCAACTTACCTTAAAACTATTATTTATGAAACGATACATGTAAGAGAAGAAGAACAAATTATAAGGCAAGATATGATCAACTTACTTTTGGAGGTGAAAAAAGGAATTAAAAAAGAACATAATGAAACTGTTGACACTGGATTTTCTACGGCTAAAGAATCTGATTATTTAGGTACTTACCTTATAAATAAATAACAATTTTTGTAATTGATAATTTACTTAATTTCAGATAAATATAAATCTAATAAGCCCAAGCAGTTAACTGATTTAGATATTGCAGCACAATCTTTTATATTTTTCTTTGCTGGATTTGATACTGTATCTTCGGCACTCTCATTTGGAGCATACGAACTTGCTGTTAACCAAGAAATTCAGTACAAACTTCGCGAAGAAATAAGAAAAACTTACAAAGATATTGAAGGAAAATTAACTTATGAAGAATTGCTAAAAATGCAATATATGGATATGGTATTTTCAGGTATGCAAATCTCAATTATCAATTTTATAGTAACTTTGTTTTACAAAATAATTTACTGATATATTATTTATACTTTCTTATTAATCCGATTTAACTTATAGCGTAATACATAATTTGAAACGAAAACAACAAAAACATTTTTTATTAATATACAGGGGGCTCCGTTATTCATGTTACAATCTTCTAGAGAAGTACAAAACGTCAAAAAAAAAGCTCATATGAACATGGGTCCGGAAATGCTTCCTCAGGGAGCTAGAACTCTTTGAAAAAAACCTTTAAAAACTAGTTTTTGTTTTATAGCTTTGAAACTAGCCACCGCAACCAATTTTGGAATCTAATTTAAACTTTTAATTAACTAAAGATAAAAAAAGGGTAAAAACTGCTCTTACTATATATTTTCCGTAGAACTCATTTCTTATACCTTAGGAAAAAGATTACCTTAGATTAAAGAGTTAGGAAAAGTCATTTAAGAAATATTACTCTAAGTATTATATTAAACATTAAACTATAATTAATAATTAAGATTTAAGGATGTATAACAATCAACTTTTATGTAATATTATGTAATAATTCTTCTTAGGCCTCATTTTAGACATTTAAAATTATTATTATTCATGATATATTAATATTATTAATATGCGGAGCATATAAGTATGGAACGGAACTCAGGAACACACAAACAAACGAAATACAAACCAATAAATATTTAAAAAAATATATATGTAGATATAAGCCATATAAAATGAGCTGTATGCTGCTTAGCTACATCCAGAAGACAAAAGACGGATGGCCTTTATATTTAATAAGCTGAGATATTTCCCCGATTTTAGATCAAAAGTAATATGCTCGAATATTAAATAATGTCTCTGAGGTTGATTATGTAAGTATATTAGTATTAGTGGGATTTTCAACTGACACAATTGTTAATATTAAAAGGAAGGTCTGCACTAAGTGTGTTTCATATTAAACAATAAAATAATCCACCAAAATTTTCACCAATAACAAAAATTGACGAAACACGACTAGGAACATCTTAAAAATGTTTTGTTATTTAAAAGCAATGCAACTCTATAATTTATAATCAAACCCTAAATAAAAATTTATTTGGTCTTATATACGTTCTATTTTAAATTATGCCATTTAATTAAATTTTGTTAACTTACAACGACAATCTAAAAAATAATTTTCGGCTAGCTAAGCTAAATTTCGAGATATTCTATTGTTTTAGCCGAAGTCGAAAAAGTCTTAAATTGAATAGTCTTATTTTACTTAAAGTCACATATTGTAGGTATTATATTCTGGCATCTCTAATAAGACCCATATCAATACTTGTCGGATTTATATTTCAACTATAGGAGCAGTGGGTTTCCTTATAATTTTATGTTTAAACCCAACAGATTATTTTGAAGTCGCTTCTACACCATTTTTTTGATAATTGTTGTTTATTATATCCAGAGTTAACTAGCACCTGGGAAGAAATATACCACAGCTAATTTCTATCAGAGGACTTCGGACTTACGACCCGGCAATTAAATACTTAATAGTTGGAAAAAAGCTATTTGAGTAAATGTAGGCAAATCAGTGCCGGTACCTGTGATACCGATGACTTACATTAAAATGATTCTTGATCATATTTTATTTTAAAAAACACATATATTTCAAAGTTTTAGTTTAGTTTTTATATCACGCATTCACTATTTTGACAGAAACAAGCTACATTTTTTTCAGTTAAAAA
Organism: Anthonomus grandis grandis; assembly: GCF_022605725.1. Classification (NCBI taxonomy): domain Eukaryota; kingdom Metazoa; phylum Arthropoda; class Insecta; order Coleoptera; family Curculionidae; genus Anthonomus; species Anthonomus grandis. The sequence goes on from NC_065551.1 coordinate 9,795,490, forward strand.
TACATGCTTTTCCATCATTTCACAAAGACTTTTTTTAATATTTATAATAAATACCCGTTCAAATTATGCATCAAAAATACATGTGTCATTATTTTTAAGGCTTCTGATAATGGGATGTTTAGTTGATTTATTTAGTTGAGTATATCTCCGCAAACTATTTTTTTACGATATAATGGTGAAATTGTTAAAACTGTATAAAGTACTTCGTTGGACCTATGAATCTTTGCTAATATTTAACATACAGGATCCAAAAGTAGCAATATAATAGGATTCTTTTGCTGATTAGAATGGTGAAAACAAAAAAAATTAACATCACGTTTTCTTTCGTTTAGTTACGTGGAATTCTCTCAATATTTTCATGATAAAATAAAAATAGAACAGTACAATAGAAAATAATTTTTTATAAAACAAAAAAGTTTTAGCGATAATAATAATTTTGTCAAATTTAAGTAAGTTGCCTTTAAACTTTTTGAAAGCAATGCAAAAAAATTTTTGTTTGAGGAATAAAGTGATAGCAACCATAGAGAATTATTAAAATGAATAAATACTAACAGTTATATGTTAGCAAGTTGTGATTTTTTTGCGATTTTTGAATTCAAAAAAATAAAATGCCTTTTCCACATTGATATGTTTGAATGTTGCATATACAGGGTGTTTATTTGAAAACTTCCCACCACGGATTTATCGAAAACCACTGTTTAAAAAAAACGCCAAAATACGTCAAAAGGTTTGTCAAGGGGGACAACTTTCTAACTTAAAATTACTTCACCCATTTTACCCTCTGCCCCCAGGGACATCCCCTTAAAAATTTTAAATGGCAAGGGGTATCGAATAATAGCTTGTTTAAAAGGTCTTTCGAAGTCTTTTATTTTGACGTTTGATTTTTTTAAATCGGTCGATTCGTTTTCGAGAAAATTAGAAAAATCTTTGTTTATCTTAATTTGTTCAGATAGAAAACAAAAACATGAAAATATCAGTTTTTATTTCAATAAGTATTCAAAATGTTGTCCGTTTTTGGCCAAATAATGATATAGGCAATGTTCAAATTCCTGACGGACATTTTCAAAAACTTGTTGTGGGATATCATGGCAGCTGTCGATGATGCGTTGACGAAGTTCATCAAAACTTTCAGGTTTGGAAGTAAACACAATAGATTTCAAATGACCCCATAGAAACAAGTCTAACGGCGTTATATCAGGAGATCTAGCAGGTCATTCTATAGGCCCCCTTCGCCCTATCCATTTATCTGGAACACTCGTCGTCTGAAATATATTTTCAGCAAGACGGCGCTCCTCCTCATTATGTTCTTCCCGTTCGGCAATTGCTAGAGGCACGATGTTGCCAAGTCACAACATACCGCCCGCCTTGAAAGTACACAATACTTTAAACCAAATTAATAAATAAATACTAAACTAAAATCTAATTTAAATTCTGCGAGTTTGAGACATATAAACTCTGTAACTAAAAATGTTTTCATGCAAACTTAAACTACGTTAATATACAACAGTACAAATTATTTCTACCCTTTTTTATTGTTCTACTTAAGAACAATAATTAAGAAGTGGGTAGGGCGCAAACTCGATTAACAGCGCGTGTCACAGTTCCATTAATTGTCTTTATTTCCACCACCCGCACAATTCCGTCTCGTCCTGGATGTAGTGACACAATTCTGCCTAGTGTCCACTTAAGAGAAGGTGTATTGTCTTCGTTTAACAAAACTAAAGTTCCCACCTTCAAAAGTTCTTTATTATTCTTCCATTTAATTCTACATTGAAGTTCGGATAAGTACTCCTTCTGCCAGAACTGCTGTGTCATATACTGAATGTGCCATCAGTGGGATAAACGATTCTTCGGTAAATGAGTCAAGTTAATTTCGGGAAAAGAGGATAGAGGTTTTCCAATGAGAAAATGCCCGGGAGTTAATGCGGCTACATCTTCTGGATCGTCAGTTAACAGAGATAACGGACGCGAATTCAAGACACCTTCAATTGGTGTTAGTATCGTGGAAAATTGCTCAAAAGTTAATTTAGTTTCCCCCAAAACACGTTTAATATGTACCTTAGTACTTTTTATGCCAGCTTCCCAAATTCCACCAAAGGTTAGAGATGAAGCAGGGATAAAATGCAATCGAATGCATTCGTCTATCCATTTATTGGTAATATAGTCAGCATTATTTTTTAAAAAGGTATATACATTTAATAATTCGTTATTAGCTCCCTTATAGTTAGAGCCGTTGTCGGAATAAATATTTGTAGGCTTACCGCGCCTGCTTGTAAATCTTTTCAGAGCTGCCAAAAAGGCTTGTGTGGTCAGCTCAGACACCACTTCAATATGTATCGCTTTAGTGCTCATACATATAAATAAGCATATATAAGCTTTAACAATTTTAGCCCCCCGAGTCTGTCTATCCTTAAGTAAGAAAGGTCCGCCAAAGTCGGTTCCTACACTTGTAAACAGAGAAAAGGAATTCACTCTAACTTCTGGAAGATCTCCCATTAAATATTCTGAGGATTTTGGATTAACCCGAAAACATTTAATACATTTGCGTACAATAGATCGACAAACTCTTCTACCCGAAAGAGGCCAATAATTCTCCCTGATACTATACAGTAAATTCTGAACACCACAGTGAAGTAACCTTTCATGCTCTTGTTTTAATAGCAATTTAGTTAATATATGACTGCTAGGTTATATTATGGGATATTTACTTTCAAATGATTTCTCTGAATTTTTTAATCTACCACCTACCCTTATTAAATCTTCTTTCATAAAGGGTTTGAGTGGCAATAATACACTTGAGGAATGAATAGATCGATTTTTAATAAAATTGGCGTATTCACGCGGAAAACATTCAATTTGCACATTTTTTATTATTAATTTTAATGCATTATCTAATTCTTCTAAAGTTAGCGGGCCAAAATTTCATTTATAATTAGGCCTTAAATTTAATGCAAAACGCAAAATGTAAGCAATAATTCGTATAGTCTTCCTGAGCTCAGAAAACCTATTCAGTAGTTCAATAATTTCACTACTAGGTTGAATAATTATTGCAAAGGATATACTTTTTTATTCAGGTATTTCAATAGTCTCTAAATTAGGTTTTGGTAAATTCCAATTTGACTCATTTTCGCACAAAAATTCAGGACCCTACCACCATAATATTGATTGGCTTAAATCATCAGGAGAAGATCCTCGCGATAGTAGATCAGCAGGGTTATTACTTGAATTGACATGATACCAATCTTTATAACATGTAAGGGACCTAATCTTACTGACCCTATTTGCCACAAAAGTTTTCCATCTGCTTGATTCTCCGTGAATCCAATGCAAAGCAATTGTAGAGTCTGTCCAATAATAACACCTATTAAAATCCTTTTCTAAAGCAGCAGTAATCTTCTTCGACAGGTTCGCCAATAGAAGGGCGCCACACAGTTGAAGACGAGGCAAACTTAATTATTTCACTGGAGCCACTCGAGATTTGGCAGGACAGTGCATCTAGGTATTTGTATTTTAGGAAAGGACAGTGCATCTAGGTATTTGTATTTTGCCGATAGAAGATAAAGCATTGTAAAATGATTCCCAAGTTTTGTGTAGAGCTTGTGGTATATCATCATCCCAGTCTATTCGAAGTTTCCATAATTCTTGAATGATCAGTTTAGCCAGAATTATAACTGGACCTAGTAGACCCAAAGGATCAAAAATTTGACAAATTATGGACAAAATATTGCGTTTTGTAAATTCTCTATTTGCAACTAAATTGCCGCCAAGATTTATTCTGTACCTAAACATATCGCTGTTTGAGTCCCAGTAAACCCCTAAAGGTTTATTTGGATTATTATCTAAGTTTAATATACCCATGTCAAGATTTTTGTTTATATCAAATTTACTCATTAACTCTTTACTGTTACTTAAAAATTTTCTTAAAGGAAATCCTTGAAAAAAAAGATGCTAACAATTTAGCAAGGTCCTTTTGAAGGCTCAATAATTCTAATTTTGTATTACAGCCCATGAGAACATCATCCATGTAGAAGTCTCTTTTAATAATTTTACAAGCTAAAGGAAAATCTAATTCATTTTCTAAAGCTATTTGAAATAAACACCGAACTGCCACAAAGGGTGCCGAAGCAGTGCCGTAGGTGACAGTATTTAATTGGAAAACACCAAGATCTTGTTGTATATCTGAACGCCAAATTATTTTATGATATTTTCGATATTCTTCTTTTATTATTATCTGACGATACATTTTACTAATGTCCCCTGTCAAAACATATTGGTGTGTTCTAAATCTAGTAAAAATTGAAAAGATATTCTGCTGCAAGGTAGGACCAACAAATTGAGTATCATTTAGTGATAAGCCTGTAGAGGTTTTCGCTGAAACATCAAACACCACTCTACACTTAGTAGTAATACTCCTATCTTTAATTATAGCATGATGTGGTAGAAAATATCCTTCCTTGGTACTTTCACTGACTTTACACTGACATATGGCCCATGCTAGCATACTCATTCAGGAAAGAAGAATATTGATCTTTCAAACTATCATTTTTACTTATTTTTTTCTGTAATTATTGGAATCTATGCAAAGCCATTAAATAAGAATCATTTAATTTATTTAAATTATTTTTAAACGGTATGCTTACGATAAACTTGCCAGATGAGTCTCTCCTAACAGATTGTACAAAATGATCTTCACAATATTTCTCAGCTTCTGAGAAATTTACCTCTCTTGGAAGTTCCTCAACTTCCCAAAATTTAATAATTGATGCATTTAAATTTGCATCATTAACATTTAAACAGCTTATTGTATTTAAGGACTTAAAAATTATATTTAAATTATCCCCTATCACGTAACCTAGCCCAGTTTCCTGAATAACTGGCAAATTAGGACCAAGCCGTATCTGATTAGAACACATTATTGCCCAAAACACATTTGATCCTAGTAATAAGTCAACCTCAGCGACTCGTTAAAATTAGGATCTGCGAGTTGTAAATTATCAGGAATATTAAGCATATTTTTATTAGATGAATGAATCGGTAGTCGATCTGTAATACGCATTAAAACAAGATAATTAATATTTACTTCATAATCAAAAATGCAAGATTTACTTGACTATTAATATTGGTTAAGGTTTCACCTACTCCTTTAACACAATGCTTAATCTTCTCTGGTTTTAAGTCTAACTCATCACAAAGGGCCCTTGAAATAATATTACTTTGTGATCCGCTGTCTAACAAAGCACGTGCATATATAACTTTATTATTTTATTTATTATTTTAACCAAAGCAGTAGAAAGTAAAACTTGAGTAAAACCATTATTTATTTTACCACTAAACTCCGAAGGATACAAGTCGGCAACGGCGCTCTCCGATGCATGAGCATTTAACAAGGATAAGGAGGGCGCTGCTTGCGCACCATTTTCACACTCGTGCGGTTCAGAATTTGTTATATTTTTATCGTCATGATTTTTTACAAAATTTAAATGTAAAATAGTATTATGCGCCTTTTTGCATTTAAAACATTTAGGTTTTTGACATTTCCAGGATGTTTTTTTCTATTTTAACAAAGATAAAAATAAATTAACAAAGATACTAATGGGGAACTTTTTGTTTTAATGTTTTAGAAATTTTAAGAAAATGGCCTCCGCTTGTCGGGATTGACCGAGTCTGCACAAAACCATATACAATAGAACCAGAGCTTCCAAGTGAAAAGGCATACCATTTTAAAATTGGAGATTCCATTTTACTTCCCATGCACGGACTTCACAGGGATCCCAAATATTTTCCTGATCCTTTAAAGTTTGATCCTGAGAGATTCTCAGAGAAGAATAGAAATAATATTAAACCATACACATATTTACCTTTTGGATCAGGACCCAGAAATTGTATTGGGTCTAGATTTGCCATACTAGAAGCAAAAGCTCTATTGTTTCATTTATTGTTACATTTTAAGCTTGTTCCTACTAAAAAGACTACTATACCCTTAAAAGCACAAACAAGGTCCCTTAATAATAACGCTGAAGTTATAATTGGTCTTGAAAGAATTTAATAATACTTATATATGTATAAATTTAAAATTATATTTTATTTGTAAGCCTATTTTAAGAATTAGATGTAGTCGTTATAAATACCAAAATAAAAATATGTATTTTTTATTTAAATTTAACTGTAGGATACTTATTAAGCTTTGAATAATACACAATATAAAAATCCTGCAGGCTGGTAAATAAATATTGTATAATGCTTCATTTAATAGTATGTTTTTAGAGGCATTAAAAATAATTTTACACATAGGTCGCTGGATAGTCTTAAAACTTTAACGTTATTGAACAAACTGTTAGGGGATATTTATCTCTGCTGGGTACTTCACAATGATCTATGGTTTTTTCAATTTAGGCGCAGTTTTTCTCTGCTGATATAAGTAGAGATCTCATCTATGCCAAAGTTTACTGAATTAAATATATTAATTAATTACAAGGTATTTTATTTTATACATTTTGTCTATATATACTTTTTTTATGCCAGACGCATACATTTATCTCTATAGTCTTGCTATTAACCAGATTCATTAGCGACGCGATAGCGACATTACTTGAGTCGAAATTTTATTTGTATAATAAGTCTATTATTGAGATGTTATTATACATATTCGTATATAGCAAACTATATAAAAAGTTAGCGGAAATATACTAGGTATGAAACGCGGTGAATAAAAATGACCCTCGGGTATATTTGTCGTTTCCTTCAAGAAAAATGTTTAAAAATTATAAGGTTAACACTTTATAATTTTCTTTATTGCTATGATAGTTTGCTGGGTGCTGATTTAATTTCATAATAAGTGTGTTTTTTATGCTTATATATTGTAGCATTTTATTTTTCTATTTAATTTAATGTTTATTGTAATAAGACAAATTATTCAATTACTCAACTGAATCATCATTCATCAATCAACATTATTTATTATTTTCAATTATAAATCAAATAAAGTAAAATTTTTTATTGATACATATAGCTAAATAGATTATTATTACATATCTTAAATTTATAAGTGGCGGCGGTGGAATCGCAACGCGGATTTTTTTATTTATGGGAGTCTACTCTCCTTGCTTCCAGTGTCCATCTGACTTGACTGCTTTATGTGTAGAGCGGGAATCTGTTACTTGTCAAGATCGGTATCGATTTTATCACACATCGGAATCGTATATCGGCCATCTTGCTTGGCAAAATTAACAAGAGTTGACAGAAATGACGTTGTTGACATTGACTAATAGAACCTCATTTGTCATATCATTTGAGTTCTTTTTTCATTTCAATGTATGCTGGAAGCGTTGGTTGGGATTATTTTAAGGATGCTATTTTAAATCCATAACTTTTGTTCGTAAAAAGATCTTTTTTAAAATCGGAAGTAATGTTTTAATTGATTTGCAGCAATTCCAAATGCTGGTAAGAAAAGGTAATTTTGTTTCTTACTGTTATTTCTTGTATTATCAATTTTTAGTCTGTAATAAAATCAAATTCAGTTGGTTTCATTCAAGATGTTTTATTTTTCAAATATTTAATTTTTAATTTGATAATTTTAAATACATATTATGAAATGTCTAGTTTCCTTATAGAGAATTTATCTATAAGGTAAGATATATTGTATTTTTTTAGATAATATTCTGGTATAGCATTTTTATTTAGTTTTTAATTTTTCTAAAGAAAACAAAAACGGGAATATATCAAACAAAAATAATTCAGTCAGCAGTGAAATTTAGATTTTTTTTGCAATGAAAACTATTATAAATTTTTATAGAATTTTTAATTAGTTATATTTTATTTATGTATTTTTTTTGCCCTTATGTCTGGGACTGGCATGTTTTGTTTTTAAATTATTTTTAGGAATATAGATTATGTATTCTTTTAAGTTTTGCGGGTTTAGTATATGGCTGTTAGTACTTATGTCGTTAGCCTTTAGCATTATTTAAAAACATTACCTTAATTATCTGCTAGCTGAACTATATACTTTATAAAATGTTCCTTTTTTTGTGTCATAATGTTGAAGACTAGAATCTGCACTGCAGACATTTGAATTTGTCGGCCTTTTGTTTACCTATATAGTTTTGTATTTCACTTATAAATATTTTATATATTGTATTTTTGCAAATAAAAAACAGAAGAGCGGACGCTAACAGAATTGTTTTGTATGCAACCGTCACTTCTCAATATATTTTGGTTTTGTAATTTTTATTTTCGATCTTACCACCGACTTGGTGCCCGTGTGCTGGTAGGAGCACGCGTAAATTTTACGTCTGTACAAAGAGGGAAAATTTTGTAAGTAAATCTTGTAAAATATGGATTGTCTTTGTTTCTTGGAATCTCTTTTAAATTATAAAGTCATGATTTGGTAATTCCCTTTTTCTTGCTTTGTTGTTTTTTCATCATTTCTATTATTACTTCTTAACTTTACCGCTGTCTTGAGGGTCTAATGGCTTGAAGTTCCATGATGTACCATCTGTGATGCCAGCCTGGTTTCTAAATCACATGGAGTGTAGGGATTCTAACCCCATTATCGCCGGTTATGAACACCATTTGAACACTACCATTTAATTAAGACCGTCCAGCTTGTCTGGGTGATGCTCCATGTGTCGTTCACTGGAAACGGACAATTCAGGTCAGTTATTTTATTACTTTATCTTCAGTCATTTAATTGAACATTTTTTAACACTTTTATAAAACTTTTGGGGTATAATTTACATTTTTAATATTATACCCACCTAACAAGGTTCATGAACTTTTTCTGTAGTATACAATATTTTATTTTAATTAAAACATTCATTTATTATCCATAAGTTATAATTAAATCTAAAGTTTAACTATACATTATATTCTATATTCTTTTGTGGATTTTGACTCTAAAGAACATAATAAATAGGATTATGTAAATAAAATGGGTTATTGTTGGGAACTGTTCCTCTTTTTGCCAAATTATCTTTACAGGACAACACCAAGTTTAGAAGTTTTCTTAGTTTTAAGAAAACTAAGTGGCGCATAAGTGGCTTATTTTTTTATTATACATACCGTGACTTATATTAACTCCTAATCTAAAATGTTTAGCCTCCAATAATTCTAAGCTACCGTCTCAAATACTTAGGTTTAATTTAAAAATTGTACAATAAGAAAGTGACACCCATAAGTTATTAAAATTGTATAAAAATACTAATGTGGCTATGTTTTGTTCAGTGTCAATAACAAATTATATGGTTGTTATTTCGTAAAGGTCATATTTATATTGAATTATAATTACTTGGTGGCCATAATATATTATATTCTCTACGCCATTTCTCTATTTTTAAGTATGAAAATTGTCGGAAACTTCGTAGGTTTTTGATAAAAGATTTTTTCATGTCATGAGTTTTCCGTTGTTATATTTATTTTAACAACTTTTCACTGCATAGACTTATTAATTTTTTTAGATCATTCTACATACAAAATACACCCATATATTTGTAACCTAAATATACAGGGTGCCCCGGCAAATGTTTATTGAATATTAGCTTGCAGGGTTATCTATGTTGATAACTTTAAAATTTTTGATTTACATTCTTTTTCATTTTGACTAATTTAAATTATAAATTTATTTAATGCAAACACCTAGTACACAGGGTGGACTAAACTTGATGTGTTATTTATTGAATTAAATTTTTCTAGGTGTCTTAAATTTATTAAGTCACTAAAATTATTCTATTTCCAATTAATTAAAAACTTTGTACAGGGTGGATAAAACATGAAATTTGTAATCAATACATATTAATTGTGTTATTTCAGTTTGTTGATCATCCAAACTATTTAAATCTTACATTTACAACCTGTGGTCTAGTCTGGACATTTCTGTACATTTTTTTATGTATAGAGTGTATTAAATAAAAGGTGATTTGTACAAATACCATTTGATAATTAACTTTATCAATTTTTTTCTGCTTCTTTTAATTTGTTTCCTTTTTAATCCAAGTAAATAAAAGAATCATACTTTAATACTTTAGGTTAACTTTTATTCCATTTTCTTTATTTTTATTGGAACCTTGATACAATTTAGTCTGATTAAAGTAAATCTATGTTGTCGTTTCATTGACAGGATTTGGGAAAGAAAGGAGAATAAATTGGACTGAGAAATCAATTTTATTATAAAACAAATCTTGTTTTGTTTTGTAAAGATTATAATTATTTTCTAAAACGGAGTGTTTTCAACCCAATCATTTATTGTAGTATGAGCTTGACTATAAATCGAAAATTCAACAAATTACTACGACACGCAATGTGAGTGATAAAGAGAAAAATGTTGGGTAGGCTTTTAAAAAGGGAACAGGGTAATCGTGATTCACACATCGTTATGTTTGCGGCTGGTCTGGAATTTACTACAGGATATAAAAAAAAGTTTAGATTCCATTAAAATAATAATTGAAAAATTTAAAGGTCAGGCTACACTCTGTTGTTTTTCATATGAAGTCTCGATTATCACTCGGTAGGGCAAAACGAATTCCTCATTCTAAAGATGATGAAATTAGGGTAACGATCCAAACTTATAGTATAGAAACCTTTCTTAAATTAATATATATATATATTGAAACCTCTCCTTATTAAAGTGGTCTTAAATTAGAATGTGATTTATTTGATAAATTATCTCCATCGGAGCCGAAACCAGTTGTTCATCCAATAACTCCGGTTGATGATGTGGCTGCACCTGTGTTCCATTGTGCGACTCGTAATGTTCCAATCAGTGAATGGCAGGTCAAGTTCAATGGTGATCCTTAAAGGTTGTATGATTTTTTGGAGACAGTAAGTGAGTTGGCACAGGCTCGTGATTAAGAAGTCGATTCCTAATAGTCCGTCGAATTTTGGAGAAAAATCAAATAAATAAAATTTATGATATTCATTGAATTTAAATGTGGGCAAGATGGGTATTATTGAAATTTTATTATGACTTAAAGTTGCATGTGCTGCTTTAGCAAGAAATTGTTCTTTGTGTATTCAATCGGGGTACAACTTGTAAGCTAGTTCGGATTTAATGAAACTTTTACAGCTACCTGTGTCTATTAAGAATTTTGCTTTTATTTCTGGTAAATATATTGTTGGTAGATAAGAATTTATATATGAGTTTAGGGAAATTACGTTATGTTGTTGAACTGTGTGACATCTTGAAAATGTTCAGATATTAGAGCATTATTTGGTATTTCATAACTATGATTCTTGTAACATGGATCTTTATAATTGTTTAGAGGCTGGTTATAATATTCAGGATCTGAATTAGATTCTTGGGAATAATATGGATAGTCTTCATCATATCCTTGGTCATCATAATAGTTATCTTGTTGAGTAAACCTTGGGTTTAATAATTGATTTGTCTGGCTACACTGAAGTGTAATGGATTTATCAATAGATGGAAATTCGGTTGGTTTACTATGAGAATCTTTAATCATGATTTTAGGATTTACTTGCGTTTGCGTAGCGCTATGGATAACTCTATTTCCAGAAGAGGTATCCATAGGTTCAATTCGAATTTGGTTATAGTTTCTAACAATTGACAAAGTTGTAGGTCGTTTATTATTCTGGTTAAATTGATTGGTATAGTAATGATTATTATTTGGGTTAAAGTTTTGTCGCGGTTAATTATTTATTTGTGGTGATCTAAATGGATAACCTGGATGGAAAGGCCTTTGATTATAAAACATATTTAGATTTTGACCAAACGTATTATGTCTTCTGAATGGATTTGGAACGGCAAATTGTCTATTTTGTATAAATGGTGGTCTAGGAATATTCGTGTGAGAATTATAATTATGTTGTGGCTTTGGTATATTTGGTTGTTGTTTTGTGGGTCTAGAATCTAAATCTCTGTTTTGATAACTCAAAGTGTTCTTCTTCACGGGCTAAACTCCTGGCTTCTTCAAAAGTTGTGGGGGCTTTGCATCAAACAACTAATTGCATTTGATAGTTTAAGCCATTAATAAATGTTTTTAGTACAGTTTAATATTTTGGTACAACTCAGCTAGTTCAGATAAAGTCATATTAGCCTAAAAAGGGTAATAAGATGCATGCTAAGATTGAAAAATACCGAATATTGTAGATCACACTTTCAAAAAATTAAAAAATTGACAGTGCTATGCTTGTACATTTTGAATATTTTCATGATAGCAAGAAATCATATAATTTTATAACGACAAGGCAATGCAATAGTCTTAGAATTGTCTCACACCGAATGGCAATGTTTAAAAGATGTCCCTACTATAATTGCATTACGATGTATAATGATTTAGCTGATAGTTTTAAAAATTTGTCAAGTGATGAAGTATTTAAATCTAGACTTAACAATTATTGGGTGAAAATCTCTTTTTTTTACTTGATGAATTTTTTAATCACATATCGCAGACACTAAACTCACGCCCATTTTAAATAAGCTGTTGTAGAGTGTAGAGTCAATTTAATATTACATTAACTTATGTAGAACATTATTACTATGGAAAAACTAGTCAAGAGATTGAGGCTATAATGGATAAACAAACAAGAAGATAATATTAACCGTTCAAAAAAGTAGTCCATTTTTCTCAAAGAGACCTCTTGATAATAAAAATTCAGAGACTAGAGGGACACAAAGTCAATGGTCTCAAAAAATGTTTTTTTTTTTTTTTTTTTTTTAATGATTCATAAGGCATCGTTAGATCTAAAAGAAAACAGAAAGCAACCCTAGTATAAAAACAACAATGCATAGACACAAATTACAATATAGAGATTTGACTTACCGGTAAAGCTATTGGATTAACACCACAAACATTCAAGTTAAAACAAAAATAAATACATACAAAATAAAAATAATGCTGACGTTCACATTAATTCCGGTGTCAAAACTGAATAAAATAAAAGTAAACAAAACAAGCAGAGTGAGGTTAAGTTGAACGGGAGAACGGAAATAAAGCAAAAAATAAAATAAAAAATAAAAAGTGAAATATGACTTGGTCGAGAAATGAACCAGCGACCATCGGGTTCGTAGGCAAGCGCTTAACTTACATGCTATCCAGGTCGTAATAAATGTTGTTAAAAATTAAATGCGGTTCGAAGGTAAAAACATCATTCACACAAGACAGTACAGGACTCCTTTTTGCCCTTGTGATCTCCATCTTCTCTAATAAGTCAAGCTTCTTTCCCTTGGGGCACTCATGAAGGATTTTTACATTTTCCGGGATGGAAGAAAAGTGTTTTGACGACAATAAATGACTTGCAAAAGCCGATTTAGTCTCGGTGATTTCGGTATCTTTGTGTTTATTATATTCTCTTAAGTATTCCTGCACTCTCGTTTTTATTTTCCTTCCAGACTGACCAATGTAAACGGCATTACATTCCCCGCAGTTAAGTGAGTAAACTCCCGATTGGGTTAAGGGTTCTCTTTAATCTTTAATGTTTACGAGCTTTTTAAATAATGTGTTGGAAGTTTTGAATTTTATCTGTAAATTATAGTCTTTAAAAAATTTAGCAAATCGGGAGGAGATACTACCAAAGTAAGTGAGGCAATGATATCTAGAATTTTTAATGCTGGTGTTATGGATTAAATTATAGGAGAGCTTGTATTTATTATAAAATTTGAAATAAATTCTATTAATTATACTTAATGGAAACCCATTATTTACTGCAATCTGTTTAATTGTAGCTAACTCTTTTTGAAAGGCGCTTGCTGATAATGGTATTTTGAATAACCGGTAGAAAAAAGAGTTGAATGCAGCAAATTTATGAGAATACGGGGAATTAGAATCAAACTGGATAATGTTGTCCGTCGAGGAAGGTTTTCTATAAATATCAAAGGTGATTTTGTTGTTAACTCTAGTCAGCAAAAGGTCTAAAAAAGGAAGCTTACCGTCTTTTTCTTTTTCTAAGGTAAAAGTTATGTTAGGATGTAGAGAGTTTAAAAAATACAAAAAATTATCCAGTCCGAGTTCATCCCTACTCTAGGCCAAACAGACATCATCCACATGCCGTTTGTAAAAAACAATGTCCTTGGCAAAGGTACTGCACATTATCCTACTCTCCAGGTTATGCATAAAAATTTCACTTAAAAACGGGGACAGACAAGAGCCCATCGCCAACCCATTGGTCTGTTTGAAGCAATAATTGTTAAATTTAAAAAAGTTTTGGTCGAGAACAATCGATAACAAAGTGATTATGCTGTCTATAATTAGTTTAGGTAAGGAGGTTTTATTTAACAAATTCAAGACAAGATCAACGCAATCCTTGGGAGGTATACTTGGAAAGAGGTTTTTAACATCTAAAGATATTAATATCATTTTTTCAGATATTGGTGTATTTTTAAGGTTGTCAGCAAAATCTATAGAATTTTTGGTGGAGTAAATGTTATTAAATGCTGTAATATCTCTTAAGACTTTATTAAGCCACGAGGATAGTAAATAGCAAGATGAATCTAAAAAACAAACTACAGGACGAATGGGATAACCATTCTTATGGACCTTGGGTAAACCGTAAAGTAAAGGTGTTTTCGGGTTCATGGGGTATAACTTATACTTATTAGTGTGGAAGAAGTCAAGAGTAAGTGCGGTGTTATGTAAAGTATTTTTGAGTTTATTAAAAAATGAGTATGTTGGGTCTCTAGAAATAGGTACAAACTCATTTGAATTCAAAAAATGCAGAACTTTTTGCAGAATCCACGAAAAATTTCGAAAAAATGATTTTAATTTTTTTCTAAATTAACTGTGAGTCTGATAACTTTTTGTTTTAAACAAAAGTTCTTAGGATTAATACGAGGTATCCGCATGTCAAAACGAATTGGTTCTAGCTATCATAGAATCGGAGAAAATTGAAAAAAACTGTAAAACATAAATATCGAATTATCAAGAGCCCTATGGAGAAATGTCAATTTTTTATTTTTTTATCCTGTACTACTTTAGAGTACCTTTAAAAAAGATTATTACCGATTTGACTCTATAATGAACGAAAAACCTATTTCTATGCATTTTTCGATTTTCGAACAAAATCCGGGGTCAAAATGACCATATTTTCAAAATATGCTTCGATTTCAAGATTTCTTTTTTCAGATTAAAGACTATTCAAAAACTAGTAAAAAAGTGTTATGACAAAATTTTCCACGATTTATACGAGTGCCACAATATAAAGAGAAAGATTAGGTCTCATAAGAATTAATATTTGGGGATAAGAAAACCGGGTTTCTTCGTGGATTTTTTTTTATTTTTTCAGTTTTATTTTTTGGAAGAGCCAATAGTAATTAGATATAATATAATATAATTGACAGGAGAAGAATAAGGAATAAAAGAAACCATAAATGAATTAAATCGAAGCAATAGAAGCCGAGATATAAGTAAAAATGTGGGAAAAACAAAAAAAAACTGTTTTTTTTTCCACCGTACAATTTTTTTTTCTAAAATGATTATTGGCAAATTTTAAAGTAAGCTCTAAACTAACAATTTCCAGTAAAAAAAACTCAATAAAAATTATATCCGCATGTCAAAACGAATTGGTTCTAGCTATCATAGAATCGGAGAAAATTGAAAAAAACTATAAAACATAAATATTGAATTATCATGAGCCCTATAGAAAAATTTCAATTTTTTATTTTTTTATCCTGTACTACTTTAGAATACCTTTAAAAAAGGTTATTACTGATTTGACTCTAAAACGAACGGAAAACCTATTTCTTTGCATTTTTCGATTTTCGAACAAAATCCGGGTTAAAATGAGCATTTTTTCAAAATATGCTCCAACTTCAAAATTTCTTTTTTCTGGTTAAAAACCATTCAAAAACTAGTAAAAAAGCTTAATGGCAAAATTTTCCATGATTTAAACGAGTGCCACAATATAAAGAGAAAGATTAGGTCCCATAAGAATTCATTTTTGGGGATAAGAAAACCGGGATTTTTCGTGCATTTTTTTGTTTTTTCGGTTTTATTTTTGAGAGCCAATAGTAATAAAATATCAGAAGAATTGACAGGAGAAGAATAAGAAATAAAAGAAACCATAAACGAATTGAATCGAAGCTATAGAAGCCGAGATATAAGTAAAAATGTGGAAAAACAAAGGAAAACTCGTTTTTTCCCATGGTACCATTTTTTTTCCTAAAATAATTATTGGCAAATTTTAAGCCCTAAACTAATAATTTCCAGTAAAAAAACTCAATAAAAAAATAATTTTTTTTTGGTCGATAATCGAAAGGTACACCCACGAAAAATTTCGAAAAAATTATTTTGTACTTTGTATTGAGTACCTTTAAAAAAGGTTATTACCAATTTGACTCTAAAATGAACAGAAACCCTATTTCTTTGATATTTTCGGTTTTCGAACAAAATCCGGGGTCAAAATGACCATTTTTTCAAAATATGCTCCGAATTCAAAATTTCTTTTTTCTGGTTAAAGACCATTTAAAAACTAGTAAAAAAGCTTTATGCCAAAATTTTCCACGATTCATACGAGTGTCACAATCTAAAGAGAAAGATCAGGTCCTATAAGAAGCAATGTATTAGAATAGGAAAAAGTGGTTTGTTTCTTGTTTTTTTATTTAATTTTTATTTTAAAAGGCAATTATAATAAAATAAAAAAAATTTAAAGGAAAAAAAACGAATAAAAAAATTTATCAACTAATTGAATTGAAGCTATAAAAGCCCTGCCCATACACCTTTTTTCACACCGCATCAATGTCTTTTTTTTTCTAAATTGATAAACTATTAATATAAATGTATTACCAATTTATCAACTTCCACTAAAAGAACCCTAACTAAAATAAAACTATTATTACTATTATTTTTTTTCCAGTTATTTATACCTTGTCCTAACCTTTATGCTGCTATTACTATTATTATAAATATTATCTTTCTTGTAAATGTCCTTAAACCTTAAAACACCCTTTATAATACGATTACAATAATTATAAATAATATTTTCCTTATGAAAGCACTAAAACCTTAAAACATACTGAAGATTAATATTACTATTATTATAAATATTATTTATAAATGCCTTAAAACCTTAAAATCCCCGGTATATTCCGATTACTATTAAGACAAATATTATTTTCTTTATTTATGCCCTCAACCTGGTCATCTGGCCCTGTGCGACTTGATAGTGACGTCGTCCGTATGCTTTTACATTGGGTCAATTGGGTGCTGGACCGCCAACTATTTTGTACCATGCGTTGGCTCCCGTAGTGTCGACGGTATGACTGGTTGATTGGAACGGCTTATTTTTTGGGGTTTTTCTTAAATAACAGCGCACTGCGGAAAAACGGCAACATTTAAAGAAAAACGTTTTTTATTGGATTATAGCCAGATAGTGTCCGGTGATTTCAGAAAAAAAATGGTTGCCGTAGGTGTCATAGGTATGCCGGTATAAAGCGTCAAAGTTGAAAAAAGGTGTAGAGCAAAAACTACTCTAGCTAGAAGGTTGTATGTCGAAAAATAGGATTTAAAAAGTTCATAAAACGCTGAAAGTTTGAAGTTTCTAGGTGCCGCCAATAAAGAGTTATTAAGAAAAATAGAAAAAATCGGTCAAAAAAAGGCTCAAAAAGGGGTTTATATTTGTTAACACAGCTCACCTTATATAATACGTAGCGTCATTAATAATGCCTCTATTTAATCCTAGAGAATTAAGCTTTCAAAAAGTGTTACCAAAAAAAATTAAAAAATTTTTTTAGAAGTAGAAAAAAATTTATTTCTCAAAAAATTCACTTTTTTTTTTCGAAAAAAAAAATTTTAAGTTTGAAGCTCGTTTATCTCGGAAGGAGTTTCTTTTGGATAAAAATTGTTTTAATAAAAAAGGAAGCTACATTTACGTAGAAAAGGGCTGTTTTGTTCGCATTATCGGGAACATTACCGTTTAGGCCCCACAGCCGAAAGCCGAGTCCACCACAAGTCCGAAGCGTATTGTAATAATAAATTCTTTCTTCAAAATTAATTTTACTTTTTTCTTATTGTATAGAGGTTGAACTTTAAATAACTTGTAACAATCAAATTATTAAAAAAAATTGTAAAAAGAACTTACTTGACGTTACATATGTTGCTATATAGAGCTTAGTTGTGTAATAAATATTAAAGAACAGTAGGCTTTCGGTTTGTTTTTTTTATTCTTATGCCATTCAAAGAAACCAATTACGGCAGGTAATAAATATTAATGTGTTGATACGAAAAAGAACGACTCGAACGGATAAGGTTTTTTTGCTGAGGAATGCAAACAGGGGAATTGGTTAGTTTAGTTTAACTTTACTGTTCGAAAGTAGAGCATTGATATTCAGCCGGTTTACGAAAATTGTAATAAAGTACTGTTTTTTTTATTGTAGAAGAAGTAACTGTGTTTTTGTAATGTTATTATCCTTACATAGCAGCGGTGGGATAATACTCCCGATATTTCTTCGGAGATAAGCTACATACCGTAAAAGTTAGCTAGTGCGTGTGTGATGTGATACAGCTGATTGTTTATAGAGAATGGAAGTGCGCAATACCCCTTAATGTTAATGTTCCTTGACGTGAGTTGTTAAAAGTTTGAGTGAAAGTTGTTAAAATGGGCAAAAGGTCTAAGAAGGGAAAACGCAGACGATCACCATCCTCCAGTTCTTCTTAGTCAAATGAGGACTGCAAGGACCGGAAAATCCAGAGGTTAGAACAAAAGCTAAGTAAGCTGACTGATCAAGTAAGTCATAGTTATAATAAACAAATGTTAACTTTTGGCTTGGTTGTCAATGAAACAATTATACCAGTGTTCGACCCTAGTCCGGAATATTTGACTGTGTGTGAATGGGTTCAAAAAGTGGATGATCTAGCTACCCAGCACGGTTGGGAAGATTTGTTAACTTTAAAGTTAGCTACCAATCGCTTACGGGGTAATGCGCGTAAGTGGTATGATACGGCGATGGTGGCTTGAGTTTGAAGACTATAAGTTCCAAATTGAATATCGACCTGGTAAACAGATGATGCATGTGGACGCATTGAGTCGGAATGCAGTGCTTATGGTGGAAGTTGCTTCCGTAAATTTAAGAGGGAGACTGGATCACCGAAGTTCAACTACAGGACGAAGAGAACTTTAAAATTAGCGAGGTTTTGACAGGAAAAAGGAAGTTTTCTAATGCTAATCAATATAATAAAGAATATGTTCTTAAAAATAGCAAAGTTTATAAGAAGCTTGGATGCGGCAAAACAGCCTCGGTGGTTCCAAAAACCGCTAGGTGGCAGATTTGCAAATTGTATCATGATGATGCAGGCCACTTAGGGCTTGAAAAAAGTTTAGGACGAATAGCAGATACCAACCAGCAGGTAAATTTTTCCAAGCATGCGAAAAATTTAAAGTTTGTGTTAATAAAGTTATTGTTATAAATCCGGTCCACCACATATTTTCTATGCATTATCAAATTCTGTGAGGTTTGAGAATTTTATACACCTTTAAAATATTTCAACGATTAGCAAAAGTTCTTTTACCTACAAAATATAGATTTTAAGCACTTGTATCGATCTGCCATAAATAAATAAGATCAGTTTCGAAACTATCTTCAAACTCAAAGTTCATATTTTTTGAACAACTTTATTAGTATTTATTTAGATGCCAAAGTGTGAATCAACCTTATGATTTTCAAGGCGTATTAATTAGCAAACTGCAAGTTTTTAAATATTGTTATAAAAGTGTAAATAGCTACGTTTAGTTATAATAAAACACCGACCAAAACCAGAGAAATGCGTCGCATATGTAACCAATAAAAATATGACTGTAACGTTCCAATTTACACTATGCTAAATATTACATTTATTTTTAATAGTGAGGACATAACATTCCCACCCCCATAAAAACCTAGGATCTTTTATAAAGAGAACTAATTCTAAGAGATTAATTGAAAGGTAAAGGCCTCTTAAGAATACCTTTGGCTGTCACGGCTACTCTTGGAACTTGATCATGACCGCGGATCAACTTCAATATCCTACCTAAAGTCCAATTTAATGGTGGATCATCTTCCTTGATTTATACTAGAGCATTCGGTTAAATAGTATTGCGAGACCTATGCCATTTGGCCATCTGCTGTAGGGTATGGTGATTTTTCGCGTGCTGGCGAAGCCAACAATATTGGTGCACCTTCTGTAAAAGTTGCTATCTAGTAAGGCGATTAATATTTTGATTTTTAATATTAAAATCAAGTAACGCAGAAAGATAGTTGATCGTTAAAAATTGAGCTGGATCAAAGCAGTTAAATCGAACGATTTGATACTTATAGGACGTAAAGGATGTAAATTTAACACATATTCTTTTCGTATAAAAGCTTGTTAAGCTCTTCATAGGTCAAGACTTGTGAACCATTTCCTCTTACTAAATGGGATCATATACCGCTCATGAGGTGCAGATGGCGAATTAAAATGCAAAAGAATGGCTGCCTTTTGCCAGACTTCTTGATAAATTTAGTTCTACAATCCGAATGAAGATTTCAAACATATCCGCGCTTAGCAATGGAATAATGGAGCATTGCTAAAAACGCTTCCGTGGAAAGAGCGAACACCAGCTCAAGTTGCACCGCCTTAGTATTGCAGCACATAAACAAGCATAAGTATGAAATTCAAATTCAAAACATTTCATTCATCATATATATAATTACAACCTTCTAGTATCCTTGAGGAACCCCCGTGCATACATTTATATATTAGGAGTTTTCAATGTTACGATTTTTTAAGATAGAGACACTGTACATTCGATTTTTTAAGTAGTTTGACACTAATAATACGGATTCGTTAGAAAAACCAAAAATATTTTGATTTAGCCAAAAGTAAATAGTGATTTATAGTGTCAAACTCCTGACTCAAATCCAATAAGGTTAGTAATGTTATCTCATTTTTATCTTGAACAGATCTTATGTCATTAATAATCTTTAGTAAAGTTATTATTGTTGAATTTTTGACATGGTAGGAAGAATGCTAATAAGGCGTAGATCCTTTAAATTCTTGGGTAGAAAGTTTTGGTATTGGTTTTATAATTGGTTTCTTCCATACTTCCGAGAATACTCCCTCCAAAAGATAAGTGTTTAAAATATTAGTTAAATGACGTATACAAAAAGGCAAACATAATTTTATATTTATTATTGACTGATTCTCCCCTTACGTTTTATTTAATATATTTTAGTATATCTTTTTATTAATTCATAATTCAACAGTTGAAAATTAAATGTAAGGTTATCATTATTTAAAAAAGTGTGTTAGTTATAGAAGTTAATTTTATCATTTGAAAGTATATTGTTTTTATGAGCATTTTAATCTTCAAAATGCTCGTTTAGCTTTCTAGAATCTAATAAAACATTTAAAATCAAATTGTTTTGATTTCGCGTTATGTTAAGTTATGTTTTCCACTCTTTACCCTTTTTTTCGGAAAATTGTTTAAAATAAGTTATTTTTTCTCAATCCCTATAGTACTGTAAATTTATGTCAGTTTTATTTTGTTGTTTTTTTGTTCAAAGCTTTATCTCTTAAGTTTACCTATTTTTATTAATGATAAACTTAAGAGATAAAGCTTAGATATAGTGATTAGGGGTTATCCAAGCCATAAATAGTCTATATCGAAGATTTTTACTCTTTAAAGAAGCATATTTATCTAGTAAATATAAAATATTTTTCGTTAAAATTTCAACTTTGGCATTAACATCACCTGCATTATAATTATCATCCCAATTAAAAGATACCGCTTCTTCATCTAATTTAGTTAAATTATTAAAGCTATAATTTCTAAATATTTATTTATTCTTTATTCTGGTTTTATAGCTAAATTTAAAATTCCATAAATAAATTTATGATCACTAATCGAATCCGAAACAGGAACAGATTAAGACTTATTTAAAGCAATCCCGCTGCTAGAGGCAATAACATCAATTAAACTTTCCCTTCCTGCATTAATGTCAATTCTAGTTGGTTTTGACAACCAGCAATATAAATTATACTCGGTTAAAAGGTTCTGAAATTTTAATAATTTTAATTTGTTATTAGAATTACCCAACATATTTATATTTATATCTTCCATTAAAATTATAGGATCATAACTGAAAATAATACTTCGCAATATAGTCTCTAAATTCTCCAAAAAATAATCATAGTTTATAGATGGGGGCCTACACGTGTTAATAACTAATAATGATTTACCTTCAAATGTAAGTAATTAAAAAATTACTTAGTCAGCTAAGAGCAATTCTAGATATTAGTAATAAATAAATTAAAACACCATTTGCAAAAATACCTATTATCTACGATCTAGAAAATACCCAATTCAAATCTTATATCCAAGAAAATATAAGTCACAAAAAGTACCCTTTCAAAATACCCGATAGAACAAAACCAATTGTTAAATTACCCGTCAATAAGGAAAAAGGCATAGCAATTTTCGATTACATTAAATTCGATAATAAACCTGAAACACCTAAAGCAATTGTATGAATTGACAATTACTTTTTAACAACAGTAAATACTAATAGTGACGAAAACCCTAAAACGATTAATATTTTAAAACCCTTTAATATCGAGTTACTAAATTTCAATGAATTAAATTTAATAGAAAATAGACAATTATAAACATAAATAATATATATGATAATAAATCACACATTACCCATGACAATTTATTAAAAAATAACCTAAAAAATATTCATGTTGATCATGGTAATCAAAAAGAAAAACAAGCAATTAGAAATTTATCTTACGAATTTCGAGATATATTTTACTGTGAACAGATTTCTTTAACTTTTATAAACAAAATACAACATAAGATAAACTTACAAACACCATAACAAATAAACACCAATTTTTACCAAAACGTATAGATGATACTCCGAAGTTCATAAATCTGAAGTTAGAAATCAAGTACAAAAAATGCTCGAACAAGGTATAATTCAAGACTCGATTTGGATCGTACATAAAAAAAATGAACTTATCTGGAAAACGAAAATGGAGACATATTCAGATGAATTTTTACCAGACTAAGAAATGCCAACTTTAAAGTTAAACTTGATAATTCGTAATTTTTGCGAAAAGAAGTTAATTACCTTAGACATGTTATTACTAGAGACGGAGTAAAACCGAATCCCGATAAAATAGACGCAATAAAAAAATTCCCTTTACCGAAAACCCAAAAGGACATAAAAAGCTTTCTAGGATTAGTCGGATATTATCGTAAATTCATGAAAGATTTCGCACACATAACAAAACCTTTAACGCCTTGCTTAAAGCAAGAATCCAAAGTAATACACGACCAAGATTTTATTTCTGCCTTTAATATCTGTAAAAAATTATTAATTAACGCACCTATACTCGAATACCCTGATTTCGCAAAAAAAATTATATTGACGACAGACGCATCTAATTTCGCTATTTATTTTCTTATCATAAGGAACTGTGGGCTGAGATAAACCTATAGCTTACGGATCGAGAACTCTAAACAAAAGCAAGACAAAATACAGCACTATTGAAAAAGAGTTATTAGCGATAGTTTGGGGTTGTAAATACTTAAGGCCGTATTTATTCGGAAGAAAATTTACAATACATACTGACCATCGACCATTAGCATGGATAGCTAAATTAAAAGAACCAAATTCAAAATTAATACGCTGGAGATTAAAACTTGAAGAATTTAATTACGATATTGTATATAAAAAAGATAAATTAAACAGAAATGCTGACACTCTTTCTAGAATATTACTTTATGCAATAGACAATGAATCAATGATTAACAATCCAGGAAACTGAAGATCAATCAGAAACCTTAGATTACTTGCGACGAATAGCAGAAAGTTTTACCCTTTATAAATTACCAGACAAAATAAATATAAATATTAACAGAAATCAAATCCCGGGGAACAAACGAATAAAAGTTTTATCTGATATATAGATAAGACCACCGGATAATCAAATAATAAATAATGAATTAGACCAAACTGATTTACAAACCCAACATTCTTCAATCAATGATACTGCCAACAGCGGAATAAAAATACTTGATGAAATGATCAACAATAACACAAATCAAATATTAGTTTTTCCCCATATTTATCCTAAATAAAAGTCAACCAAGAAAACTATGAAGACTATTAAATTCTAACAATTCATTTCATCAGTTTCTTAAACTAATAATGAACATTTAATAATTGAGTTTTTAAGAGACTACACTACTTTAAACAAAACACGTATTGTATTTATTTTCACACAGGCGATCTATATAAAAAATTTAATGAAGCTTATCTAAATCATTTTGCAGAACAAATTTTACTAACGAAAAACCACCACGAAGGAAAAGTAAATCATAGACGTATAAGCGAAACGTTAGAATATCTAAAACCTAATTATTATTGGATAGGCATTAAAAACGCTGTAACCGAATATATGAATGCTTGTGATATTTGCCAAAAAGCCAAATACGCACGAAAACTAGCATATGCACCCCTTATGCTAACATAGACACCCTTAAAAACCTTTTCAAATAGTACATATGGACGTATTTTATTATGACCATAAAATCTATATGACTTTAGTAGACGCATTTTCAAAATTTGCACAAGCAATTCAAATACCAGGCAAAAATGCTATTACTATATCTAATGCACTAATTAAATATTTTTCTTATTGCGGTATATCAGAAAAACTAGTAAGTGACAATGGATCAGAATTTAATAACGATACGATAAAAGAAATCCTAAATTTGCACATAACTAAAATTCATTTTACTACTCCATATCACCACGAATCAAACAGTATAGTAGAACGTTTTCATTCAATCATAATTGAACATCTAAGATTATTTAAAGAATGTTTTCCCCGAGATAAAGAAAATCTAATGGACTATGCCATTATAGCCTACAACAGTTCAATACATAGTGCAACACATTTTACACCTTTTGAATTGACACATAGACATACTAATTCCAAGATCCAAATGATATATTCCTCTTTCTGAAATTTTTAGTGATTATGCAGAAAATCACAAAAACAAAAACTTAAAAACGTTTATGAAAAAGTTAAAGAGAATTTACAAACAAATAAAGAAAAAGTCATTTCAAAAACCAACACGAAAGGAGATACAAATGATATCCTCCATATTGAACAAATTGTATTCAAGAAAAACTCTTTAACAAGAAATAAAAAGAATAATAAATTTACAGGACCCTACATAATTTCACAAATATTAGATAGAAACTGTGTAGAAATATCAATAAAAAATAATCTTGATAAAAAAGAGATTATACACATAAAAGAATTAAAACAACCACCAAATGTTGTTTCAGATACCTCCCCTGCGCATTCGGAGAACAAAAAGGACCCATATTCCATGACATGACTGACAAACCCGGATTACTATCCTTAAAATTAGGAACAGCCTACAGTAAAGTAAACTCATGGTCTTTTATCCAAATATTTGATTTAACCAACATAACACAATTGCATTACTTACAAGAACAGTACGCCCGAATAAAAGATATTTTCGAAAATCAAACAGATGTCCCTGTAACTTACAGAATAGGTTTCCAAAATACATATAATTTAGCAATCTTATTAGAAAACAGAATTATCATACAATTAAGTCAATTAAATCCCTTATTTAAAACTAGGAATAAAAAAGGCCTTATAAATACCTTTGGCTCTATAATAAAAGCAACCGGAAATTTAGACCAAGAAAAATTGAATATAACTCTTCCAACAGTCTTCAAGAATTTTTTTCTCCCTTTAAAAAACGGCTTTTCCCAAAAATATATTTATATTGTTAAATCCTACACGGATATGGAAAATTATGTTAGAGATGGCGTACGAGGAGACTATGCTTACGTGGTTATGGCACAACCTCTTGATTGTTCTGCTCCTGCATTTTGTCTGGCAGCGTTTAATACCGACCATAGATTTACATATAAAAGTGTACTGGAAAGATGGAGGACAATTAAATATTAAGCATCCTTACTTGGAATTAAAATTCTCAGACGGAGACACAAGGCTTTTAAAAGCCATGAAAATTGAAGCGTCATTTTCTTACTTAAACGCTGCTAATAATAAGAGCGGTACTAAAACATCTAATGACTTGACTCACTCCATGCGGTATCATATGGATCCTGAAAATAACTCGATACTTAATGACGCTTGTTTTATACAAGATCTAAATCATATTATGACCAAACTTAAAACTCGGTTTCTAAAATTTGGCGTTTGTTTGCCTATGGGAAGTTATTATGCCACCTCTCAACATCATTATACTTTAATAGACACAGAGAATAAGAGCAAACATTTATAACAAAATCGGACTTAAAAGGTGAAGATAAAATGAACTATCGTGGCGCAAAAAAGTTATGTGATGAAAAAGTAATAAATTTATTAACAGGCAACCAAGAGTGGAAAGCCACGGTCTTATATTTAAAAATAATGAAATAACTTAATGATTCATTAATTAACAAAGATGAAAAGTTGGACAATATTGTGTATAAAATGTGGTATGTTACCTTTTTTCTTAGATACTGGCGCAGCTGGCTAAAAAGCAACACAGAATATAAGATAAAGGATAACTTCATTATAAGCAATTGCTATACATGTATTGAAATTAATAGTCACATGATTGTAAAACTGATTAAAACTTTTCAAAACGATCCCTGTCTAGATCCGAGCATGCTTCTTGCATATGTGTTTAATAGCCAGCCATGCGAAAAACTATTTAGAGCGGCAAGGACGCTTACATCGACACAGTCAGTTAATTTCAGCATCAAGCAATTTCTATCTAGAATCGACAGAATTACATTTATTTAATTTATTCTAAATGACTTGAAAGAATACTGCGTTTTCCCTAGAAAGCAGAATAAGGAGCATGATATTTATAATGCAAATATACATCACGTTACTCAGTAGGAATTAGATAATTTAAATTTTGAAGATATCATATCTAGGGCTAAAGAAGACGCTTATAGTGATGCTGTTTCTGTTCAAATGGACGTAAATTACAAAGACGACATCGAATCTTTGACCCAAGAATCAACAGATAAAAACACGAGTGAAAACATAACAGAAAATATCGGCGATGAAGAAGTCCCCATTACTGAAACTTTTTTGAATAACGATTCACAGCTGCAGTCACAATTTAAAGGTAATAGTGAAGGTCTTGGTGAAGGTGTTATTACAGAAGATATTGATTTAAGAGATTATTCGGGAAAAAATGTAGATTTGTCAGAAAATAGCAGCTATTTGAAAGTCAATCTGCCTTCAAACTGTTCTGAAGTTAAGACAGTCGTTATTAAAAAATCGGCATATTGTTGGATGTTAGATGAAGGAAATTGTCGTATAAGCACAGACAGTCTAAAGCGGTTTATTAGAAGTAAAAAGCCTAGTTCTTCAAAACCCGTTGAAAGCCCAAAAAAAAGAAGAAAAGAGACGAAAGGTATCAAAACAGGAAAACGTTTGAAAAGAGGCATCGAAGAAATGAGTGAATCATCGGATAATGCAACGGAGTTTGAGGACATAATTTATAATGACTCTGACAGCAGTGAAAGTTTTACTTCATTAGAAGGCAAAAATATTTTAGGGAATGAAATTCAAAATATA
Source organism: Anthonomus grandis grandis (assembly GCF_022605725.1). NCBI lineage: Eukaryota > Metazoa > Arthropoda > Insecta > Coleoptera > Curculionidae > Anthonomus > Anthonomus grandis. The sequence goes on from NC_065551.1 coordinate 9,823,047, forward strand.
ACTCTACTTGAAGATTCGACCAACTTGGATTCAGTAGAAGTCTCGGTAGAAGTCGACAAATATGCTGTTCTCTACGATGAAGGCTGGTTCATTGGAAAAATCCTTAAAAAAATTAAAGAGAAATTATATTCTTTGTCATTTTTGAATCAACAGGCAGATGCATTCACCTGGCCAAAAAAAGGGACCTAGCTAAAGTTAAATTAGAATTCATTTTTTATGGCCCACTTAATTGGATTGGGGGCGGGCCACCGGATGGACCATATTTCCTTAAAAGGGTTGACCTCTTGAGTATAAATAAAAAATATAAGACGTTAAAAACATCCTTAGAGTAACAATTTGTTTATCTTGTTTTACTTTGTCAAGGTCAAAAATTTTATATTACCTTAATTTTCTCACGTGCCCATAACTTTTTTTTGCATTACTTACGTAAGGAATTTTTTGTTCATTTTATAAGTGAGTCTAGAATCTTATCTCTTAAGTATAGTATTTTGATTTTGAATCGGTGAGAAAAAAAAATCGTAAATATTAATATATTTACAAATAATCAAAGATCTCTCCTGGATTATAAAATACATTATTTTCATCTATGTATAATAATTACTAATTTTATTAACAATATAAGTAATTTTTATTTTATAATGCTCGTTTAATTATTTGTCACCAAAGTTAACAAAAGATTTAATTAGTTTCTTTATTAGTTTAGTTTAGCTTTGTTATTAACAGAGTTGAGTTTAATTTTTTATATGGATGTCTATGTAATACATAAACTCCTATTTTTGTTAAATAAACACGTTGACAACATTATATTCGTCTTTTTATGTAGTTAGTTCATTTTCTGTTGTTATATTATATTGTTATTACGTAAATCCCAACTTAAAACATACCTTAATAATTAAATCAATAGTCATGTAAAATGGTATTTAATGGTATTTTTTAAGGAATTTTAAGGTATTTTGAGAGTGGTATTTAATGGTAGTTTCGAGAAATTTAAGGAGAAAGTTGGGAAATTTAAGGGAAATTCGGGCAATATTAGGAAACAAGTGGTAGTAAAGAGGAAATTTTTGGTATTTTTACTGTTTTTATGGTAATAAATTGGTATTTTGTGGTAATTTTTAACGAAAGTGGTAGTTTAGTGTACACAAATCTACTACCGAAATCCCCCTCGTCTAATAATAAAGAAAAAATTAAAACCATTATCAAAGATCAAATCTCATTACTTGACACATCTATACAAATATTTGTAATTAATGTAAAAACCTAACAAAGAATCAGGATAAAAGGAGTCAAAGATAAAATAAGTCAAATTGAAAATACTATCCGTACAATGGAAGTACATGGGTAGCTATAATTATCTATTTTTAAAAAGTTTACTTTCCCAAATAATTGCACAGTTTCAATCAGTATACGATATTTTTTAAGATAGAGATAGCCATCACTTTTATCCCCTAATAAATATTTTCCACAACTCTATGATAAAATCAAATAAACTCTTGAAAGAAATTAGTCAAATCTCGAAATACCTGACACATAGTAAATTGCCTTTTGTTCCACAAGCTGAAAATCATATACTTTTCAAAAAAATATTAGAAATTAAGAGCTATAGCAAACGAAATCAAATTATATTTATTATCGATATGCCACAAATTGAAAAAGCCAAATACAATTATTTTTATCTTTACCTTTTACCGATAATGAGCAACGACTCTTTAAATATGATAATTCCAGTTTCCAAATATTTAATATTAAACAATAAATAAGCAAAATCATGTATTTTTCGAGAAATCTTGTAAAAAAATAACTCCGGTGGAACTTCTTTGCTACGAAACCAACTCCATGAAGTCCAAAAATTTTCACAAAAAAAATTTTAAATTCAACTCCAAAAATTTTCACAAAAGCTGTCTAATTGCCAACCAGTACTAGCGCATATAAGAAAAGAAAAATTCCAGAAGTTAGAGAATGACAGATGGATTGTTATACTCCCTAATCACACGGTAGCAAATATGCAATAACAATATCGAACAACATCCTCCTCAGAGGAACCTACCTTCTAGACTAACTTCTGATTGTGAAGTTCAAATTAAAGACAATATTTTCAACTTCGATACAACGAGCACTAATCTCAAAGCTTACCTAAACTTAATTTTAATCTTAATTTTTCTACTTCTAATAATGTAATTAATTTTATGCCCATAAAACTAGATGATGTTAATTAAAACGAATTAAGTGCAGTAAAAAGTGCAATTGAAAATCAAAAACATAAAATAGACTCATACATTTATACAGACGCTAATGGCTGAACAATTACTATTTATATTTAATAACTTAATTTTTTTACACCAATAGAGTCTAGAGCCTTATTTTCTCTTGACTCTGTACATGTAGAAATAAAGTGGTGATAATTTTTAAACCTATCGTTTTTAAAAACACTCTTTTCCCGTTCGATCGTAAAATTAGAGTAATTCGGGGGACAGGTATTGTGTACCTTTTAATTGTTTTTTATTATAGAATACGCGGTCCCGTAGCCAACGATGGCAAAAATGTACTGCAACTGGGCTTGATCTATTGACGTTCGTTTTTTTTGGACTTAAGGGTTACAAAAATTTAGGTCACTTTTATTTAAAGAAATCCCTGTATACTGGGTGATTAATTTTTGCACACAGCTGTACAAGTCACTATTTTCATTGATTTCGGGAATTCCATGAATAAGAATAATACCCATGTTGTTTTAGTTGTTGGCCGGTATTACAGTTTCCTGTGATAAGCCAGTACTTAATTGTTTTCTTTTTGATGCTTTTAAAATTGGACAAAACCAGATTTTCAAATTCATTAAATCTTTCTACCAGTTCTGTGAGACTTTTAGATTTGTTGCTCCTACCTGGCTAAAAGTTGTGATTTTGTCCTGTAGTTCTTTCTTGTTACTATCAAATTCAGATAAAAATCTTACCTCCATTTGATCCATACAGTTATTTATTTGTTGCAAATCCTGAGTTTATTTATTGAAAGCCTCTTCTGCCCTTGTTCTCCTTATCACTATAGACTTACTAACACTAACTAATACAGAAAAATACTATTTTAAATGAGAATTTGATAACAAAAACTGAGTTTTATTAAGGGACCACAGGTAATAGTTCTACCTAATGCAACAGCGTTATCTATGGTCCGCACATATGAAAACCAAAATTTGTAAAGGCTTTAGTTACTGCAGAAACGCTAAATTTTGGCAAATCTCCAATAGGGTTATAAGGTTTAGGATTAACCCTCCAGCAGGTATGGCAATTACCTATGAGTTTTCGTATAAGTCTCTTAGCAGATAGAATCAATCAATCAATTAAATATGCCTTATTGTCAAAAAATTTAAAAAAAATTTTTAGACAAAGCTATACATAAAAAGCAAAACACACAAATATAGAAACCAAAATACAAGTACTAAATAAATATATACAAAACACATAAATGTACCTGGTCAAATTTCTTATACTAAATATAAAAAGTAAGAAAATAGGAAAGTAAATAAAAATAGTAACAAGAAATTAAAATAAAAAAGTAAAAAAAAGAAACAAAAACACTCAAAAACATTAATACAATGTTTAAAAAGTCATAAAAAATTTTATAGAAATTTAGCAATACATATATTCTACATCGTAAAAAATTTAATAATTAGCCAGTGCGTGCATGATACTCAAAAATGAATATTAAAAAAAATCATCTACTGCATATAAAGCTCTCTCCAGCAAATATGATTTCCAAGCATTGCAAAATCAAGGAAAAGATGTCAATGATTTAATTTCCAAAGACAGATTATTGTGCATTTTTTTAGCTTCGTAAAGAATAGAGCTTTTTATTAATTCTGACCTTAGGATTGGCACATAAAGATCATGCTCTGCGTTTCAAAGTGGATAATTGCGAGATAATTGCTATTAGGAATTTCTGATATATGCTTGCGAATCAAGCAAATAGATTCAAGAATGAATAAAGTTGAGTTAATCATTCACATCTTTTAAACATTTCTTGGCAGTGAGACTCAAAAAAGGCATAATACACTGTTCTTGATGATGGAAGATTTAATTCCCTGGAAACTGATCTTATGGCAAAACAAGCTTTACTTAATTTTTTAGATGAAACATCGATATGTAATTCCCACTTCAAAGATCTGTCAACAATAAGTCCTAATAATTTCACAGATTCAACAACGTCCAAGCTAGTGTTGCTAAGTTCAAAGGGTTGGATAATACCTTTATAAGATAAGATTTCAGTTTTTGAGATGTTTAAGCAGAGAAGATTCGAATCGCACCACGATTTAATGTTGATAAGGTCTTTAGCAATAGTTGCATGACGTGCCGCAACATCTGGATTGCTCCATGTAAAGCTAGTATCATCGGCAAAGAGACAGATTTTGCCGCTAATGTTGAGATGGGCCATATCATTAATAAATAGCAGAAACAGAATTGGGCCCAGAACTGAACCTTGAGGTACCCCACATTCTATTGGTCTGCTAGAAGACATGGTCGTATCAACCTTTACAAGCTGACTTCTGTAGCTAAGATAGGACTTAAACCATTCGAGAGGCCTTCCTCTGAACCCACAGTGCTGTAATTTGTTGATCAAGATAGTATGGTTTACACAATTAAAAGCCTTGGATAAATCACAGAAATAGTTGCTGTTGCATAATGATTGTTTATACTGGAGTAAACACTGTTAAAAAGGGAGAACATAGCATCATTAGTGCATTTGTTACTTAAGAAGCCAAATTGATGAGGAGTTAGTATTTTATATTTAAACATGAAAGATAATAGCCTTTTTTTAACCAATCTTTCTATGATCTTCGATAATGTTGAACGGAGAGCGATTGGATGATAATTTGAAGCTTGCTCTTTATCTCCTTCTTTATGCAAGGGAATAATTATTGCAGTCTTAAGGCAGTTAGGAAGGACTCCATTTTGAAATGATTTGTTAATTAGGTTTCTCAGATGGTTCAAGGTGTTATCAGGCAGATTTGAAAACGTACTAGATGATAATTTGTTTCTTGTTTCATTTATTGTACTTTGAAGCTCTGCTATTAGTACAGGGGTAAAAAAAAAACTATGTAAGTTTTCATTAGAGAGATATGAAAGTGGATCATGAGAAGGTGTTATAGTAGTCATTAGGTTTTTAAACACATTTACAAAGTAATCGTTCAGATTTTCAGGTGAAGAGGGGATAGTGCTAGTCAAAGAAGGCTTATTTCTTAATTCGTTAACAATAGACCTTGTTTCTTTAGCAACGTTACCAGAATTAGCCAGCCTGTTATTATAAGAAATATCTTTTGCGGCTTTTATTGCTTTTCGATATAATTTTCTGTATAGCCTTACATAATTATGAAAAAATATGCTGTCCGAATTTTTTTTAGGTATCATAAAGAACGCATGTTCCTTGCAGACACACGTAAGCCTTTAGTGGACCAGGGTTTATGATGCTTAATTTTGATGGGTCTATAAGGAAAGGACTTATTCGCAATACTTGACAAGGTCTTTACAAATCTAGAAAACTAACCATTAATATCATCAGAGATAAGACCCCACTCAACTGTTTGGCATAGATTCTTGAACTTCAAAATTTTTTTTTTCAAAAATTTACGAAAATCTTTTTTGCTTAAAGTGTCAATAGTAAATCTGGCCAATACAGCTTCATGGTCAGAAAAACCTGAATTGATAACAGTACAATCAACGAAGTTCAGAGTAAAAGATGACATGATATAGTCAATGGTGCTGGAACTATTTTTAGTTATTCTGGTTGGTGAATTTACATGCATTAAAAAACCCATTGAATCGAAAATAGACTGTAGAGATTCTTGAGCAATATACACACTGGAGTAGTCAATATTAAGGTCGCCAGACAAAATTAATTTACTTTTTAGACGCATGGATTATGGCAAGCTTAGAAGTTTTAGACAGAAAGTCTGTACATCAGCGTCAGGTGTTCTATAAACACAAACAATATAGAGGTCATATAACTTATGGTGAACGATGGAAAATTCAAAAACTTTTTCAGATAAAAAGTTATCAAACTTAGTTACTGGTGAAAATTCGGTGATTGTAGACATTATCATAGGACCTCCATGGGATAAATTACTTCTGTTAAAACTTGCTATTTTAGTGTAATTTTAATAAGGACAGATTCATCTTTGTTTAACCAGTGTTCAGTTATAGCAAAAATTTCTGGAAAATTTAGCTCTTCCAATAAAAGAAATAGATCATTAGTTTTGTGTCTTAAGGACTGACTATTAAGTAGAAATACACTAAGCTTACTATTGTTCGATTTATCAGAGGGAGCTTGATCCTCTTTTCGCGTCACTTTATTAAAAAAAAATTATTTCTAGATGGGGAACCGTTAGAAAAATAGATAGCATGACTTTCCCTAACTTTTTGGTCCCGTAGCCAACGATGGCAAAAATGTACTGCAACTGGGCTTGATCTATTGACGTTCGTTTTTTTTGGACTTAAGGGTTACAAAAATTTAGGACACTTTTATTTAAAGAAATCCCTGTGTACTGGGTGATTAATTTTTGCACACAGCTGTACAAGTCACTATTTTCATTGATTTCGGGAATTCCATGAATAAGAATAATACCCATATTGTTTTAGTTGTTGGCGGGTATTACAGTTTCCTGTGATAAGCCAGTACTTAATTGTTTTCTTTTTGATGCTTTTAAAATTGGACAAAACCAGATTTTCAAATTCATTAAATCTTTTTACCAGTTCTGTGAGACTTTTAGATTTGTTGCTCCTACCTGGCTAAAAGTTGTGATTTTGTCCTGTAGTTCTTTCTTGTTACTATCAAATTCAGATAAAAATCTTACCTCCATTTGATCCATACAGTTATTTATTTGTTGCAAATCCTGAGTTTATATGTCTTTAGAAGCCGTGAAAGTCTTTCAGATGAAAAAAAGGGTCCAAAAGTAGAAAGGTCTTCTTCAATTTCATCCAAGCCAATACCATAAACGTCATGGAAGCGGGTATAAAGACGTGGCGGGGAATCCAAGTCAGTGGGTAGTCCCTCATGTGGTACAATAATATAATAGTGATATATGTTATTTATTTTCAAGTATCATACTGTATATTAATTTGTTATACAATGAATTATTATTATTGTTAAATATTTATGCAATACTATTGCACACGTATGCACGACAATTATGTAGAACACTGTTTTTAAATAACTACTAATATGCCAGATATCATCGAAGAGAGTAATATACAATGGTGTAAGCGCATTTGGCATTCTTATTTATAATTCCTAAATCGAACCTTCACATGGCGACCCTGCCAGTGCCAAACACCATTTTTTAGTGCATTTTTCAGTAAGAGTAGTAATTGTTCTATATGTATATAGTACAAAAAGAAAAATGTTTATAGTAAAACCGTGGTAAAAGTATGGGAGCTAGTTGCTGTAAAGTGTGCTAATGTACAGTAACATACAGTGTGAGTCAATATGGGTACTACTAACACCAAGCATCCCTGACACCGCAGTAAACATCTGCGGGGGTTCAGCAACCTGTCAGGCGCGTCTCCAGGTGGCGGATAGGAGAACGGCCGGAAAACCAGAAATGGTTCCGGTTAACGGTGACTATAAGGGAAGCCAACGGGCCTACACCCGTCCGAGCCAACTGAAGGTCATCGTCGCGGACCAGCTATACACCGTAAACCGTCCATTCGGCGCAACGACCCCCATGATCCTGAAAGGGAGCGTGGGGTACGTGCTGATGAACGGCACGGGGGTCTGGGCTTAACCACCCGGACCGCGTGGTGAGAACACTATAAAATCTCCCAATTCCTAGGGTATGGCGCGCGCCAAGGGATGCAAGACTGGGGGGAAGCCCAGTCACTAGCGGCCAACTCTGGGGAACAAGACGCACCCCAGTGTATCCAGCCTTACCCCTGCATGCGGGGCTCTGCAGGGGTGGACCACCCTTTCCCTAGCTACTCGTGGGAACATCTAGGATGGACCAAAACAAAAAAACCAAAGAAGGGGGCCAAGAGCAACCTTTGCCAGCAATGGCGGCACCTAAAGGAACCGCTGTTGAGAAGTCAACGGCGGGGCCGCAAGGAACCGCCGCTGAGAAAGTAAAAGAGGGACCTGCCGGGAGGAAACGACCGTCGGGGGCTCAAAGAAGGAAAGCCAAACTGTTGGCGGCCAAGGGAAGGGGGGGGACGGGCCCAAAGAGGCACTGACACCCACCCAGACCAAGGCCAATACGAGCGAGACGCAAAAACGACATCGCTCGGAGGCAGAAACTCCGCCGGAGTCAAAACGACCCAGGAAAAAGCCCAGGGGCCCAAGACGGGAACCAGGGCTGTTCTATCGGGATGCTGCGGCGGGGCTAAGAATGGCCATAACAGCCAAAAAATACCCCGAGGCATTCGTCTCGGAGGAGCAGGCAAACACCCTAAAGGGCTGGCTGCTCAACAAAACGCTCGCTCTGCAGAGCGGATCACAAATCGCGCCCAAGTTTGCAGGCGTAAGCCACGGTGGGGGAATCCTTCACATCACCTGTGTCGACGAGTCAACTAAAAATTGGCTCGTCGGACTGGTGCAGAAGGAAACTCCCTGGGAAGGGGCTGAACTCCAGATAACGGAGGACGGCAAACTTCCCAGACCGGTGAAGGCAATAACATGGGTGCCGGGACCTACTGAGGAACCGAAAGCACTCCTACACAAGCTGGATGTTCAAAACAACATCAACACCAGCTTGTGGAAAGTGCTCGACATGAGGAAGGACCAGGACGAAAAGGGTTGCCTGGTAACGCTCCTCATGGACGAGAAATCCTGTGCCAAAGTAAGGGAAGCGAATCAATCGCTATACCTCAACTTTGGCAGCATAAAAATTAGACGCTTGGCCGGCAGCCAAGAGAAAGAGAAGAAGGACCAGGCAACCCCTATGGAAACAGAGGGATTGCCGGGAACCTCTTCTTCCTAAAATCGCTCTCCGCAATGGGTGCGAGGCTGATACAAATTAACCTCCACCACTGCAAAGCAGCCACTGCGGCCTTACAAAAATGCATAGCCGACAACAATATTCAGATAGCCCTGATTCAGGAACCTTATACTTATAGGGGCCAGATAAGGGGACTAGGAAACCTCAACGGGAGACTAGTGTCAGACCCAAAAGAGGGACCTAACCTAAGAAGCTGTATCTTTATAAGAAAAGATATAGAGGCCACACCGCTGTGGGAGTTTTGTGACAGGGACACAGCGGCGGTCAAAGTACAAATCAAAACAGCGGAGAGGAGCTACGATACAATAATAGTATCAGCATACTTTCCGCACGATCAACAAGGGGAACCACCTCCGACAACAGTTCGGAGGTTGATAGACCATCAAAGATTGGAAAACCTTATAATAGGCTGTGACGCCAATGCTCACCACACTATCTGGGGAAGCACTGGAACAAACAAACGGGGCGAATCATTATTAAATTACTGTGCTGCCTCCGGTCTAAATATACTTAATGTGGGGGAGGAACCGACCTTCGTCAACATACTCCGCAGAGAAGTAATTGATCTAACCATTGGCAAGGGACGCATCTGCGACCTCGTTAAAAAATGGCATGTATCTGACGAACCAAGTTTGTCGGATCACAGGTACATAAGATTCGATCTAGAATCTATGGATACAAATCCGGAGACCTACAGGAACGCCAGGAAAACGGACTGGGACCTCTTCAATGAGATACTAGGACGCGAACTGGAAAACTGTCCAACGGAGGCAAAACACAATGTAGAGCTCGAAGTGCTGACAGAGTCAGTCACTGAGGCTATTAAAATTGCTTTTGAAAACTCATGTCCACTAAGCAAACCGCGTCAAGCAGGGAACACCCCATGGTGGAACCAAGAATTGGGCGAGCTAAGGAAGACAGTAAGAAAGCTTTTTAACAGAGCCAAAAGAACTGGCGAGTGGAATCTATACAGACAACACTTAACCAGGTACAATGATTCTATAAAAAGAGCAAAGAAAGAAGGGTGGAGGAAGCTATGCCGGGACCTAACAGAGACACCAGCATATGCTAGACTCCACAAGGCAATATCCAAAGGGCCACGACAAACCCTAGGCTCTTGTCTAAAACCCGATGGAGAATATACGACAACCGAGGAAGAAACGCTTGGCTTAATGCTGAACACGCACTTTCCGGGATCGAAAATTCTCCACCAACCAGAACATACCCAGGACCCAACTCCTATCATTCCGAACAGGGGCAAAAGGGAACACTGGGAACTAGCGAAAAAGGTAGTAACCTACGAGAAGGTTAAATGGGCGATAAATTCCTTCAAACCATTTAAATCTCCCGGAATGGATGGCATAATGCCAGTCATGCTACAGCGGGGTAGCGAACTGCTGCTGCCTGCACTATGTAAAATAATGCGGGCAAGTCTAGCCACGGCGCATATACCAGAGAGTTGGAGGGAAGCAAAAGTAGTATTTCTACCAAAGACGGGACGCGACTCCTATGCGAAACCTAAATCCTTCCGACCAATCTGCCTTACATCATTCCTCCTAAAAACAGAGGAAAAGCTTATAGAAAGGCATATCAGGGACAATGTATTACGGGTCAACCCTCTACATCGACACCAGTATGCCTACCAAACAGGTAAATCTTGTGAATCAGCGATTCACGAGATAACCCAGAGGGTCGAACAATCTCTGAACAACAAAGAGATCGCCCTAGGAGCTTTCTTAGATATTGAGGGAGCATTCGACAATACGTCATATGACTCAATCAACCGTGCGATAGCAGCACGAGGAATACATCCCATGATTGGCGGCTGGATAACCCAAATGCTAAATCATAGGAAAGTAGCAGCAAATCTCAACAGCACAACGGTTAAGGCCAAAGTGTGCAGGGGAACACCGCAAGGGGGCGTACTGTCACCGCTGCTGTGGAACCTTGTATCGGACAGCTTGCTGATACGACTGGAGAGGCAGCTTATCCTTGCTATATATGCTGACGATATAGTCATCCTTACACGAGGGGGTAGTCAGGCTTATGTATTCGAAAAAATGCAAAGAGCCCTGACTACTGTCGAGCACTGGTGTGAGGAAGAACAACTAAGGGTAAACCCCACAAAAACTACTCTGGTTTCCTTTACCAAAAGAAGCAAACTAGAGCCCATTAGAAACATAAAATTTTATGGAGAAAATCTGCGACTTGAAGACGAGGTCAAATATCTAGGTATAACCCTGGATAAAAAACTCAGCTTCAAGAAACATGTAATCCAAGCTACAAATAAAGCCACGAAAACTCTTATGTACTGCAAGAGAATGTTCGGTAGATCATGGGGACTGTCACCAAAAATGGTACATTGGATGTACACGACAATGGTTAGACCCATCATTACATACGCAGCACCTATATGGTGGCATGCGGCAGAAAAGAGGACTGTAATACAGATACTCAACAAAACACAACGAATAGCATGTCTGGGCATAACAGGAGCGATGTCAACAACGCCGACTGCTGCCCTAGAGAACCTGATAGGACTAAGCCCGCTACACTTAGTGGTACGGGCTGAAGCTATAACGGGGGCGAAAAGACTGCTGTCAAATGGCGCAACAATCCTATCGAAAGATGGGCACAATGCCCTATTTGACAAAATACAGGACCTTGGGCGCCTGGCCCTAAGAACAGACAGAACCAAGGTCACATACCTAGACAAACCTTTTATCATCAAAGAAAAAAGGGGACCACTGGACGCAGAAGCGAACAGGCTCAGGCAAAGAGGTTACTCAGTATGGTACACGGCAACCAAACGATCCAAGATCGGGGTAGCTGTGGGCATGGTGGAGGACGAACAACAGGGCAGACAACTTATGCTAAACCTGGGCCTCGAAACAACAAATTTACAGGCAAGCATAATAGGAATTCAAACCTGTGTCCAACTGATGAGAGAAGGGCTGCCAAGAGGCAAAACCTTTGCAATTTTCACAGGAGACCAGGCTGCGACACTTGCACTACAACAGTTCGAGACTAAGTCAAGGACTGTGCAAAGCTGCTGGGAGGATCTCAGGAACCTCGCCGAAGCGCAAAATAGGCCAGAGATAATCCTAGCAGAGAATATGGGCAACAATAAGGCTGCAAGAAGGGCTAACCAACTTGCAACCCAGGGAGCCAGCAACAGCCTGGTAGGCCCTGAACCAACATGTTATGTCAGCGATAAGACCTGGAAGAGGGAAATCGGCAACTGGCTAACAAACCAGAACAAATTCTACTGGGAGCAGCTGCCAAAGATGGAACAATCCAAACAACTTATAGGCAGCCCACCCTTCAAGAAGGGTGAGAACATACTGGGCCTCTCCAGACAACAACTGCGAAAGGTCGCAGGGCTACTTACAGGCCATGCACCCAGCAGGAAACACCTGCATACGCTAGGGAAATCAGTTACCTCGCTATGTAGGGGATGCAATGAGGAGGACGAAACAACTCTTCACATACTGTGCTTCTGTGAAGCATTTAATCAAACCAGGGCAACATTCCTGGGGGAAGAGAAACCCGCACCAGAGGGTATAAGAAATCTACCACTGGGCACAATCCTGGACTTCCTTGAAGCTACAGAATTGAACCTATGGGACTAAACATATGGGACACAATAGGACTGCTTCTTAGCAGACCGCAGTGTAGGGAGCCACAAGGCACCACCCAGCGGTGGAGTTTTAGTGGGTATAGGACGAGACAGACTCGACACTGAGTCCCACACTACTGGGGGCGGCGCCGCGTAACCAGTGTTCATAAAGAATTTCTCCACCGACCCAAAAAAAAAAAAAAAAAAAAAAAAAAAAAAAACACCAAGCATGCTGAAGTTACGGACACAGGTGTTTGAGACTTGTCAAGAAGTCTTATGCTGAAAGCTCCAGTTGGTGATGTCTAAGTAAGACTATTACATAGTGGTTTGTGTTTGTAAGTCCGTGTTAGTGAAAGAAGAAACAATGTGTTGGTGTAGAAAAACATTTTAGTAAAACCTGAAAGCAGTGACATTAAGGACGAGCGATTAAACGCCATCTGCTTATCGGAAGATGGAAGAAGGAGATGTAATGGAGATTTTGCATCCGTCCCAGGACATGGACCACACAAATGTTATATTATAGTTGGTATGTAATTTTATTTATTTGTGTATATTTAGAATAAGATTTTTTTGGCTATTTAGCAGTTTTAAAATATTTTTGGGGGTAAAACTATTTTTTTTATTAGTTCATAAAGTAATCGAAAGTTATAATATTATAATATATTAAATAATATATTATAAAGTTACATATTACATATATATAACTGAATAATAATTTTTATGTTGGATTTTTGTTTACATTTTTCATGTACTACTATTATGTTAGATTTTTTTTACCGTAATTTAGGCTAAATTTAGTTATTTTTACGTCATCAGCTTGGGAAGAACTTTATACCAAGTTATCAAATTTAAAAATATTAATTACTAACGAATCAAAAAGAGTCTTAAAGAAAAAAATACCTAAATCAGAGGAAATTAAAAAAGAAGTTAGGGATAATTTACTTAAATACTATAATACCTTTGTGCAACTTGTATTACATGATTACAAAAATGTAAGTCAAGAACAGTATTTTGCTATTAAAAAACTTTTTTCCGTCTCAAGAGATAAAGTAGTCAGGGTATATAAAGTATTAAATGTTTCGTATAAAATACCTACATCGTGCACTGAACTAATTGATCCAAACGTGATTGAGGAGGATATTATTGACAGTGAAAACTCTTCAGAGGGTTCAGACGAAGAAAATACAAACACTGAAATTAGAATTGAAACTGGCAAAATGGCGATGACTAAAATGGATTTTTTTAATTTCACCAGCAGGGTTTTGTGCAATGATTTTGATGGCTCAGCGGATAAACTTCGATCTTTTATTGACGCACTAACTTTAATCCAAGAAAATTGCGAAGGGCACGAAGCAAATGCCGTGGCTCTTATTAAAACTAAATTAGTTGGTAAAGCAAGAGACCTTATTGGCGATAATGATACCATACCAATTATAATTCAAAAACTAACAAGCAATATTAAGGGTGAAAGTTCGCAGTTAGTTTCGGCAAAATTATTAGCTCTTAAACAAGGATCCAGCGATACATCAAAATATGCATCTGACATAGAAGCTTTAGCAACAAGCTTAAAAAGAGCGTACATAAATGAAGGTGTACCAGTAAATGTAGCAGAGGGTTATACAACTAATATTGCAGTTAAAGCCCTAAAATCGAATGCAACCTCAGAAAGATCCAGGTTGATAATGGAAGCAGGCACATTCAACACAACTCAAGACGCCTTGACAAAGTTTGTTAGCGTCGAAACTGAATCAAAAAATTCTACAGTCCTTTTTACACAAAATCGATTCAACAATAGAGGAAATCCAAATTATAGAGGTCATTATCCTAGGGCGCAAGGACAATGGAAAAGAGGATTTAATAGAAATCCTGAAGTTCCTATCCATAATAATTATCATGGTGGCCATAGCAGATATAGAGGTCACAGGGGCTATTCTCAACGAGGCAGAGGAAACTATTCTGTGCGCAGCTTTGAGACAGATAATTCGGGAAACGAATTATCACCCCAACCAGGTCCATTGGGGGAGCAATAAATATTTTTAACATGGACCTATCGTTGTCAAATTTTATCGTCGTTCAGACCCAAATGACACAAAATGAAACAATAACATTAATCGTAGATACTGGTGCCGATATTTCTTTAATTAAGCGAACAAAAATCGATAAAAACCAAATAGTTGACAGAGCAAATGCTAGCAGGATAAACGGTGTTACAGAAGGACATATAACTTCCATAGGTACTACTAAAACTGTAATGTTTATTGACAATTTTTCTTTAAAACAAAATTTTCACATAGTTGAGGATAATTTTTCCATACCAGCAGATGGAATTCTTGGTAGAGATTTTATTACACAATATCAATGTCAATTGGACTACTCTAATTGTACAATGCAAATAAGACTGCATAATAATTTTATCTCTATACCAATTCATGACAGCCCTGCAAAAGATATGTTAATTATCCCCCCGAGATGTGAAATAATTAGAAAAGTAGAAAAGTTAAAATATCTTAAAGAAGATTCGGTTGTATTAAATAACGAAATATCCCCAGGCGTTTTCATAGCATCAACCATAATTTCTAGGTCGAGTCCAATAATTAAAATTCTAAATACAACATGCGAAACCATAACCATAAGTAATCCTAAAATTGTAACCGAACCCCTAAAAAACTTTTCGCGTTATCAATTGCATTGTAATCAAAATAACCGAAAAGATCAACTATTAAAGGAATTAAATAAAAACATCCCGGAATGCGCGAAAAAGGAAACCACCGAATTATGCATGGAATTTGCTGATATATTTGGGTTAAAATGTGATAAATTAACAATAAACAATTTTTATAAACAAAAAATTAAATTAGCTGATGAGCAACCTTTCTATATAAAAAATTATCGAACACCGCTTTCCCAATCTAAAGAAATAAATGCACAGGTAAGTAAAATGTTAGAGGAAAACATAATAGAGGAATCTAATGCCGTTTACAATAGTCCAATCCTTTTGGTACCTAAGAAATCTAAGGGTCATGATAAAAAATGGCGACTAGTAGTGGATTTTAGAGAGGCAAATAAGAAAATTATCCCTGATAAATTTCCATTGCCTCGAATTGACGATATTTTAGACCAACTAGGCCGTGCTAAATGGTTTTCAACCCTAGATTTAAAGGCGGGCTTTCATCAAATACCACTTGCAGAAGAATCTAGAGATTTTACAACTTTTAGTACAAGTACAGGTAGCTACAGATTTACAAGGTTACCATTTGGCCTCAGAATAAGCCCAAACAGTTTCCAGAGGATGATGAATATAGCATTTGCTGGAATAACACCTGAAAAGGCTTTCTTGTACATGGATGACGTAATTGTAATTGGTTGTTCAAAAAATCATCATTTACAAAATTTACGTAGTGTATTTGAAACGTGCAGAAAATACAATTTAAAATTAAATCCCGAAAAATGCAATTTTTTTTCGCAAGAAGTTACTTACCTAGGTCACAGGATTACTAGTAATGGAATTTTGCCTGACGAGTCAAAATATGACATTATTAATAAATACCCAGAGCCTAGAAATGCTGATGAAGTAAAACGCTTTATAGCATTTTGTAACTATTATCGCAGGTTTATTCGAAACTTCGCAGAAATTGCAAAACCTCTTAATATGTTAACAAGAAAAAATACGCAATTCGAATGGAGTGAAAAATGTAAACAAGCTTTTATTTATCTTAAAAATTCGTTGTTGCAACCCGAAATTTTACAATACCCAGACTTTAATAAACAATTTATTTTAACAACAGACGCATCAAAAAATGCTTGTGGCGCTATATTATCACAAAACTTTAATGGTCAAGAATTGCCAATAGCTTACGCTTCAAAATCATTCACTAAAGGAGAATCTAATAAAGCGACTATAGAACAAGAATTAGTAGCCATCCACTGGGCGATTCAGTATTTTAGGCCATATTTGTACGGAAATAAATTTTTGGTAAAATCTGACCATAAGCCTTTAGTGTATCTCTTTTCTATGAAAGACCCATCTTCAAAACTTACCAGGATGCGATTAGATTTAGAAGAATATAATTTTGAAATTGAATATATTAAAGGAAAGGACAATGTAGGAGCAGATGCATTATCGAGAATTTGTATTAGCGAACTAAGCGATTTGGCGATAAATAACAAAACAGTCAACGTATTTGCAGTAACACGGGCAATGGCAAAAAAGGATACTACCTTAACAGAAGATAATAGCAAGAATGCTAGCATGCCGTTTACGGTTAAACCAAAAGTCCTAGAGACTTTAGAAAATAGTAATGTTTTAAAATTAGCTTATGTAAAATTTAAAATTTAGCATAAATATCTATGGATACTTATGGGTAAGAATAAAGATTTTATGATCGAGGATAAAATGTTAATCAGTAATGACAAAACATTCTTAGGAACAGTTTTGTCTAAGCTGGAAAAAATGGCTGCTGATTGCAACGTTAAGGAACTAAAGCTAAAAATAACAGATGAAATATTTAAATTGTGCACAATAAACGAATTAAAAAATATTGCTTTAAGTAAATTAAAAAATCTTACTATTTTTCTGTATGAAGAGCCCAAAATTATTAAAAATAATGATGACAAGTTAGCGTTAGTACAGGAATATCATGATAATCCACTTACCGGAGGTCACTGTGAACAGAAAAAATTGCTTAAGAAGCTAAGAGCAAATTACCGATGGAAAGGAATGTCCCGCGATGTCAACAAATACGTTAAAAAATGTCAAAAGTGTCAAATTAATAAGAGAAAAATAACTCATTCAGAGCCAATGGTAATAACACCTACACCACAAAAAGCATTTGACATTACATGTATCGACACGATTGGACCATTCAGAAAAACTCCTAACAACAATATGTATGCAATAACAATCCAGTGCGAGTTAACTAAATTTGTCAAAATTATCCCTATTCCGAATAAAGAAGCTAAAACTATAGCTAGGGCAATATTTAATGAATTTATTCTTAATTATGGCCCAATGCAGGAAATCAGAACCGATATGGGCACTGAGTATAAAAACGAAGTACTTACATCACTTTCTGAACTTCTAAAAATTAAACATTCTATTTCGACAGCCTACCATAGTCAAACTATAGGTGGTTGCGAAAGAAATCATAGAGTCTTAAATGAGTTTCTTAGAATGTACATAAACGAAATGCAAGACGATTGGGATGAATGGACAAACTATTTCAGCTTTTGTTATAACACAACTCCCAGTGTATATCACGAATATACGCCATTTGAATTAGTTTTTGCACGTAAGGTTGATTTTTCTATTATTTTAAATGGTACTTTGATAGACCCTGTATATAATATCGACGCATATTATCATATTATCAAGAAGTCAGATATCGCTTACAAATTGCAAATAGACGAGCCAATGATTTTATTCAAAAAGCAAAAGTTCAGCGAAAATTAGAATACGATAAACAGTCTAAAGAAATATATTTAAAACCCGGTGACTCAGTACTTTTAAATAATGAAAATAGAACGAAATTTGGCCCTTGGTATAAAGGCCCTT
The DNA here is from genome assembly GCF_022605725.1 of Anthonomus grandis grandis. Lineage (NCBI taxonomy): Eukaryota > Metazoa > Arthropoda > Insecta > Coleoptera > Curculionidae > Anthonomus > Anthonomus grandis. The sequence goes on from NC_065551.1 coordinate 9,841,188, forward strand.
TCGTAGTAGAGGAGGTAGAAGGTGTAAATTGTATATTAAGTAATAGTAAAAGTGACGCTAAAGTGAAAGTGCATAAAAATAGATTACAGCATTTTTATAAGTGATTAAAGTGAAAAAGCCATTTTCAGTGTTTATCGTAGAAAAATTAAAAGAAAAACAATTAATTATGTCAATTATAGCAGTTGTACCGAAAAGAAAACATGTACTAGTTTTAATTTACTAACCTTGTAACCTAATATTTTATAATACATATTATGTATTCATAAGTCAATGCAAAGCTTCGCAAAAATTAAGGTTCATAATTTAATAACTTAACACGTATTGTTTAGGCTTCGAAATAGTTAAGAATTATGTAACATTATTTAAATTAAACAACTTAAGTACATGTGTACTTTAATTAAGTAATAAGTTTATTTAGGTAATAAGTTTGTTTAAGTAAAATCAGGGTTAACATTTTAGGTTTCATTTTTAAATTAAACAAAAAAAAAATATTTAAATCTATACTCGATCGATAAATACTTTTCTTTTCTATCCTTTCTTTATTATTTATTTTCTTTTTATTATTCCTCTTATCTTTTTCTTAACACTTTCCTTAAACCTCTAATAATTTTATTTTTATTGTAAAATATAAGTGTAAAATGTAGTAAAAAAGCGCATATACCTTATGAATATTTATTTTTGTACGAAAGTACTCCATTTTTATTTCATTAAAAATGTAGTTCATTCTTTCAAAAGGGGGAGATGTGGTACAATAATATAATAGTGATATATGTTATTTATTTTCAAGTATCATACTGTATATTAATTTGTTATACAATGAATTATTATTATTGTTAAATATTTATGCAATACTATTGCACACGTATGCACGACAATTATGTAGAACACTGTTTTTAAATAACTACTAATATGCCAGATATCATCGAAGAGAGTAATATACAATGGTGTAAGCGCATTTGGCATTCTTATTTATAATTCCTAAATCGAACCTTCACACTCAGATGCCAGCATTAATTTGACACTGGTGTTGGTGTGGCCTTCAAAACATACATTCGAGGGTTGGTCATGGAGGTATGCCAGATAGAGCTTCAGGGTTTTTAAGATGGGTCTCTCAGTCTAGCCAGCAAGTAACGTCCATTATCAGTATCCGAACTTTTGGACAGCCGCACTATTGGTGGAATCATCGGGTCCATTTGTAACCCATCATCGTCCTTGGCCTTCTCCACAAACTTGATGGTGACATGCTCCCGTCCTAGTGACTTGCTTGCAGCTATCGCCTCTTTATCGGAACCAATCGGCCGAACAACCAACTGTGACAATGGACTCCAAGACCATCAATTACAGTACCATCTGGCCAAGTATTTGGCTTTTTCAGCTGGATAAAAATATCCTTATTTTGAACACCAATTTTAAAAGTGTAGTCTGAATTATTCTTATTCTTCGGCAATAGAAAACATCGGATAAAGTCAGCAATTCCAAGTTTTTCTTTGATGGAGTGAACAAGTTGATTAACTCTGTAGTGGGATGGAATTTTGGAATGTTGGAACCACTCTCTAGCAATGATTTTATGAGGTGTAGGAGATTTTGATTGTGAAAAAGTAGAAACCTCCGTGATCTTGTCGGTCTGGGTGGAAATGGACTTTTTTATTATAGGCGGGATGTATTTGGTAACACTTTGGTTTATCTTTTACGCCTATGTTTTCTATTTTAAGTGCCATTTGATTGACACTCTGGCGTAGATTCTCCATTTCCTTAAGAAAATCTTGCTTAGAGGAATCGTGAATTTGAACCTTAACAGATTCATTGTGATTTCCCATGAGTATTGATGAGATGTTAAAAATTTCTTGCTTCATGTCCCTGATCGAATGAAAAATTGATTCTTGACCCCAAACAGACTTACTTTTAGTTAGAAGGTCATGTATGTCATCCTTTTTTTCGTAGAGGGACTTCCATTTGGAATCATGATGACAGGAAAAAGGAGGTCACTATTATTTTTGAGACATGATCCCAAAGCATCAATAATTTCTATGGGAATCTGCGATTTTTCCAGTTGTGAAACTTTGTCGTGGAGGTATTATATAGTCCATTCCCTTACAGGACATGCAGAAATTACGGCGACATTCCCCACTACAGCGAATTTTATATTTTTCCTTCTCCAAGATGGTCTTTTTACAGAAGTCACACTTAAACTCGGGCATATTTTTACAGAATTTGTTATTTGTAAAACAGAAAACCGGAACTCTTTATTTAAAAATATACACGCATGTCGATGACTGGACGTTAAAAGGTTAATAATATAAATAGTTAAATAGTAATGATAGTCAAGTTCACGTAAACAGGTATTTATACAGGAAGCACACGGAGAGTTAAAACATGAACTTCGCGACGAGTCGATTGAGAGATCAAAAAACAGATCAAAACAAAAAACACAATACAATGCCAGCGGACCCGACAAGCGAAGACACAACCGTCTCGTACGACTACTGTGAATCGATTGAGAATCTAAGATTTTGAACGAGCAGATGTTAAGTAGCAATTTAAATTAATGTCAGGTGTATTCAAAATAAAATGCTTGTAAACTTTGTATTTGAAGGTTAAAATAAGGGAAATTTTGAATCTAATGGTAAATCAGAGTAAAATAGCCTTCCACCAACTCTTAAGCATCCCTATCATTAAAAAAAGGGATTTTTATTTTTGTAAGTACTAAGGAAGCGGCCTCTTATTTTTTATTAAAAATATTTCATTAAAAAAGTAAACTACTTATATAAGAGTAGTTATGTAAAGTAATACATGGATTAACTCTAAAATTGTCATATTTTGAGAATAATTTAAGCTTTATTATTTTTTATTTATTTTTTAAGCTTTTAAACATATTTCAAAAGCCTTTTATTTTTAACATACGGGGCATTTTATAATATGTTGCATTTTGGGTCTCTCCCTTTGACCTCCGTTATCCTTTAACTTCTCGAAAAGGTAACATATTCTTAAAAGGGGTTAATAGTTACCTAATTCTTAAAGGTTACATTATTATAAATTTTTTCCGTGGAATATAGTGGTGTCGATAATTTTGGTTGTATATTTTGCTATTTTTAAGTTATAAACCAAACTCATATTTTTTTGAATGGCAACAACCTGTATATTTATTATTACTGTATTGAATTATGTACTGAAGAATTTGTCTTTTTTCAATCGTTTAGAATAAAATTACAATATAACAGAAAAACAGTACTTTATTAAAATAGAAAAAATACATTAGCACATCTTAGTAATTCTTTGAAGAGCATTAAAAAGTAAATTCTCTTCAAAGAATGAATTGCCTAAATTAATTGCTTCTCGAAGTTCTGCCGTTGGAATAAGTACTTAATTTCGTATAAAGATCCACAAAAAAATCTAAAATTGAGAGATTTGGAGTTGGTGGCCATCTAGTAGGTCCGTTGGTAAGTTATTATCAAGAAATACCGTTAAGAGCCTGGAATTAGGACCATTTTGCTGTAAGTAAACAGCATTATATTTGGCTAATGAAATATTTTCAAGTAGTTATAGAAAAACTTCCTCAAAGATTTCTATCTATGTGCTGTAAGACCTCCTTCAAAAATCCAATAAACTATCTGCCAAAATAAAATATGATACCTGAAGTCCAAAGCATTATTGTTGTGTTCACTCAAATATTAAATACTGATTTTCTGGATGTCCACTCCCGATATTGTGCCAATTGAAAATGCCAGATAACAAGTTTTTCAAATAAATTGTTCAAAAAACACAACTGGCTAAACAGTATCATATAGATAAACTATATAAAATTTGTATGGATGATACTTATATCGCTTCAAGATCCTCTGACGGTCAGTTTTTCTCGCATGAATTTTCTTCCCAACTTTTCTACATGATGACGAAGGCGTTGCTTTTAAATATCCCAAAATATATGCCTTTTTTCCTTGTTCTTTGTTGTAAGTTGTAGGACACGGGTGAACAATTGATCCCTGTCTAACTAAATTTGATTTAAGACAAGTAAATATCTCTAAAAACGGTTCGCTTTTTTCTGATTTTCTAATAATTTTAAAAAATATAATATTTTTTCTAACTTTCATATGCTATCATTATTCGAGGAACTTAATAGATATCAATTAAATAAAAATAACAAAAGAACAAAAATAAACAGGCTTAAAAATAGATCAAAAGTCGATCAGACACCGATAAGATATACAAATATGTGGTTTATTGTCAAAGAAACTATTTATTTATTTTATTTGGTATTATTTCGCTATTTCAGTACCAATCAGTTTAGAAAATACAATCTCGTAGTATAGAGAGAGGTTTTATCTATCGACCTCTGAACTCGTTTGCTTATTTCAATATCCTAACTAACCTTATTTTTTATTGAAATTGAACAGCATGAAAAAACTTATTTATTGAATATGACAACCTAATTTGAAAGAACGTTTTGTTAATTAAATCTAAAAAAAGAAAAGGCTTATGAAAATTTTGTTACAGGCATCTTTAGCTTCGTGCTATCTCGAAAACCACATCTAAGTCCTAGCCCTCATTCTAGTCCAAGTCAGATAGAGCTCTTTATAATTCCTCTGAATCCAACGGGTTTATTCACTGCATATAGAGTTAAAAAGATTCTGGCTGTTTTGAGGTCCGTAAGTCGCTTCCTGATGAAGGCAAACCGATTTTTTTGAATCGGCTACTCCGCTACTTTTATTGTTTTACTTTGTCTAAATAACTCACTAAATACGCTATAATGAAATTAGGAATTTGATCTTTTCCATTTTTTAAAAAACTGGATTCTTTGTAGAATTGTATATATAGTTTTTTTAGTAAAATAAAGTAGAATTTAGAAACACGCTCCTTTCTGGAACATACTTATTCTAGGAATACGCTTTTTTGTCACGAATACAGTCTTTTCTTATTAACAACGTCCACAAAACTTTCACCTGTTTGACTGTTAATTAATTGTTTCTAAAATAAACAACAAAACTGATTAAAACATCACGAAACGCGGCCCTTTTTAAAAATGCATAAAAGAATCTAAAATTGCTTAGTTTTATTCTACATTGTTTTTCCGATAAAGATCAATAAATTCAAGCTAATACTGATAGCCAAAGCAAGTATACAAATTCTAGAAATTTAAATAAGCACAGTCTTTACATTTTCATACGAATATGTTTCAGTGTTTAACTCATATAAAATCCTAATCTTAAAGCGTTTATTTTATTGTGTATTGCATAATAAAAATTAAAGCGTTATTCTAATCCAAATAAAACTAAAAAAATTGAAACACTATTTAAAAAAATAAGATAAAGATAAAACTCTTAAAAACAAGTAGACGCTTCGCGTCTACTTTGGTCCGTGGGGACCAGTAGAAATTTTTAAAATTTTTGTCAGTACTACAAAAAAAAAATCTTCACAATTATCCAAGGAGTGCCCTAAACACGCAGTGGAGAAGAGACCTGCCGTATCCTCATAAGGCTCTGAGTTCAAACCTTAGCCTCGGCATGGTGCTCTACCCAACTTTTTCTTTTTTTAGTACTTCGAAAAAATTAACATCTATAGTAAATCCAAAAATCTCATCCATTATTCTCTAAGAGACCAACATACAAAATTGACGAAAAACAAAGAAAAACACAAAGTCACGGTCTCACAACATGTAATTAAACGGGCTACACATGTTTCGCTCTAGTTAGAGCATCATCAGGCCTTTAGAAGCCATCCACACACTTATGCTGTAACTGATGATGCTCTTACTAAAGCGAAACACGTGTAGCCCATTTAATTACATGTTGGGAGACCGTGCTTTGTGTTTTTCTTTATTTTTCGTCAATCTATAGTAAATACAGAGAGAAAAGGGAAGGTCTTATTATATATTATAATCAGAAATAAATTTCATGGAAATATTACTTACTTATATCTGGGTATCATGCTTCAGAGAACCATGATGTGTTACAATACGCTCCGCTCTTTAATTTTAGTTTAGTAGAAAATATCCTCAAAACTTGCATATATCAAAATTATGTCAGGGTTCTAAAATGAATCGGTAATAAAATCGTAAACCAGATCAACATTGGAAATATTAAAAAAAACTTTGGTCCGATTGAAAAAAGTACTATACTACCAAATAGTTACATCTATTCGGTGGCAATTAAGTTATAAAATTCTGTCTATTATTAATTTTAATAATATAAAGTGTACCCTTTAACTCTCAGCCATTATTTACAATTTAATTGTTAATTATGCCTAAAAAAATGAATTGACAACTTTGGTATTGTTTGGTATGAACAGCTTAATTCCTTTATGTAAAGCCACCTTAACATGTTGTTGCATAATTCTGACTCACGTTGGTTGCTATCGGGCTTAAGCCATAAAAATCAAAGAAAAAAAGAAGAAGACGCCCACTTTCACTTGTCATTTCAATGTCACTTTCCGGCCCACAAGCATAAACGCCACCGGCAACGGGAGTTTCCAAAATCCAAACAAATGTTGGAAGATATTCTTAAGCTTATTTATATATACTTTTCTATATGAAAATAAAATGTAAGTATCACAATTACACACATACAAAAGTTTTTTTTTTAAATTTTATTCGGTTTCATAATTACCAATTTTTAGTGAATAATCCTGAAATTTATGAAAATACATACATTTTAAGGTTATGTCATAATGTTTTGATTGTTGTATTTGATTTTGTTTTCTGTGATTTTAGTGGACTACACCAACAAAGGTTCTGTGTTTTGCACCAGATTGAAAGCATCATAGCGAAAAACGGACCTGTCATATCTTTAAATTTCCTAAAGAGCCCCTGGAAATAGTGAAATGATCTCTGCTAAGGAATTCTAAGGTATTTTTACTAAATCTTTAATTTTTTTAAATTCCTAAATGAGGTATTCTATAAATGTTGTTCCTTGTAGGCAAATGGATAAAAAACCTTCAGTCCATGCATTGGTATGTAATTGTTGACAAAAATACAATTAATGGCCTCTTTACTTTTCCACATGCAAAGAGGTTAACCAAGGAGAAATTGTCAAAAATCTAGGTAAGTCTATACTTCCAACTTATCTTTATTTATTTCGAAGCTTGATTTTTTTCAAGGTAAATACAGAATTGCTTAGTACAAACTATACCCAGTACCAGTTCGTCCACTTCTTTGAAGCATGGTACTTCAAACAGAGAAACTGTCAACAATTCGGTAGAAGGTGAGCTGGTGTCAAATTTCAGTAAGGGACATGATTTCAACTTTGCACCAACAGCAGACCCGAAATTAATTTTGCTGCAAAAAGTTGGAGGATGTGAAAGAAAAAAGTGCAGAAGTTAAAATTAAATTTTTCATATGAGCACCTAAAAAATAATCATGACAAAATTCAGTTGTATACAGGTTTGACATGTAGCCCTATGGAAAAATGTAAATTTTTTATTTTTCTATCCTGCACTACTTCAGAGTACCTTTAAAAAAGGTTATTACCAATTTGACTCTAAAATGAACAGAAACCCTATTTCTTTGCAATTTTCGATTTTGGAACAAAATCCGGGTCAAAATGACCATTTTTTCAAAATATGCTCCGAATTCAAAATTTCTTTTTTCTACTTAAAGACGACTTAAAAGGTAGTAAAAAAGCTTTATGACAAATTTTTCCACGATTTATACTAGTGCCACAATATAAATAGAAAAATTAGGTCCCATAAGAATTCATGTTTAGGGATAAGAAAACCGGGTTTTTTCGTGGATTTTTTTGATTTTTTAGTTTCATTTTTGAGAGCCAATAGTAATAAAATATCAAAAGAGTTGACAGGAGAAGAATAAGAAATAAAAGAAACCATAAACGAATTGAATCGAAGCTGTAGAAGCCGAGATATAAGTAAAAATGTGGGAAAAATAAAAGAAAACTTCCTTTTTCCCACCGTACAATTTTTTTTTTCTAAAATGATTGTTAGCAAATTTTAAAGTAAGCCTTAAACTAACAATTCCTAGTAAAAAAACTCATTAAAAAAAACATTTTTTTTTGGTCGAAAATCGAAAGGGATATACCCACGAAAAATTTCGAAAAAATGATTTTTATTGTTTTCTAAATTAACTGTAAGTCTGAGAACCTTTTGCTTCAAACAAAAGTTCTCAGGAATATTACGAGAAATCTGTCTGTCGAAATGAATAGGTTCTAGCTATTATAGAATCGGAGAAAATTGGAAAAAACTAGTAAACATAAATATCGAATTATCAGGACCCCTATGGAAAAATTTCAATTTTTTATTTTTAATCCTGTACTACTTCAGAATACCTTTAAAAAAAGTTATTACCAATTTGACTCTAAAATAAACAGAAAACCTATTTCTTTGCATTTTTCGATTTTCGAACAAAATCCGGGGTCAAAATGACCATTTTTTCAAAATATGCTCCGAATTTAAAATTTCTTTTTTCTGCTTAAAGACGACTTAAAAAGTAGTAAAAAAGCTTCATGACAAATTATTCCACGATTCATACGAGTGCCACAATCTAAAGAGAAAGATCAGGTTCCATATAAGAAGCAATGTATTAGGATAAGAAAAACAAACCCCTTTTTTTCCTTGTTTTTTTTTGTATTTTTATTTTAAAAGGCAATTTTAATAAAATTTTAAAAAATGTAAAGAAAAAAAAATTAATAAAAACATTTATCAACTTATTGAATAGAAGCTATAAAAGCCGTGATATCAGTAACATAGTAAAAAAATACAAAAAATACACCTTTTTTTGAAACCGCATCAATGTCTTTTTTTTCTATATTGGTAAACTATTAATATAAATTTATTACCAATTTAGCAACCCCCACTAAAAGAACCGCAACTAAAATAAAACTATTATTACTGTAATTTTTTCCAGATATTTATACTTTTTTCTGACCTTTATGCTGCTATTACTATTATTATAAATATTATCCTTCTTGTAAATGTCCTTAAACCTTAAAATACCCTGTATAATACGATTACTATAATTATAAATAATATTTTCCTTATGAAAGCACTAAAAGCTTGAAACACCCTGAAGATTATTATAACTTTTATTATAAATAATATTCTCCTTATTAATGCTCTTAAGCTTTAAAACACCCTGTAGATTAATATTACCATTATTATAAATAATATTTTCCTTATTTATGCCCTCAACCTTAAAACCCCCCGTATAATTCTATTTCCATACTATTATTATCCTCATAAATGTTCCGTAATATCAATACCCTCTGTATATTTCAAATATATATTTATTAATATTTATATTCATTTTATTTATCCCAGTTTTATCAAAAAACGTTCAAAATTGTCCCCATAATATTAATAACTCATTAATAAAATAACTCATGACGTCACGAGACGAACACGACGCGTTTATAATTGTTGCCAGACACCTTCCATCCTTCTCTCAAACTCGCGCTTTCCTACTCTAACTCGTAACGCATATAGGCCGAATTTGCCGCCACAATACCGAAAACCCCGCGGTTACGTCATATGGCCATGTGCGACTCTATAGTGACGTCGTCCGTATGCTTTTACATTGGGTCAATTGGGTGCTGGACCGCCAACTATATTGTACCATGAGCTGGCTCCCTGTGTCTCCAGGGTATGACTGGTTGATTGGAACGGCTTATTTTTGGGGGTTTTTCTTAAATAACAGCGCGCTGCGGAAAAACGGTAACATTTGAAGAAAAACGGTTTTTAGTAGATTATAGCCAGATAGTGTCCGGTGGTTTCAGAAAAAAAATGGTTTTCGTAGGTGTCATAGGTATGCCGGCATAAAGCATCAAAGTTAAAAAAAGGTGTAGAGCAAAAACTACTCTACGTAGAAGGTTGTAGAGTATGGCAAAAAATAGGATTTAAAAAGTTCTTAAAACGCTGAAAGTTTGAAGTCTCTAGGTGCCTCCAATAAAGAGTTATTAAGAAAAATAGAAAAAATCGGTCAAAAAAAGGCTCAAAAAGGGGTTTATATTTATTAAAACAGCTCACCCTGTATAATACCTAGCGCCATGAATAATACCTCTATTTAATTCTAAAGGATTAAGCTTTCAAACGGTGTAAACAAAAAAAATTAAAAAATTTTTTTAAAAGTAGAAAAAAATTTATTTCTCGAAAAATTCACTTTTTTTTTCGAAAAAAAATTTTTAAGTTTGAGCTCGTTTATCTCGGAAGGAGTTTCTTTTGGAAAAAAATAGATTTAATAAAAAAGAAAGCTACATTCACGTAGAAAAGGGCTGTTTTGTTCGCATTACCGGGAACATTACCGTTTAGGCCCCACAGTCGTTTAAGTCCGCGAGGTACCGCGCAAAAAGTTCAAAATTCATTCACAGAAAAATCCGACTTTTAAAGGGTTTATCTTAAAAAGCGCCCTTTAGGAGCTGCTTTATATAAAGGCCTTTAACGTCAATGAGTTTTAGAAAAATCGGCCTGGTCAGTTTTCCACAACGACTTAATCAAATTTTTTTCGTCAAAAAACCGTTTTTTGCCACGCCCAAATTTTGGGCGTGGCGGAAAAGTTTTTTCACCGTTATATACTCTCATCCTTCCTGCATATGACGGTAAAAACCCGAAAGAAAAATTCGCCATAGAACAAAAGTTATTAGCGTTTTTGTGTCGCAAGTCGGAACCTCCACCAATTTTCGTCGGTGCGTTCTTACGCGAAGCGTATTGTAATAAACTTAGGACAAATTAGTTCTGGAAATAAAAGGCTGAACCAGACCTTAATCTTTGACTTAACAATAAACTAACCTATTACAAAAGCCCTTTCGTAAGAGTTTCTGGTAAAATTGTATTATAGAATTATATAATATATATAATATAATAATATAGCACATTTAACAATGTTCGTAAATTGTTTTCTTAAAATAATCCTAAGAATAAAAGTCTGGAGATCTAGAAGTCCGTTTAATATCGCCCGTTCTTCTAATGAGAAGATTAGGAAGAGTATTTGTTGAGAAATATTTTGCCGTAACCGTATCGTAATACTTGACAGCCGTCTTGTTGAAAATAAACCGATCCTAAATCTAAATCACGTAGAATTTGAATGAATGGAAGAATGATTTATTTTGCAGCAACTCAAAGTATTTTTGGGCGTTCTAAATGCCATTAATAAGAAATCATTTTATAGTATGGTCTCTCAAAATACCAGTCCAAACAATTCATTTTTGAGTACAGAGTTGAAAACTTCTGTGCCCATTTCAGACCAATATCTAATAACGGAACGATTGTGTTTCCCATGAGTTATATAAATGCATCTAAAGATGGCGAAGAGTGACAAAGCAGAGTTACGAAGTGAGCTTAAAAAGTTAAATAAAGTGGATATAATTGAATTAATTGTTACAAAAACGTTACCAAGAGGTGTATCCAGTGCAAGTCTTGGGAAATCACTAACGTGTTGGTGCAATTGTGAAGATAATGGTAAAAAATTAGCACAAAACGACGAAACTGGCCATCTACGTTCTTCGCAACATGGTTTTCGAAAAAATATGTTTATTGAAACAGCTTCTCTTGAATTAATTCAGTATGTCTGGGATAATATTGAAAAAAGATTGAATGTAGTGGCTTATTTGTTTGACCTATCTCGAGCTTTTGAAACGATTAATCTGATTTTTATTAAGCATAAATTAGAGAGATTAGGACTGCGAGGAAGAGTATTGAATTAGGTTATATCATATATGACCGACAGATCCTTAGTTGTAAAAGTGGGTGATGATTTCTCAAGTCAGTATAACTGCGAACTTGGAACTCCACAGGGTGCCGTGAAACATTTAAAAAATATAATATTTTAACAATGCCCGGAATTTATATATTTAAATTATTGTTATACATATTTAAAAATCAAGAACATTTCTCCAAAATAAGCGATTTTAATAAATAAAATGTTAGATGTAAGGATGCTCTTTATTTGCCAAAATTTAACTTTGTTTATTTTAAAAAGATTCCCTTTTATGAAGGAATTAGCTTATTTAATCAACTCCCTGCTTCGTCAAAACAAATAGATAACTTCAACATATTTAAAAATAGACTAAAACGTCTTATTATAAGTTGTGTTGTCTATGATATAAACGAATTTAGCAACATGCCGAAAATCACTCCTGCCTAGTTAGTTACATTGTTTATACTGTTTGTTGGTACTTTTGTGGTTATTATGGTTCTTAAGTTTTAGATGTGTACAATTAGGTTTTTTATAATAGTTTTACTCTTTCAAATAAGTTAATTAGGATTATCAGTTTCTTTCTCCTGACTTGTATTATTCTATTGTATATGTAGTATCAAATGACCAAATAAATTAGTATCATTAAGAAGCCCTGACGAAGCAAATTATGTTAATTGCTATAAATATACCTTATAGCATTTCTAGCCTCAGTCAGCTGTAGGCATTATACCCCTCTTAGTTCTTAAGAAATATTTTTTTTTAACAGGAAAATCTTTGGTTGAGTTAGTTAATTGGCGCAGTCGGGTCGGATTTCTAGAGATCGATACGAATCGACGATCGATTTTTTCGTTTTGCCGAATTTACTAGAAAGAACATTTTTGTTGTGACGTTGGTGGGCGTGTTATACAGAGTGGATTCTTTGTAAAAATCGAAAGTTCCCAATTTATAGAAGAACTGTAAAATACATCTGTCTGGCTTAACATCGGGGGATAGAACCAAGATTGTTTATCTTCGCAAGGATTTGGATTTTAGAAGGGCCTACATTGCTGAATCAAAACCTCAATCTTATATATTACATATTACATTATTTTAGTCCAAATATGACACAATATAGACCACATTATAATAAATTTTCTTCTCGACCATATAGAACATTCATTTTCCTCACAACCAGTATATAATAGACCAAACCCTAATGGACAACCCCAGCAACTTTTTGCTTCTCAAACTCACAAGTTTTTGGTAGAGCTAAACCTCAGACAAACGTTTTTAGACCAAAACAAATTTTAAACAATTACTTCCAGCTACCTCAATATCAGGAGTAAAATCTACACAACTTAAACCTTTTGCAAATATTTCTGCTACTTTCAGGTACAACCCCCAAAATTGAAAATCGAGGAGTTGTATAGTACGGAATCAACTAATTAAAATAATATTGATGATCCTGCTTATCAATATTACCAAAATCAAGCTTTTGAATATTATGATGAGAACAATATTTACCCAATCGATGAAAGTAATGAGTCATCTGAGACTCAAGGTCATGAAAGTTTTGAAGCTTTTGAACAAAAAATGAAAATTTTCAATAGGTTTCCCAAGAGAACCCTAATATGTAATAAATCAGTCCCAAATAATTTCGTTTAACATTTAAAATTTTATATTTTTAAATTTCATAGAATTATTAATGGTTTAATAGCGCTTGATAATCTTAACATAAAACTTAAGTTCCAAGAAACCAAATACGACTTAAATTGCCTAACAACTGCACCGCGAGTCGAGAAAGTTATAAAAGTTAACACGTATGTAAAAAATGGTGAGATTATAATCTCACATCAGAAGTTTCATCTAGAAAGCTTGTGGGTTACTAGAAACGGACTTGCTTTAACAACAATAATAAATAACCATACAGATTCCGTAACTTTACATTTGTCTTATGAGATTAACGTTGAAAAATTTCTACTTTCTACCTTTGAAATTATCGAAGTAAACAATTATGGTGAAAGCATTCGTTTGCAAAATTCAAAATTAAATTTTTTCAAATTTCGAATGAATCACCTTCAAGAAGAAGAAAAATATAAAATTTTAAATCTCATAAAAGCACCGAATTCGAACATAAGACGAAATTCCCGTATATACCAAAACATATCGTTATCCTCAGATTCACAAAGTCGAAGTAGCAAAGCAAATTGATAAAATTCTAGGACAAAAAATTATTCGTCCCAATAGCTCACCATGGAGCTCCCCAATTTGAGTTGTCCCCAAGAAGCAAGATGTATCGGCGACTCAAAAGTGGCGAGTTGTCATAGGTTTTCAAGGACTAAATGCCAAAACCCTGAATGATAAATATCCGTTGCTCAACATTACCGACAGCTTTTAATACAGAACAAGGGCATTATGAATTCATGCACATGCTCTTTGAGTTAAAAAATCCTTAAAGGAATAGAGAAAGAAAAATGTCTTGTATATTTGGATGACATTATTGTTTTTTCTACATCATTATAAGAATATTTAGAACGACTTATAAGTGTATTTGAACATCTTAGGGAATCTAACTTTAAAATACAATTGGATAAGTCCGATTGCTATGCAATGAACCAGTTTTACAGTACCCAGATTTCAGGAAAGCTTTTAACCTCATCACGGACGCGAGCAACATAGCCTTTGGAGCAACACTATCGCAAGGTCCTATTGGTCATGACCTACCCATCGCATATGCGTCGAGAACGCTTAATTATTCTGAGAGAAACTACTCTACAACAGAAAAAGGGGTTGTTAGCAATCGTATGGGCAACCAAGTACTTCCGCCCCTACATATTTGGAAGAAAAAATAATCTTTTTACCGACCACAACCCCTTTTAGTGGTTGTTCTCCTTAAAAGACCCTAGTTCTAAATTAATGCGTTGACGTATTAAACTAGATGAATTCGATTATAATATAATCTATAAAAAAGGAAAACCCTATTGTTGAAATTTCAACCCACGATATAACAGTTAATTACGGCACTAATCAAATTCTCATTCCCTCTGTTTAACATTCCCCAACTAAACCAAAAATTACGATTTTATTTGAGAAAAAACGCAAAATAACGATGCAAATCTTGGATGACACTTTTGAAACCAATATTCTCAACCTAATTAAATAATATGTCATAGCCGATAAACAATATCACATTTATTTCGAAACCCCAGAAATTTATGAACGCTTTTCTGAGGTTCGAAAAAATGTCAAATGGCCGTCACGATATTCCCGAGATAATACAAAATTATCACGAATCGACAACCAATCATCGCGGTATCGATGAACCTAGATAAAATCAAGGACCGATATTATTGGCCAATATTATTAAGTTCCAATCCAATGGAGTAATTAAAAGACTTCATTCGACACTTTTCGAACATATTCGCTTATTTAATAACAGGAGTTTCAAAATATTCCTATAGCTAAAGAAATGATTTATACTTTATTAGTTAATAATCATTCATGACATTCTGTAACAAAATTCAAGCCTACCGATAAAATCAGCGGACACATCAACGGACGCCCTTACTGGGTGAAATGTGTCCAAAAAAAATATCAAATTATTTTATCTGACTATGTAAATTCCCATAAGAAAAATGCTAGACTTTTATATGAAAATCTAAATAAAAATCTTATCGAGCATAAAGAAAAGTTAATTATTAAAATTAACGAAAAACCTGACATCTTTAAGCCTAATCAACAAATTTATATCAAACACCAAAGGCAAAAATTATCCGATAAATTTGTAAAACTTTGTAATATTAAGACATTAAATGAAAATAGATAAATAATAATCACACCAAGCCACGGTAAAATTCATATGGTTAATTTAAAACGTCCCCTTAAAAATACTTAATAATTTAGTTAGTTAGCACATAATTTTCTTTCAGCTTCATGGCAACCGCGACCGTAGTCGCAAATGAAGATAAGATTACATTAACACAGGTAACAGATAATCCAGGACTTTTGCCATACAGATTAGGACGTGCTCAACTTATAAGTTACACCCACACATTAATTCACTATTATGACACAACTTCATGACAGGGCAGAAAATATTACGGCTGCTCTTATGATCCATCAGGATTATTTTAATAATACGAGTAATTATTTAAAAATTAAACTTTATACAGACAGGGCTGAGAATAAAATTAAAGAAATAATTCCACATTCTGATAGGTTTAATAAATATTGCTGGCTCATTTTTTAAAACTATAACAGGAAACTTAGACGCCTCAGATTGTGAAAGATATGAAAAACTTATTAAAGAACTACAACAAAATCAAAATGAAATGGCTTCCAAAATATTAAATCAAAACTCTCTTTCGACAAGTATTGTACATAAATTTAATGCGACTATTAATAAAATAAAAATGAAAATTTTATTGAATTAAAAATGAATGAAATATATTTACTCGTTGAAAACGCGGTAACACACTATCAAAAAGAATTTTTTATTAAAGATGTTTTAATTCAAGTTATAAACTTATATCAAATAATTGATGCGGTGTTGCAAGATGTTGAAAATTCTCTTATTTTTGCTAAGATTCGTATTATGCATCTCAGTATTGTAAATAAGAATAATCTGTTATTTGAATTGCAAAAACTTGAAAAGATAGTTGGCACTTTAGCAATTTCATTGGAAATAACTTTTGATAATATTTTTAATTTTGAAAAGATCATGAATGTAGATAGCTTCATTTTAAATAATAAGATTGTATATATATTTCGTATACCTATAATCAATCAAGATATGCTTGATTACTACCATGTAGATTCCTTACCAATAAGGCATTAGAGTCTGTTTAGGGTTATTCAAGTCGATGTCAGTTTTAATCGACCAATAATCAATCAATTGGATCAATCATATGACTGGATCCTCGTTTTTCCCGGAGAAGAAATTGCTGAGTTAAATTGTTGCCAACAGAAAGAAGTTCGGAGACTTACTGGAAGTTCCTAGTGAATCTACCAAGCGGATGCAACCTAACAGTCGCCCGTAAATTGATTATCAATAGTCAAAATTTAATAGGTATCGACAAACAACCAATAATGTTTCCCGACCTTAATATCATGCCAACCGATTTTCCTATTCTTAATTTAAGTCTACACCTTCATGACATTTATCTTGGTAACCTGAGTTTCCATAGCCAAGTAGAAGCCATTTCTGAGTATACGTTTCCGGAACTATCCAGAGTACCAAGTCTATGGACAGTTATCATATATGTACTTATAATTAGTCAAGATAGTTGTACATATATTTTAATATCCTACGGACTAAAAATTTTCTTTATGAAGAAAAAAGAAGAAAACGAAGAAGCCAGTTCTACCAACCCCCCAATCCAACTACCCCTATGAAGTCGTAGTTCAGTCTAACAAGGGAGGAGTTATATCACTAAGAAGCCCTTGTGAAGCATATTATGTTCATTTCTATGAATATACCTTATAGCATTTCTAGCCTTAGTCAGCTGTAGGCATTAT
Source organism: Anthonomus grandis grandis (assembly GCF_022605725.1). Taxonomy (NCBI): domain Eukaryota; kingdom Metazoa; phylum Arthropoda; class Insecta; order Coleoptera; family Curculionidae; genus Anthonomus; species Anthonomus grandis. Next base: position 9,858,316 of record NC_065551.1, read on the forward strand.
ACCCATTGTATTCCTGAGAAATAATTTTTTTAAAAAGGAAAGACAAAAGGATGTTTAAAAATTCTAAACCACATTTAAAATTGTTTTTCGTAAGGAACCGATTTATTTTTAAATGTTATTGAAAACAAATCTCTATGCGTTGTATAGCATTGTACTGCCGAATTGCCTCCATAAAACTGTTTATTAATTTGAACTCTTTGAAAGAAACAAAAACAGCCATATTAAGTTGAGAAATAAATAACAGCGCTTTAAAACTTAAAAAAGCAGCGTGCAGTCACATGTGATGTTGGGGTTCATGTTAAGTTAAGGTAAATCAAAAGCGTTAGAGTGTTGTTTATTTGCTTTATGTCAAAATTACAACTAACTAATATTACTTCCAGAATGCCCCTTAACTAACAATCTTAACTACTCATCTACGTGCTGGGTTTATGTGGTAATAATAACATAATTTATAAATATATTTGCTGTTGCATTGATAATATAAAACAACTTACTAACCCACATACCTTGGACTGATTTACTTACTAAAGACTAAATAATAATTATTTCCTACTTATTACATCACATCACTTCCAGGCTACAAAAAATTTTACACATTTTTTTGTAACTACAATATTCCTTAACTCTATTTTTACGTACTAAAACTGACTTGTTATCAATATTTAAAAGAATATTTGGCGCTTGTTCTTTTATTACTGTATACGATCCATTATAGATAAGGTTCATTTTAGCACCTGACTTATTACTTAGACGCACTTTTTCACCTTCCTTATAACTAACTATTTTGCTATTTACATCATATTTTTCTTTCCTATTATTTTTTGATGACAATAAGTTATTTTGAGCATCTTTCCATGCTTTTGTAGCTTATATTTTAATTCGATCTGATCATCATCGAAATCATATATCGATCGACTTTATTTAAAATATTTAAGGTATCCTTGCTGACTTGCCAAACACGAGTTCATATGGTGTGTATTGAGTTTTGCTATGCACACTATTATTGTACGAAAAACACCAAAAAAGTACCCAAGTACTCCAACTTTCCAAGTTTTTCGCTATTTGCATAAGTAAATACGCGCCTAACATTTTATGAGATTTTTTTAAGGATTCTATGGTCTGATGGTGATCAGCAGTTGAATTTAATTTTTCTATTTGTAATATTTTAGAAGTTTCCTTAAAAATAGATGCTAAAAATGTAGTTCACTGATCTGATACTAGCTCTTCGGGAATTCCGTATCCGTATAAAATTTTCAACAAATGAGGTGGCAACTGTTTTTGCCTCCTTATTTTCTATAACATAACACTCTACAAACTTTCTGAGGTCGCATTGCAAAGTTAAAATGTATTTATTGTTGCTCGAATCTGGTTCTAGAAATCCTACTAAATCTAAATAATTTTTTTGGAATTTATATCTTTGGCACTCATCACATTTCTTTACAAATTTCTCAATTATGTTGTAATCATATCCATGAGTAATACCTTTTTATATACTTCCCGTAGGAAGCAAATAAAAGTCATTAGGAATAATTTGCTTAGCTTTGCAATCTGTTATTTTTTGTATATTTTTTAAGACAGATATTTCTATACCAGTTTCATTTATCAGATTTTTATCTGGTAACACATATTTTATTAATGGTGTATATAATTCTTTTTTCATATTTACTAATTCGCGAATGTCGTATTTTTTACAAATGATTTGCAGGTCTCATAATGATGCAGCTAGTGTCAACGTCATTCGAGGAACCTGCTTCATGTAAATTGTACATTTACTCTTAAAATAAACAAAATTACCTGATTTATAGTCATATTTTTAACTTTTACAAAACGTGCTAAAACTATTTTCAGGAACTGGACAGAGTTCACAATAGTCCTTTGGTCGTTAATTAATTCTACTACCCCCGGGTGAACAAACCGTTTGCTGCGAATCAATTCTGAACTACCGTTGTTATTCTTATCAAACTTCTTTGCCACTGCCCTGGTTATAGCAAAAATAGAATTACCCACCTTCGCGCCTACATTTTTAAGATCATCTTGTAGCGTTTTATTTGTCTACTCCTATTTTCACTAACGCTCCATTGATATTTCATTAATTTCAATAATTACATTAATAATTTCAGTCAACTTCTTTTATTCATATTTCTTTAAATTCACACTATCAATGACACATTACTACTGTAACGCATCACCCTCCTGGTTTAATTATTCATGCTTTCTGTTGACGGTCCGTCACTCTTCTGGTTGGTCTTAATTATTGTTTTCTCTGATTGGCTGATATTGACAGTTCAGGCGAGAGGTGGGGTCGTTACTTATTTAGTCGGTACTGCATCCATTTTTCGAGGACTTGTTCCCGTGTTGCTGGTAGAACCCCACGTAAAAGGCCAGTTTTTTATTTCCGAAGTTATTGAAGCAGGAAGTGGCCAATATGGTTTGTAATTTACAGTCCTTAATCTTGTTCCTTTATGGAACCGTTCATTTTATAATTCTGGTGCAGGATGCCCAAGATTTTAATGGATATATAATGAAACTTAGCAAGGTGAGTGTGTCACATTTTTAACGCCATTCATTTTTTTATCGACAGTGAATACAATGGCAACCGTTGTTTTAGGGTTTTACTTTTCCGTTTTTCTCTTTATTCTTCTTTAATTGTTGATGGCTACAGGCTGTTGATTTTCCCGGGAAATTGCTGAAAGCGGTGAAGCTGGAGCTAGAGTTAGAGCTAGTATTAGAAATTCCCAGTCCCGATAGCTAAGCTACAAATGGCATACATTCACAGCCTCGGTTTTGAAGGCTAGCCGTTCATTTCTTGAAGAAATATACAGGCCAGTCTATTCCATTTATTTAAATATTACTAATCATAGATTTGTCTCACTTATTTAAATTTTTATTAATATACCTTTAATTTCAATTTATTGCTACAAATATTTAATCAATATCATAATTTAATACGTCGATTTCTTATCTATAATTTTAGTTATTTTTTGTTCAGTTTTTATCAGTACCTTTTTTGGTAGTTAAGTAGATATAACTCGGTTAAGGCTGATATGCCTTAGGTAAAAAGATTCATGAACTTTCCCCTGCGTAATACAAATATATACTAAAAACTTTAAAAATTGCAATTTATTTTTCAAGTGCTGAAATCTTCCTAGTAGCAAAATCATAATTTAAATGTTACTTTTGTCAAATTTATTTTAATCATATCAACATTATTCATATTTTAATTCATAGCAAATTATTAACGTTTATCAGATTAGAACATGAAGTGTGTACATGTCTTTGATGTAAATATAATTTGGTTGTATTGTTAAGATATTTAAGATATTTTTTTTGCCTCTTTAAATCTACTTTATCCAGGGTCATTTAATTGTTAATTGAAACCCATATACAAAGTGTTTTTCTTAGTTTTCTTTCATTTATAAAAAAAAACTAAGTGGCGCCCTCTTATTTAATAGTTATAATCAAGTTTAGATTTTTTAATAGCCAGTCATAAGTGAACCTTCGAACAATCCCAAGCCTCCAATAATTCTGAGCGTCTGCAAAACTCTTGGCAAAATAGTAACACTGTAAAGTTAACGCCACGTTTAATTTCTATACGCGAAAGTGCGTCTGCTGAGACGTTTTCTTAACCTTTAATGTACTTTATTGCGAAGTCGTACTCTTCGTAATCTAAGCTTTGTAAGTCTACTGGATGAGTTTGTTATGCCAAATAAATAAACAAGAGGTTAGTGGTTTATATAAATGATAAATTTACGTCCGTATTAGTATCGTAAGTAAGGTCTGCAATATTTAACTGCCCATACTATAGTTCTATAGTCCTTCCATAGAAGTTCTTTCTCTATAGTGGAATAATTTCGTTCTGCCTTGTTTAATGATCGACTTGCGTAGCCAACAGGTTTATCATTGCTGTTTGATAGAACAGCTCCCAGGGCAAACCCTGAAGCGTCTGTTCTCAGAATAAATACGTTAGACGCAAAATCTGGAAATTGTAAAATTGGAGGATTTATTAGTTTTGACTTAAACTTTTCAAGTGTGTCTTGACAATCTGCATTCCATATAAATGGTATATTTTTTTGAGTTAGATTACTTAACGGACAAAGAAATTTGGAATAAATTCTCTGTAGTAATTAGCAAATACCACGAATCTCTTTGGTTCATTTGTATCTTTGGGCACAGGATACTGTGAGACCACTTGAATTTTCTCTTTGTCAGGAAAAACTCCTTCCTCTGATATCAAATGCCCCAGATACTTAAACCAGAATCTTATCCGGACTTAATTTTAAGCTAACTTTTCTTAACCTATCAATTACTTTAACAAAATTTTTATTATGACCTACTAAATTATTTCCAAACACAATGAAGTCATCTATGTAAACAATGCAACTTTGATAGTTTAAACCTGACATTGCGATTGTCATAAGCTTTGAAAATGCATTTGGACTTATCTGTATGCCATAAGTATTAATACACCGTGCCCCTGAATATTATAATACAACGGACACTCTATAGTAGCTGTTTTAGAGCAGAGGTGGAAACACGCGTCATCATAAAACATATCAGATGGCAGCGCTCAGAGTTGCGTCGAAACGCCGGTTTCGGTGGCAATATAGGGGGGCTTTCTACGTGCCAAGATGAGTGGTGAGCAGCGAAGTAGTGAGACGTTGCCCTAATTCATGATTTGTTAGAATAATTTGGGCCTGTATGACATGATCACATTTTCGTTAACATTTTTGAGCACAATTTTACTATTACCTACGTACGTGATTGGTAAAAATCTCATTGATCTCATCTCTTTTGCGATTTGCAAATCTACCAATAACGCGATATTGAAAATGTGCCCAAAAATGTTACCTAACAAATATGATCGTATCATACAGGTTTTATTGGTGTAAAATAGGCAAAAGTCAAATAAAAAAACCTAAAAGGATTAACACACTTTATTTTTTCATTTTATTTCCTAATTTATAATTAGGATATTTTCAAACTAGTAATTACAACAGTTTTAATTTAAACACGTTATTTGAAAAACATAAAATATTTGGTAAGAAATAGGAACTCAATAAACAAAAAACAAGATATATCAAAGTGTGCGAAAATGGCAAGAACTAGTATTAATAGTTGTTATGCAAATTTTAACTTAAAAATATTACCTGAGATGTTTTCTTAGTTTGTAGTTTTCCCGTTTTTCATTCACTATCTGACTTGCTGTTGAAAGTCCCCTTTCGCTGGGGACAGATGTAGCCGTAATACAAAGTCTTGTTTTCATGATGTGAAATAATCTTGTATAAATGTTTTTTCTATGATGCCACCAGATCAAAGGATCTTGAAATTCACCCGAACTATCCTTTTGGGGTAAAATGGTTTCATCTAAGTACTTATATACTTCAATCATAGCAGATGCTTTTGGGTTACTAGGTTTTAGATGTTGTTGTATTTCCATATCAAAATCCTGCCACAAACCTTCAAGAATGTTTTCCTTGCCAGATGCAAAATGTGTCCCTTGTTTACTTATATTTTTAGTAATATTATTGGTATCACTTGCATTTTCTGGAATTTCGTATGAATTGGTATTAGCTACTTTAGCATATAAAACATCTACTGCTTGTCCATGCTTAATCTCATTTATAAACTCAAATTTCTTAAATCGGGAATCCAGAATGGGAGCTTGAGCTATTAAATGATCACCTTCTATATCTTGAAACCGATTTTTTATTTCTTGCTGAAGTTTTAAATTATTCTAATTATTAAATTAATCTTCAATAATTCATCAATAATAATTTCAATCGCAGGCAAGGAGGCTTTTATTTTAATCCTATTTAAATGTTTTACTATCTGCTTATAATAAAATAATATAGTAGATGCACTAATATTTCTTTCTGCACTTATAGCGATTGTAACTAAATTAAAGATTTCAAATACTGCTACGGCTTGTTGTGCTAAAGTCCATTCATGATTTTCCAATTGTGTTAATGGTTTTAAATTTATTATTTTTATTTCGATGAAAAGAAGTAAATATTTTATAAAGTTTAAAATAGCTAGTGTAGATATAATAGCATTTTTCATCTTTAAAAATTTATCCATTATGTCATATGTGCTATTCCAGCGCGTCACGACATCGTTTTTTAATTTTAGCGCAGGTATGTCCATACGCTTTACTGAAGCTTTGAGTTGAGCATATATATATATATATATATTGATCTATTATTTCTTGAAAAAAGGTTTTAATATTTTCAGCAGTGTGTCTTCAGTGTTATGTCAGCAGTCGTACTCTATACAGTAGGGTACGCATCCTAATAAATCAAAAGTCAGAAAGGTCTTCTTCCTTCTCTTCTTCTATAATGTAATGTGCAGTGACACTAAAAAGACTGTCGTTTGATCAGGATGTCCATCCGTCAGTTGTGATGCAGATAGCAAATGCTCGATCCACTCGCGCATTTACCTTGTCAACATACTGACAAAGGTTTTTGGAAAAAACTATTTATGGTTTGAAGATCTTTACTTAAAATTGAATTTTTTTTGATTGACGTTTTAGCTATATTAGATGTAGAAGAGGATGTTGCCTCTACCTCTGGCTGTGTTGTCAATTGCTGGGCAGAAGCGGCAGATGTAGAAGAACTTTCCACATTTTCTTCAATTGGAGGTTCTGCTACAGTTTGCCTGCTGGTTGGCTGCGTGAGATGCTTACTGGCCATATATCAAGTGTGGACGTTGACTTATTTTTTATATTATTTTATTTTATATATTCTTCGTTTGTCCGCAATAAAGACATTTTACCTTCCCCTCGGTTTCATCGAAAGAATGACTCTAAATCTGACCTTTTTTTGGGCGGCATACTATGAATAAATAAAAATCAATAAAAATGAATAAAAATAAATTAAATGTATTTATATGAAACAAATACAAATAAATAGGTGATATGGATACATTTATTTTAATTACATCTTGCTTGCAATAAAAATTCAAAAATACTAAACTAATACTACACTAAACTATTTGACAGTCTTTAAACTAATTTAACAATAGCAGTTTTGAACGTCGAATTACTTATTCAAATGCACCAACTAAAACTAACCAGAAATCAAATGAATTTCATTTTTCATTTTCTTTAATGAAAACAAACGCTCGGGTAATTACCGTCTTACAAAATGACAAATGAATGCTATGATTGAACTGCGACAGACAAGTTATACACACAAGACACAGTTATATTACCATATCTGCTAAAAAACTTTTAGACATAATATAGGTTTCTATAATACAAAAGCGTATCCACACCATTAGAACCAAAGGCGCATGTATAAAACAATTCGATTACTGTATCATAACACAATTGGGCTGACACACTGTGTTGATACGGGCAGCTCTATCGGTGTTATTGTATTAACATCTGAAAATCTCGAGAGTAGTTCTCGAAAGTAGTCGCTTAAATTTGCTAATTTTAAACATAATTTTTTTAAAGTCGCCTCAGTGTCTCGCGTGTTTAATATTTTTATTGGTATCATATGACATGTGGGTCTAGCTAGAGCACCCGCGATAAATAATCCTTCACCTAATTCATCAGGAAAAACAACACAGTCCTCGTTTTTATCTACCCAGAAATAATAATTATTAATAATTTAATTACTCACACTTAGCTGGTATCTTAATACAAAATTGTTGTTTTGGAAACATTGGCACTGTTATTAAATTATTTTTATAAAGAATACTTAATTGAAATTTTTCATAATTTATGTTTGAATTGTATGCTTGAAAGAAATAAGAGCCTAAAACGCCGTACACTCCACTTTTAAAACTGCTCATTATATGAAAAGTATGTTGTATAGGTCTATCATTAGCATAAAATAAAATATTTGCAGAGCCTTGCGAAAATGTTGCCTCTGAAATGCCATTTGTTTTTATTTGTTTTTATTTATTAATGTTTTTATTTTTGTCAATATATTTATTAAAAATCACGCTTATGGAAGCACCCGTATCAATAAGAATTTTTACCGGTTTTTCGTTGTATAAAATTTGTATAAAATTTAAGCCATTTATATTAAGAATAACTGACTCGTGCTCTTGTTTATCCACGAAAAAACTTATTAGCCTGTGTTGTATTTCCCGTATATAGAGTGTATTATTTTCCTGCATGCCATATGCTCTATGATTTCCCTTTAAACCTCTATTTCGACCTCTATTATCAAAATTTCTTATATTTGTTTACCCTCGAAAATTATTACTATAAAATATATATATATACCTTCCTTTCTACTGTTTTACTTCTTATTTTGGGCAGAACTATTAGGCCTATTTGAAAAATTTTGAAAAGCTCGGTCACGCGAAAACCCTCTATTATAATGTGAATTATTCCTTCCCGTGAATTATTACTTCCTCGACCTCTCATATGAAAGACTCTACTATCTTGCCTGGTTACTTCCTCATCGCGCCGCAAATAGCATCACTTAATCTAACATAATTTCGGACTTCTATAGTGGTGCGTAACTCAATACTTTGTAGGCCGTTTGCGAATGCGTTAATGGCAAGTTTTTCATTTATGGGAGTTAAAACAGCTACAGCCGCATCATAATACTACGATTAAGCAAGAGAATCGATTTAATCACGATTGCTCCGATTAAATCAAGTAGTAAATCTTCAATTTTTCTACCAAATTCTTCTATAGATTGAATACCCTGCCGAACATTACTCAGTTGTACCGATAATGCCGAAGCAGACTTTTTAGTTAAGAAGTTAAGTTTTAAAACATTTACTAATATATGGAAATATTGTTGGAGACGTATTTTAGTACTGGCTGTTAATCTAATTTTAAGAATATAGTTAAATATTTTTTAGCGTCAGCCTCTAGCAGTGAGTCGTATAACTCAATGCCATTAATTAACATTTTCAATATATTTTCTGTGCCATCCATTACTGACAAAAGATCTTTATTATCTTATTATTACTGGTCTTAAGATCTTATTATTACTGGCAGCAGTTCTCAATTCAAATTTTTTCCCTATGACTCTTCCTAGACAATCAGAATTAGCTTCCTCTAAGTATGAATTTAAGTTATCTGAACCACCTTCTGCGTTTTCTGTTAGTTCAGTCAGAGCCTTTTCGAATCTACTTTGTAATATTTTATCAATGGCGGAAAAATATGAATCAATACTTCCAATACATTGTTTAGCCTCAGAAATTATCTCTACTTTATGATTTACCCTATTAAATTGATCTTTTATGTTTATACATTCTATTTTAAAATTTTTAACTTTGTCTAAGTTACCCCTATTATATGTAACATTATAACGCCTATGTGCCGGTTCCTTATTCAAATTCCTATAAAAAACCTTAAGCTCGTTCAGAAGATATCTTAGCTCCCGAGTCTCCATGCATCTTTCTCTCGGTGCGTATTAGCGGCTTTTGCCTCACTAATCCGTTACCACGATGATGGCTTCGGTATGGACACAACCAGTTGAAGTTCGCATGGTGTTACCGCTTTTCGGAATCGGTCTAATTTCGTTCTAAAGGGCACTTACACATGCTCCTAGCTTAGAGCTATTTCTCTTCGGATTTTCTGCTTTAAATATTTGATTATTTTGTTCAAGCAGAAAATGAATATTACAAAAATCGCCAATATCAGAACGCCCAAATATCTATCTAGATCTATAACTGATCATGACTCGGATTTTGTAACACTAGGGTTGTTGGTTAGGCCTCTGCTGTTACCCGCTTGGCTTATAATCACTTTTTCTTTAGAATATTCGGTACCCATTTTTCCTTAGCAGTCTAGTACTTACACATTTTTACACAGTTCATTTAGCCTCTTAGCTAAGTTTAATTTATATACATTTACTAGAATATAGAGATCGTGTTATCGTGAGCTACGTATTACCCAAAATAATGGCAACAACGTTTGGTTGCGGCTTGCAGGCCGCGGAATTTTTCGTTTTTATTTTTTGAACCAGGAGTAGTCAGCAGACCTCACTTTGCTGTGTTACTGCACGTTGCATTAATAATTTTTGAGCGTTATTTTTGTTTGTTTTTTATGTTTTTTTCACTATGGCTGTTTATACCCCTTCCGAAAGAGTTCAACTAATTAAATGGTTTTATGGAGGCAATTCGGCAGTACAATGTAGAGATTGGTGACATTTGAGAATAGACCGATTCCTTGTGCAAAAACGGTTTTAAATATGGTTACAAATTTTAAGACATCTTTTTGTCTTCAAGATTGTAAAAAATGCCACACAAAACGTCAAAAACCACCTGTTGAAGTGGTCCAGGATATAGAACGGCGGGAAGAAATGGTATGCAGTACCCTAGAACTTGATTCGACACAGTCCACTAGAAGTGTTGCAGAGGAACTGGGAATGAGTAATAAAACTGTTGCTCGTATCTGGAAAAAATATGGGTATAAATGTTTCAAGTATTCAAAAACTCAGGAAATATTTTCTGAAGACCAGTGGCGAAGAATGGAATTTTGTGAAACCATGATGGAAAAGGCAAATGAAAACGAATATTTTTAATTTTTTTTTTCTGATGAATCTTCTTTTCCATTACATGGCAAACACAATCCTTATATTGTTCGTTATTGGTCTCAGGAAAACGAGCACAGAAATTGTCAGTTTCGCACCTAGTATCCTCAGAAATTGAATGTTTGGGCAGGTATTTTGTGCGACAATGTTATAGAGCCATTTTTTATTGATGGCACTTTAAACGCCCAAAAGTACCTTGAGTTGCTACAAAACAAAGTTCTTCCTGCCATTCAAATCCTACCTGATGTAGACCTGGGATCGGTTTATTTTCAGCAAGATGGCTGTCCTGCTCATAACGTGGCTAGGGTAAAAGAATTTTTAACAAATATTTTTCCTAACCGCCTTATTAGTGGGACTGGTGATATTACGCTGACTTGGCCTCCTAGATCTCCAGGTTTGTCTCCAAATGACTTTTATCTGTGGGTTTACCTTAAGCAGACCATTTACAAGCATGAATTTAGTAGGCCAACAAATTTAGAGGAGTTGCGAAATAAAATTCTTGAAGGTGCCAATTCCATTTTACCTGAAATTCTTTTGGAGGTGCGAAATAGCTTTTACGATAGGTTAAGTTTTTGTTTAGCGAAAGAAGGCGGTTTATTTGAGCCTTTTATTTAAAAAATGATATGTTGTTAAGTTTGTTTATTAGAGTTTTATTTCTGATTTTTTATTATATTTTTATCAGAGTTGATATTTTATTTTTTATTAGAATAACGCTTTAATTTTCATTATGTAAAACGCAGCATATTAAACATTTTAAGATTACAATTCTATGCGGGTTTTACACACTGTCATGTCTGTTAAACCCGCATTAGCAGCTATGCAGTTTCCTATAAGTAACGAATGAAAACACGATCTGTATACATTTACTTAACTGGCAAGATCGCGATGTGTGATGGTTATGAGATATGATCGTGGTGTTGGGGAAAGGTTCGGTTTAAGTCATCGTAAATCGAAGGCGTGAGAGTGGTGTTTACTTGCTTTATTGATGTCAAAATTACAACTAATTAATATCACCTCTACAATATCCCTTAACAAACAATCTTAACTACTCAGCATCTACGTGCTGGGTTTATGTGGTAAAAATAACATAATTTATAAATATATTTGCTGTGGCATTGATAATCTAAAATAACTTACTAACCTACATACCTTGGACTGATTTACTTACTAAAGACTAAATAATAATTATGTCCAATCAGATGACCGGAGGCGGCCGCTGATCAGCAAAAGGAAGCGTTGTTGTCAGTATTTTGGTCTTAAGTTTTAGAAGTATTTAAGTTTTTCGAACCCCACCTAATAACAAATTTTTGTTGAGAAAGTAATAGCCGTGAATAGATATTTCATTAGATATATAACAGCCAAGTGGTGGCTCTCGTCATCAACTAAATTGATAAGAGATACAAAAGGTTTAGCCTGTAACACGTGCGAAATTCAAAATGCTTCCTTTGTAATATTTCTTGTTTTTTATTCATGTAAATTTTATATGTTCGATACACTAAAATTCCAATAAAAAAATTTTTTTCGCGAATATTAGTCCCAGCGTCATTCTTTTGATTAGCATGATTGCAAACGGCCTCGATTTTTACTGAAAGTCCCATCTACTTTGCGCAAATACATTTACTTGCCACCGCAACTGAATTCTTCTTTGACGCCTTCGGCCTTCCATCACGCTGAGATCCATCCAGTTGCGTTTTGAATTCCCTTCTGAAATGTTTTTACGGTTTCTTGATAAAAAGCGGGTTGAATGTTTTACTGTTGTTTCGGAGCGTTTGGAGCACGTGGCATAATAATTATATAAAATTTAAATATGTAAGTAAATGTTTTAAATTTTGTAATACGTTCTTTACTTAAAATAATTACCGAAATTAAAAAAACATTTAAAGCCCGTAAGCTAAAATAGGACAATCCTAATATCATTTAAATATTGCTACAATTAAATTATATTAAAGCAAACCTACTTTTAAACATTAGTGCAACTAATGTTTAAATTTATGTTATTTTAATTCTGCTATATATCAAATAATATTTTAGTTATATTATTAGTTAAATATGTTGTTATTTATCAAATAAACATTATTATTGATTTGTTTAAAAGTATGTAAGTACTTGTGTGGTTTAAATTTTTTATTTAAGATTTAAATTTAAGATAAGTTTTTATTTTGAATAGAAATTTAAACTTTTTATTCATAGTCATGAGTTCTTAGATTCCTTTTGTGCATTTGTGATTTTATAGCTACAGAATTTAGGAAAGCTACTAAAAACAAGACAATTTGTCTGCAAAGTATTATATTAGTTAATTAAATATGTTTTAAATCAATAATTTATCTATTCCTAATATTATAATATAAGAATTTCCATTCTTAACTAATAATCTTTGAATAGATAATTTTATATTCAAAAATATATAAAGATCTTCAGTTTTTTGGTATTTATATTGGAATATTTTTGAAAAAGTTAATTTGGTTATATTTTAATATAGATTAATTAATATGAACACACAACAAAAAATATGTACTACACCGGGTAACAATGGAAAAAGAAAACACTTTATAACTCTTTTACTATTTAAGATAAACAAAAGAAATTTTATACATCGAATATGACCGAATATAAGAACGAATATGAGAACATCTTTTGACATACAGTTATTTTTAATTAGTTCCGGCTTAACTGAAAGAATCACTTCCTTATTTTAAATAAAAAAAAAATTATATTACTACGTAATTCGATAGAAATTAATATTCTGAGAATTTTTATTTTATATTTATATATTTTTTATCTTAAAATAATCTGCCATGATTCCGTTAAAAGCTTTAACTTTTATTAAAGTAATTACGGAAAAATAGTTTCATTGAATTTTATTATTGACTTTTTTCTTCTTAAAATAACTTAGTAGCTTAATTTAACCAATTATAAAAAAAATCTATTAAAAAAAAAAAAATTAATGCCAAAAATACTAGTTTGGAAATTTTAAATAAGTCTTTAAAAAATTAAAGAAAGAAAATAGAATGAAAATTATTTGTCAGTGACTACTTGATTAAAAATTAAAGCTTTTCAAGCATTTATAGCACCCTATTTTTAAATTTAAATTTTAAAGAAAACATATTTTTTGTATGATTAGAAAACATAAAATGTAAATGCAGCACTGTTCTCAGAATATTATTTTCTATAGAAATAAGTAATAATATATTAAGCATCTTATTTAAATTATGAAAGTTACTAAGACGGATCTCATATAATATTATTATATGTAGATATTTAAAAAAATTTTAAATAATTCTTTGAGACTGAACATGTAAGTCTTTATGTCCAAACTCGTTGGTTATATGGTATCGTCTATTTACATGTCTCTATATTATATATTTGAAATGATCGCCAAAATGCCATCTTATAAGTGCCATCTTATATAGTAAACCAGAAATAACAACAGACAAAACTAAACTCGTTGGCCTCCTCATTAACATCACTACCGAACCGATCGGTATCATCTATACAGGTCTGGCTAGCTAAGCACCGGTCATAGACAATTTAATAAGGCGACGTTTGGTGACGCAGTCCTGCTCATTTGCCGCTTTTCCGACGTCTAATCTGCTCTCATGATTGGTCACTTTTAGCATCTTAGAAAAGTACTTAAAAAAAAAACCTCACATCAGAATGAGTTGAAAATTTGTCAAAGTGTTTCTTATTCGATGCCGCTCAGATTGACTATTTTGTTTGGCGATCCGTTATAATTTACATTTTGTGATTTGCTATTATTCGTTTCCCTCGTCAGCTGTTCAGGCTGGCTTGCATCTTGGTCGGGGTTTTCACGTCGTTGCCGGTTTTACCGATGGTATTTTATTTACAGTTTATTAAATTTTAAGATAACCAGATCGAATATCACAAAACAAAATAGTGAGTCTGTGCGGAATATATGCGAGAATCTGTGTGCCGAATTTCAGGCAAATCTGACGAAAAATTCTTGTAAATAAAACTTTTTTCCGATTTCCTTGCTTTATTGATTTTTTCGAATAAAACTGTATTTAAAACGTTCAAGCAGTTTTTAAAGGATGGCGCCACATGCAAATCCGAACAAAGTCAGGTTAGTTTGCTTTGTTTTGTTTAATTGGATCTTATCCAATTGCAATTTCTAAACTTTTAAATTTACAAACTAAAATGTGAATGTTATTTTGTTATAAAACCTATCCAATTGGGCAAAAATTGTGGGTTGCAACACTAATTGTGAATTTTCATGGAAAATATGGATTAACACTTGTTTATTTAGCAAATTTCGAAATTTGTTATTTGTGAGAAACTGGTGCAAGGATCAAAGTATCTGGATTAATAGCAGAAAAATAAGTAAGGTTTTTATATAAAAAAATTATATATACATATAATAAATAAATATATATTTTTTCAATTCTCAATCTTTTCTGGGTTTATTTTGAATCCAACATCCTTTTAGTCCCAAAGAAATTAAAATTGTTTTTCTTATGTTTATTTTTTTTATTTTTTGTTAACTTTATATAGTGAATCTTAGTTTATTCACCTCAGTTACGGGCTTAGTTTTACCACCTTTTAATAATAAAATAGATAGTATAAATTACTAGCCAAGAAACAGGACAGTTGTAACCTAACCCTTTATTAATAAAAGCACTGACCCGGATTAAAATCTTTTAACGGAACCACGGAGTCAAAGACGCCACACTTCTTTATTAAATGGTGACAAACGAAGTAATAATCATAAGAATACTCGAATACTCCGAGCAGAAATGTAGGGTTTAAAGAATGTCATACATTTCCACAAATAAAGAAAATATTTAAGACGCCCGATATTCTAATAGAACAAACTATAGCAAAGTAGAGGTCGTTCCGCTACAACCGCCCCCGGCGTAATCACCTATGAAATTAAGTGGTTAGGCATTATATATCTTTAAATGACTGGTATAAAATTGCCCCCGCTCTTTTCCCGTACTTGGATTTTCTAAAATGTAAGTGAAAGGCCTAATCTGAGCTTTTACTCTGTAAGGTCCCTCAAACAACAACATAATTTTTTTCGTTTCAGCAGCCAATGCTATGGATACCGGATTTGCTTTAAGCAATACTAAATCGCCTACATTATATTTCGGTGAAGGACGCGATGGATAAGACATTTTTCTTTTTTCCGCTCGACTTTGTAACATTTCACGGGCTAACACCAACTTTCGCTCAGAGCAATCTGGCGGAAGGTCAGGGAAACTAACTGTTTCTCTTAATAGGGATAAAGGCGGTAAGCCTAAATGTAGTTCTCGAGGGGAAAACCCGGTGGATTCATGGATAACCGAATTCAAGAATTCGGAAAACTTTGGCAGCTCGTACGCCCACCGGCGATGATTTTCATTGCAATAAGTACGTAGAAGACGAGACAATTCTCTCATGTACCTCTCGACAGGATTGGCTTGAGGATGGCGAACGGAACAGAACACCGCAGTTACCCCTAAGGGTAGAAGAGTATCCTTCCAAGATTTGGCGGTAAATTGAGTACCATGATCAGTCAAAATTTGTTGACCTACCCCATGCTTAGGAAAATATTCGAGCAGCAAGCGATTTAGGATAGTTCTAGTAGTGGCCTTTCTAAGAGGATACAATGTAATAAATTTAGAAAAAACGTCGACGATTACGATTACGCAAACATAAGTTACACCTCCTCGAGACCTCGGTAGCGGCCCATAAAGATCAAGAGAAATTAACTCATTAACTTTATTAGCGATGATTGGTTGTAAAGGAGGCCTTGCCAGAATAGAAACTTTTGTTCTTTGACAGATGTCACATTTCTTCACAACGCTTTTAATTCCTTTATACATATTTTTCCACCATACATCCCGCCGTAGCAATGTCCAAGTGTCATACACACCAAAATGCCCCAGAGTTTCATGATAATGCTGGATAAAAGCCTCCTGTAAAACTGATGGTATGCACAAAACGTACGGATCATCAAAAGCTTTACGGATGAACAACAGATCCCCATGGATCTAATAATCTCACCGAAAACAGGATCACTCAATTGAAGTTTACTCAAATTTCTCAGTTGACTCCTAAATTCCCTAGAACAACGGAGGGAGGACATCAGTCTAAATCGCTTGCTTGATGGAGTCGATAATCTGGAATGAGGGTATCGAGACAAAGTATCTGCAATTACATTTTCAGAGCCCTTAACATAATGAATCGTATAATCAAACTCTTGCAGAGCAAGAGCCCATCGAGAAATTCGTGGAGTGAGCAGCCGACAAGACTGGATGTATACTAATGCTTTGTTATCTGTGAAAACCTGGAAATGCCTTCCCAAAAGGAATATCCTCTACTTATGTACTGCCCAAACGATAGCTAATACCTCTTTCTCACAAGAACTGTAATTTTTTTCTCTGTCTAGCAAAAGACGACTTGCATAAGCAATAACCTTTCTTTTGCCCTCGTTATTTTGGAAAAGCTGTGCCCCTAATCCTACGTCACTGGCATCAGTCTGAACGCAATATTCAAAACCTCCGTGGGGATGATAGAAGAGCACATCGTTGGTTAACTTTTGTTTTAATTTTAAAAAGGAAATTTCTTGCTCTTCTTTCCAGTTCCACTTAGAGGACTTACGTAATAACTGCGTAAGTGGTTCTGCCAGTGTAGAAAATTGAGCGCAAAACGCTCTATCGAAATTACAGAGTCCCAAAAAATACTGTACCTCCTTTTTATTATTTGGTCGCGGAAAAAATTCGATTGCCTCAACTCGCGATTTATCTTGCTTTATTCCTTCGGTGGTTATCCCAGTATATCCCAGTAACGTATATCCCAAAAACGATAAACATTTCGGTACAAAAGAACATTTCTTAAACTTAAGTGTACACCCGGCGTTCGCTAATCTTTCAAAAATTTCGCTCAAATGTTCCATATGTTCCTCAAAAGTCCTCGAAAAAACAAGAAGGTCATCTAAGTAATTTACACAAAATTCCGCGCATGAATCCCCTATTACTTTTCAAATCGCTCTTGAAAATGACCCTACGGCAGTACAAATACCAAAAGGTAAGACATTAAACACGTAAGTTTTATTTCCTACTAAAAACCCAGTATATTTTTTACTATTTTCAGATAAAGGAATTTGCCAATAACCCGCCGATAAATCCAAACAAGTTTTAAATTTCGAGCCAGAAAACAATTTTAAAATTTCATCTATAGGACGCGGCATTTCATGATCCTTCACCATACGTGTATTCAAATGGCGAGCATCCAAGCATACTCGGACATTCCCGTCAGATTTTACTGTACACAGCAGCGGACTCACGTAAGCGGTAGCGGCCCTCTCAATAATACCCCAGCTTACCATTTTATCGATTTCACGAAACACCGCTTCGCGATGCGCCATTGGTATCGGGTACTGTTTTACATCGGGTAATTTTAAACGGGGTTTCATCAAATAATTTTATTTCGTGTATATAAAAGTTTGTTCTACCGGGGATATCCGAAAATAGGTGTTTAAATTTATTTAAAATATTTTTCAGGCTAAGCTTTTGTGTGTCGAAAAGATAATTCAAAGAATCTATGAACTCGGTATTAAAAGAAATGTTTCTTTCACTAATAACAACATTGTTATCTTTAAAACTATTTTTGCGTACAGCGACCGGTCGAATATTTAACAATTCTCTTGGCACTTCATACTCGTGTTGAACGTTTTTCTCTGGAATGTTAATCTCTTGTTTATCAATATACACCGAAATTAAATTATCTTTTAAGTTTATTTTAGCGTTTACTATACGTAAAAAATCTGCACCCAAAATAATAGGATATAATAAATTTGAAATTAGTAAAAATTCATGAATAAACATGTACTTATCCAAAACTAAAAATTCCACAAGTAATTGCTGAGTTACCCGCTTTTCATTACTTTTAAAAGCCCCAGTAATCTTTACACCCGTTACTGAAAAGGATGGTATTTGATTTTGCAGATTTCCGAGTTGTTCGTAAACTTTTCCAGATAAACACGAACATTCTGATCCCGTATCAATAAGCGCTGAAAAAAGAGAAATCACTGGAGAACGTGTGTCTAAAACTGAGTGTTCAAAATCACATTCATACAGCAATTCATCAATGGGATTATCATTATTATAATTACAATTGATGGCCCCTTTTAATTTTATCTGCTCTGCCTCCGGGCGGAAAGACAGAGATCTTTCTAGTTTTCTTGCGTCTCTTCCAAAATATCTTGGTGGAGACCTATGGTCGCGGTCCGGACATTTTGTTTTGGCCCATGTTTATTAAAATTACCACTTAGAAATGGTGGTCTTTTCGACTTTTCACTCCTTTGAGGCGTATTTGATTGATATGAGTAGCGACAGTTTCAACCAACTGAACCATAAGTATTATTACTATTATTATAATTTGAGCTAAAACAATTGGCCTGTTGTAGCCTTGCTAATGCATCAGAAAAATTATTTATGCCCACTAAAAGGGACGAAATATGAGGTGGAAAATGCCTGGCTATAATGCAAATCAGTGAAATCTCGGAAAAAGCCGGTTGTAAGTGTTTTGCCATTGCTATATACTTAGTAAAATGCTCGGAATATGAACCACCCTCATAACGCGCAGCTTTTATTTGAAAGGTCACGTCCAACTGTCTTGTCTCATTCCAAAAAAAATTAACAAAAGCTGTCTTAAAACTATAAAAATCAATAAATGTTGTAAGAAAAGACTCAGCCCAAGACTTTGTCTTTCCTATAAATTTCTTAACTAGTAAAAAACTAATTTGGGTAAATAGTACCTGTTACGCTCTACATACAAATTCAATTTGGTTTACAAAATCAATAGGATGAATGCTACCGTTATTATCAAAATTTCCTACACTACTAAAAATATCTGAATTTAATATGTTATGGATATTTTGTAATGGTGGTTGGTGAATAAAATTACATTGATTAGTAGCTGGACCCATCGTTGATAAAAATGGTTGGCAGTTAAATCCCTGATAATAGTTTGCAGAGGGGTTACCTGTAGCAGACACTATAATCGGTGTTCCTGGGGGTTCCGGGTATGGCGGCAACCCTCTGGCTGCGGCTGTTTGTCCATTATTTCTACGGATTGTGCCCGTTTCCGCACTCGCTCTCGTAGAGGTGTTTATTTGGCCTGCTCCTGTAGATGCGTCTTCTGGACTCGCCCCCGAAGCGACTGTCGGTAATGGTCCTGTCGTATTCCTCTCTTCGATTAAAAATTCCTAGATCCATCCATGTTTGATGGTCTTCGAGATCTTAAGTTCCTCGGTGAATGAACTACTGGAGGTCGTGGATTACCCATAGACGTGGATTCTTTGTCCCAGTTGGGCAGCCAAGTTGTAATGGGATTTTTAGTCCCGGGGGTTCGTAGGTCAAAGAAACCACTAATGTCGGGAAATCTTAGTTTATTTACCTCAGTTACGGGCTTAGTTTTAACACCTTTTAATAATAAAATAGATAGTATAAATTACTAGCCAAGAAACAGGACAGTTGTAACCTTACCTTTTAATAATAAAAGCACTGACCCGGATTAAAACCTTTTAACGGCATCACGGAGTCAAAAACGCCACAGTTCTTTATTAAATGTTGAAAAACGAAGTAACGAAGTAATAGTTTAAAAGGCAGTTTCCAGAAAATCCGCTATATATTTTTTTAACTTTTTAGGCGAAATACATGCTCAACACAATAGTGTTACGTTTGTAATGGCAAAAGTCCCGCAAATAGTTGTAACCATAGGTAAATTCTCGATGCATAGTGTACTAGTGCAAACAATTTTTTTTTCTTAAATAAAATACTACACTTTCTGGTGGATATTTAAAAAAAAAATTATGCTACATTCTTCAAAATTTACGTAAAACTTTCTTATTATGTAAGCTAACTCATAGGCTATAAATGCTACCAAAAATTTTAACAGAATTTTGTATTTTTATTATTAATAGTAAGAACGCACTTGAAAAATGCCAAGTGGTATTTACTTCTATGGTATTTAAGTACTATAGCAACAATTTGTTTTTTTAATTTTATTGTTAAAAATTTGATGTGTAGATAGTCTGACAGCAATAATTGTTGTGGAAAGTAGTTAAATTACGAGTTTCGAGTTTATTTTTTTCGTGTTTTTCAAAGAAGGTATTCTATTGGTTTCTGCGCTATGGCCACGTTTACTAACGCTGAATATGCAGATATTATGTTTGTTTATGGGTTTTGCAATGGTAATGCTGCGGAGTCTCGCCGAGAATACCAACGTCGCTTTCCGAACCGCCGCATTCCAAATGTCCGTGTTTTCGCTTCGACCTACCGAGCTATCGCTGAAACTGGATCCGTAAAACCAAGAAGAGGTGACGCTGGCGCTCCTCGCGTATATCGAGCAGAAGATGAGGAGGAAATATTAAGACATTTTGAAGACGATCCAACCACATCTACTAATGCCGTAGCGCAGCAAACAGGATCATCGCAATGGAAAGTTTGGTCCACGATTCGGCAAATGGGAAGCCATCCTTACCATTATACGCCTGTCCAAGGATTGGAAGAAGGGTAGAATTCTGCAGATTTATTATAAATTCTGATGCAGACAATAGAACTTTTTTAACCGACATTTTGTGGACGGACGAGTCAAAGTTTAGTCATGAGGGCATTACAAATTTTCATAACCTTCATTTTTGGGCCGAAGAAAATCCCCGTTTAACAAGAGAAACCAGTTTTCAAAGAAAGTTTTCTGTAAATGTGTGGATGGGACTTATTGGCCGGGATGTAATAGGACCACATTTTTTCCCAGACCATTTAAACGGGGATATTTATGAAAATTTTTTACGACATGACCTACAAGATCTTTTTGACGATATTCCTCTCGCCGTTAGAGGACGAATGATATTTCAACATGACGGCTGTCCAGCTCATTTTCGGCGGTCAGTTCGGCAGTTCCTGGATGAACGTTTCCCGAATCGTTGGATTGGTCAGGTCCAATAGCTTGGCCAGCACGAAGCCCCGACTTAACCCCGCTTGATTATAGCATATGGGGTCAAATGAAAGCACTGGTTTATGCAACCCCAATAATTACCCGGGAAGATCTTATCCAAAGAATAACCAACGCTGCCCAGCAGATCAGGAATACCATAACAACTAGAACAACAAAGACTGAAATGAGAAGGCACTGCCGAGCCTGTATTCGCAATAGAGGCTCTCATTTTGAACAAGATTTGTGAAGGTAAATACTGATAAATGCGTTACTTTACCATTTATAATAAAAATACAAAACCATGTCACCTAACTTTTAAGCATTTGTATCCTGTGAGCTAGCTTAGGTAATAAGGAAGTTTTAAGGAAATTTTGAAGAATGTAGCATAATTTTTTTCCAAAAAATATCCACTAGAAAGTGTAGTATTTTATTTAAGAAAAAAAAATTACACTTTGCATCGAGAATTTACCTATGGTTACAACTATTTGCGGGACTTTTGCCATTACAAACGTAACACTATTGTGTTGAGCATGTATTTTGCCTAAAAAGTTAAAAAAATATACAGCGGATTTTCTGGAAACTGCCTTTTAAACCACTAAGGTCTACGTTTTGAAGAAAAACAGAAAAAATTAAATATGTCGAAAACTATCAACTTTTGCATAATACATATGAGGGTTCAATTTACTTCTTACCTCCTCCCCTATCACATCTCCAAAGGAATGTATCGAATTACCAGTAACCCTGTATATATAAGTCGGAAAATCATTTTTTTTTCAGAATTATTTTCTAAAATCTTCAATTGTGACAGTGATACCTTATTTTAAAGGTAATTGAATTCACTTTTAACGCATGTTTTTTTTAATTGTATGCATTAATTTAAAAAAAAGGAAAAAAGAATAATGAAAAAACGATTTCTCTTTATTAAACGATTTATTGCTTCTTGAAAAGATATTAAAACTCGTTAATTTTTTTAATCACAGAAGTCTTTTGTGCTTTATTTTAAAAATAAATTAAGACAATTTAATTGGAAAAGATAAATAGCCAATGGCCAAAGCTATATGACAAATTATAACATTGTTTAATTGCATGCAGACCATGTCATAGGTACATTTACAAAAAAAGCAATGGCTTGCAAAAAGACCGCATTGCTTTTTATAGGATATGGTATATTTTTTACAACACGATAAATTTACTAGTTTATTATTAGGTGCTTATTTGTAATATTCGAGAATTTTTTTTGTTTAACTGTTGAAGCGATCTCAAATTAAATTATATAGGAAAGGTACCTGTGATGCTAAGCACGATTATCTTGTAGGTTAAAAAAAGCGACCATGAAAAAGTGTCACTTTCTTTTAAAAAGCGTAGTATTTAATTTTTTTTTTTAAACCTGTAGAAAGTAAAAGTAAAGTATTTAAAAAAATTATGAATTTTTCCGTAAATATTCGAAAATTAAATTAAAACCTTTAAATTTTATTTTGATAAGCATCAAATGACGCAACTTTGATATGACCTAACTGAACCTCTAACTTTTGAGTCTTAAAATCACAGCACTATACAAATATTTTCTTCAAAAACATTTTGTAGTAAAATTATCGCAGCGACTCCAATAAAATAACAGCCATTCAAATAAAACTATAGCAAGGTTGTGTTATTTTATGCTGATAAGTCGGAAACAAATAATCCCGATGAATAGGTGTGTAATTTATTGTGTGTTTAATTATTTTGTTCTACTAGGGTTGCCAAGTTTTCCACAAGCCAAAGGAGGACTTTTCTGGAAAGAGGGGGGGAGGGGGTAATCATGCCTGCATGGAAGAACGAGAGGTTTTCGTAGGGCGGGAAGCATGATGTAATAAAATTTAATAAATGTATAATTTCATGCAAACATAAATTATATTTCTTATAATTAATTGCAAATATTTTAAAAAACTTTAACATTTTGCAAACATAACGTAAATAAATTTTGTAACGAAAATAAATAAATTCTAACGAACAAATAATAAAAATTAACAACACAAAAAAAAAGGAAAATATTATATGCAAACTTAGTCTAATAACGCAAAACGAATCAGTCTAAAAGAAGTGCCTATTGTGGCAATACAAATAAAAAACGAAACTTAAGAAAAACTTGACAGAAATTAAACAGATACTGATAAAACGACATACAATAATAATTATCAGCTCTTAGGGAAACAAAAATTTATATTTTTGCTCAGATTTTGCGGCAGATAATAAAGAATTATTTGATTTTATTTTTTTGTAAAAATCAACACACTTTTCGGGCTGATTAAAAAAAATTATAATTTCGCTTTTAATTAGCTCTTTTGAAGCTTTGTTTCTTTCATCTCGCCACTTCGTGTTCATAACAGAAAAAACCATTTCGGGAAAAGCGGAACTAGCTGCCATTCTTAAAATATATGATATCACTCTAAAAATATTAATAATATTGGGAATTTCGATTGCATTAAAAATGCTTACATATTTGGCTACCGTATCACAATTTATAAAATTAGGATCTACTGTTTTCAGCCTATCAAAAACTTTTTCAAATACCTGGCACTCGTCAAATAATTTATCACAGTCTAATCCTATTATGTCCTGCAAACGCAACCGCGTAATAACATTAATAATGTCATCATAATTAAAGCATTTTTCACTTAGTGATATTTTGCTTAATAAATGTGAAGTTGAATTTTGGTCCAGTTCACATCTATCTTTACAATATTTTATGGCAATCTCTAGAAATGAAGCAAAATCTGCCTCAATACTTTTCTTTTCGCTTTCAGGTATTTTTTTCAAAAGCTCCATAACCTTAAATCCAAAAAATTTCTTATTGACCCTATCAGATAATTTAGTTAAAAATGTCTCTATTATTTGAAAGATGTTTAAAACTGTTGTGTCATTTGATTCTAGTTTTAATACCGTGCCTTGAAAAAATTTTAGAATGTGGGATAAAAAGTTTAAATATATTAAAACCTTGTCTGGAATTTCATTATCAGTAGAGATTAACAAGGCTGATTTAACTACCTTTGGTAAATCTTCTGCCGATAGAAAATAAGATTTTAGAGCATCCCATAACAACACAACTCTATCAATAGCCGGTGCCATTGATAGCCATCGGGTTGTTACATGACGTAAAATTTCTTTAAATTCTGTATTAGTAAAATCGCAAAATTCACTGAATTTATCTCTTCTTTTTGCCGAGTTGGAAAAGTGAGCATAAATTTTTAGAATTATATTCTCCACATCTAGATTTAAATTTCCCAAAGATTTTTTTAAACTGTTATGGATTAAATGAGCATGACAGTTAGCTTTAAAAACATTTTTATTTTTGTCACATATTAATTTGTATAAAGAATTGTGTTTTCCATAGTTGGAATTTGTATTATCCGCGTTAAAGGCTGTAATATGGGTAAAATCTAAGTGTAGTTTTTTTAATGAGGTTTCTAGCATTTTAAACATACTCTCGCTACTTTCATCATTATTCTCAACAAAATCTAGAACTACGTTTTGAATACCGCTTTTATCAAAATATTGTATACAAATTGGAAAAAACTTTCTATTTTTTTTATTTGATGCGTCGGTCTGTATAGCAAAAAAAATATCTTGTGACTTTAAATTAGAAACAATATTTTCCAAAATAAAAGGTGCTAAAACATTTTGAACTATAGCAGTAGCTTTTGTTCTTCCACAAGATATTTTTTTTGCTATTTTAGAATCTGAAAACGTTTCTGAGTCTAGTTTTAAACCGCAGTCCAATGAATTGTATGACATGCTATGTTTCACACAATGATAAATATTGGCAACTTCTACAGCAATGACTGTTAATTCCTCATCAGTGTTTGATTTAACATAAAAATTTGTTATTGATTTGCTCGTTGAAGCAGCTTCACTCATTGAACGATGACTGGCAGTTTTTTCGTGGTTAGAAAGAGCTGTATATCCCTTATATTCTACACTAAAATGCGATCTACATATTACACAATATGCCTGAGTTGTTTTTTTATTTTCTTCTATATTAAAAGGATATTTTTTCACCCAGAAAAACTCTTTAAGCCAGGCGTCATTGAAATAGCTGGAACGCTTCACTTTCTTACTTTTTGGAGTCGAAGTTAATGATTGATCCATAATTCAATATATAGGGCCTGTAGTAGCCCAAATTGCGATAAATCGCTCAATCTGGCCACACTGCTGATAGATATTATTAAAACAGAGACAAGACAACACTAAAATCTAAAATCACCAAAAAAATCAGCCGGACCTACACTGCCGCCGCCGGCGCTGTCTGTTACAAACATATACGTATAACCAAGGACATATCCTTGTTTATACGTCTATGGTTATTGGTTACAAAATACCGCCGTCCGCCGTACGGTACCTACGCTACAAAAATAAAACAACTATACGGGCGAAGGGCGAGACATCTATCGACTGCTATATGAAATGTTAGCGTAAGAAACTCTTAAATAAAAGAAAATAATAGCGATAAATATAGTAAAATAAAGATAGTCGCTAAATAGCCGCTAAATTGACTTAAAAATTAAAAGCAGGATTTAGTGTAAAAGCAGTTCAAAAGGAGGACATTTGGGTAGAAAAGGAGAAAGGAGAGCTCACAGCAAGAAAGGAGGACTGTCCTCCCGAAAGGAGGACACTTGGCAACATACGGCTTTAAATAATATCAGAAAAAAGCGAATGAAAAAAGGATATAAAAAAGAGAAACTTTTTTAGCTCAATTGTGTTAAGTAAAAATAGTAAAAACTATATTACTTTTAATAAATAAAATTGTTATTGCTTTTGTACTGATTTCCTGATTTCTTTCACCAAAAATAAGCTTAACATAAGATGAGCAAAGACAAATAAATGTGCTCCTTTTATGAATGGAAAACACCAAAATATTCCTAATTTTAGAAAGCATTCGCAATTCTGTCCAATTCAATATCTGTCCTGATTCCACCCTATATAGAACATTTCATAATTTTATACATAAACCTTTCATAATTTTTGGGTTCAACAAATCAATATTCAAATATTTTGCTTATTGACTACTTATACAAAAACAAAAATATTTAAATTTTTCAAACAGCTTATAGTCTATTTATATCCTTCAAAACAACACGGTTCTGTACAAACCAAAAATAAAGGCAAATAATGAAATAAATATAATTCCCAGAATTTTATTTCCGTCTGGTCACCCGCCGCCGCCTCCCCTCTTCCCGCAGCTTACAGTAGCGCTACAGCCAACGGTGGACTTTTACGAAACTAATGATTTATAAATAATGTAGGCATCTGGGTTCTTGTCGACGGCCTACTACGTCTAATCTAATAATGTGATCGCCAGTTTAAGACGCGCTGGATGTTGGGATTAATCCTTTCAATGGAAACTACCACACATAACTCACAACAACTTATTATATTTCTCGCAACTTAATAAATTAATTTAGACATTTAGCCTCTTGCCACACGCTCAAGTTACTTTAAGAGTTCAAGCTCAAGAGAGCTCTCAAACACGAATAATGGTGGGTTGCGTACCTCGCACATTCATTAACCTGAATAAAAAGAGACAGATATAACCGAGGACAGAGATAGACATGTGATGGAAACGCAGTTCCCTACACACTCCCTCCCCAGTGACAACGACATTAAAGAAAATAAAATAGATTTACAAAGGTTTATAAAAGCTTAAAACTTAAGTGTTAGATGAGATGTAATATACTTAGGTCTTAAAATAAAATCGCCTTAAAATAAACATTGATTA
This sequence comes from Anthonomus grandis grandis, assembly GCF_022605725.1. Taxonomy (NCBI): domain Eukaryota; kingdom Metazoa; phylum Arthropoda; class Insecta; order Coleoptera; family Curculionidae; genus Anthonomus; species Anthonomus grandis. The sequence continues at coordinate 9,885,511 of NC_065551.1, forward strand.
TATAGTTATCAACTAAAAAAAACAAAATATAATTATTTTACACTGGGTGCAAAAGTGACTTTCTTACGAGCGTAAGTTCTAAGAAGAGGTGGTTTTACAGTACCATCCTGATTAGAAGTGCTTTCGGAAGGTTCCACTGGGCCGTTGAGTTCATCAGCAATAAAAAACGCTGGTTTTAATAAGTCAACCGAGATACTTTTCGATTTACCATTGATGTCAATATCAAAAACACGATCAGAGGCGCGGTTTAAAACTTTATGCGGTCCAGTATAAGGCCTTTCGAGAGACTTCTTAGCTATGTTTCGAAAAAATACATGAGTACAGTTATACAAATCTTTAAAGTAAAAAATTCGCTTTTTATATTTATGTGCAACAGGCACAGGTCGAATTTCACGCATATATTGTCTAAATTCTTCGATAAAAATGTTTGGATCTGGAGTAACGTCGTCCGGAAGAAAGAATTCTCCAGGAAGACGTAGAGTAGAGCCAAGCAAAAATTCTGCCGGTGAAGCTTCAGTATCTGCTCTAACATGGGAACGAATTCCCAACAAAATGGTGGATAAATAACGAGTCCATTGTTTGGATTCAGTATGGCACATGATAGCGGCCTTTAGTACGCGGTGAAAACGCTCAATCATTCCATTCGATTTAGGGTGATAAGGGGTAGTACGAATACGCTGACAACCAATTAAAGAGAGTAGGGCCGAGAAAATGCGTGATTCGAATTGAGTTCCTTGATCCGAGGTAAGCAATCTAGGAGTACCATAACGCGAAATCCAAGTATCATAAAAAGTTCTAGCAATAGTTTGGGCAGACGTATCCTTAATAGGAATTGCTTCAGGCCAGCGAGAAAATCGGTCTATCATTGTCAGGCAGTAAGAGAATCCTTCAGACAATGGAAGAGGACCAACTATATCAATGTGAACTTGATCAAATCGTCCATCAGGAGCAGAAAAATGTTCAGGAACAAGTTTCACATGACGGCTAATTTTGGATTGTTGACATTCTAAACAGTTCTTGCACCATGTTGCAATGTCACGATGCATGTTAGGCCAAACATACCGTTGCCGAACCATCCGATCAGTAATTCTACTACTAGGGTGAGCTGGATCATGAATTTGATGAAAAACTTTTTGGCGAAGGCTGACAGGAATAAAAGGACGAATAGTCTCACCTGATAATTCGCAATACACACTAACCAAGTCTGGACCCCACTGAAGCTTTTTTAGCTTTAATGGATGATCCAACGAAGTAAAAATCGATTTTAATTCATCATCACCGTCTTGTAATTCCGCGAGTTCTTTCACATTAAAATCAGGAGGCAACTGTACAGGTTTAATACGAGACAAGGTGTCGGCCACCAAATTTTGAGAGCCTGCAATATGCTCAATATGGGTAGTAAACTGGGCAATAAATGATAATTGTCGTAACTGTCGCGGAGAAGCTTTATCAGAGCGTTGCTTAAATGCATATATGAGAGGTTTATGATCGGTGAGGATTTTAAAATCGCAACCTTCTAGCAAATAACGAAAATATTTAATAGCTTCAAAAATAGCAGTAAGTTCACGGTCATAAGCACTGTAACGGAGTTGAGCGGGAGAAAATTTGCGTGAAAAAAATGCTAACGGTTCCCAAACACCCTGATTCTCCTGCTCTACCACTGCTCCCATAGCAAAATCAGAAGCGTCAGACACCACGCGGAGATTTGCCTCAGCACGGGGATGAACAAGCATTGTTGCGTTAGAAAAATCATGTTTGGTTTTATCAAACGCCTCAATAAGCTCGTCAGACCATGCAATCTCACGTTTGTCATTTTTAGTTGAATTGACAAATAAAGAGTTCAAAGGAGCTTGAGTTTTCGCAGCATAAGGAATATTGCGGCGGTAAAAATTCACCATTCCAAGAAATCGACGAAGGTCAGCTATAGTTTTAGGTTTAGGGGCTTCTAAAATGGCAGTCACTCTATCAGGAGTTGGACGTAGGCCTTCAGCACTAACCATATACCCTAAAAACTCAAGTTCTGGAACGCCAAGAACGCATTTGCTAATATTCAAACGAAGGTGAAATTTCTGTAGTCTCTGGAAAACTGTTCGTAAATTATCAATATGTTGTTCTAGTGAAGAAGAGGCGACTAAGATATCATCGATATAGATAAAGACAAAATCCAGATCGCTCAACGCACGATTAATATAACGCTGAAAAGATTGGCTTGCGTTTCTAAGACCAAAAGTCATATAACGAAATTCAAATAGACCAAATGGCGTAATTAATGCAGTTTTTTCAACGTCTTCTGGGGCCATAGGGATCTGATTGTAGGCTCTATGCAGATCTAAGGAAGAAAAAATAGTCTTACCGTGCAAATTGACTGTGCAATCGTGCAGGTGCGGCGTAGGATATTTATCAGGTAGAGTTACTGCATTCAAGCGTCGATAATCTCCGCAAACCCGCCAAGAACCATCTTTTTTAGGCACTAAATGAATAGGACTTGCCCAAGGACTAGAAGAAGGGCGGCAAATACCTGCCTCGACTAAAGCTTGGAATTCGTCTTTGGCGGCCTTAAGTTTTGCAGGAGGGAGACGACGAACACGTTCAGATACAGGAGGACCAGAGATAATGATATGATGAAATACATCACTGCAAACAGGAGGGCTCAAAGGAGAAGCGCCTGTCAATTGCGGAAATTCGGCAAGGACCTCGCAAAAACTAAAGTCGGAACTGAGCTTATTAATAGACTGGTAGGCAGCTGGTCTGTCGATTGCTTTTAAATGGACGGAAGTTCTAGTATCAATAATACATTTCTTCTTAACATCCACCGTCAAACCATAATGCGAAAGTAAATCCGCACCAATAATGGGATAAGGGACTGCAGCTATAACAAAATTCCAGCGGATAGGACGTCTTAGACCAAAATCAAATTCCCTAAAAGATTCTCCAAAAGTGTCGATTCGAGTGTCATTCGCAGCAAAAAGTTGTATTCCCGAGGGATTTCCCTTAATTTTAGGAATGGTAGGAAGTAGTGAAATGTCAGCACCAGTGTCAATCAGAAATAACTGACCACTAGTACGATCACGAACGTGGAGACGATTAGAAATTCGAACACCTTCTCCGACCATCTCCAACCGGGAAGGTTCACTTAGTTTTTTGGTTTATTGACCCAATCGTCATACTTAGAACACCACTTCCGACAAGAGGTTGGATTATCTGGGTATTGAGTATGAGCGCGGCAGAGAGAAGAAGAATCTTCTCTAGAGTTTGACGCTCTACGAGAATTCGAAGACGAGCGTGAACGTGTTTTCTTAAGCTCTTTTTCAAGGTGTAATACTTTCTTGTTGAGAGCGGCAATACTATCCATAAGTTGCTTCATTTCTGAAACTGCAGGGACTGAGGTAGCTGATGGCTTAGAGGCAGAAGCAATATAAGGCTCTGAACTAGTAGATGCACATTCGGCAATGCGGTCAGCAGCCTCAGCTAGACGATTAAGGTCTGAGACACCTGCTGAAACGAGAATTGCACGGTGCTCTCGAGGGAGCTGTTCAAGAAAAATTGATCTAATAATATTGTCATCGACCGTGCCGTTGCTAAGACCTCTAAGACGGCTTAGCATCAACGACGGCTTGCCATCAATTCCTACTTGCCCCTTCAACAGTTTACGCAGCTTCATCTCATCCGACTCAGCGTAAGTTGCAATAACACGGGCTTTAATTTGCTCATAGATATTTACAGGTGGCGGATTCATGATTATAATGTCCCTAACACAACCTAAGACTTCCACATCTAATGCTGCAAGAACAGTGTCAGCTTTGGTGGATTCAATAAGAATACGGGCATTTCTCATGGACACTTCAGCCTGAATAAACCAAAGGGCAGGGTCCACTTGCGAGAATGGAGGTAATTTGGGAACTCTATAATGGTCCAAGCGGAATGATGACTGCACGTTCACACCATTAGCACCAACAGCCTCACCATTACCATTAAAATTTATGCCCGGCATTGCAGCAGGAGCTGCTTCAACCGCAGGCTGATCAGCCTCAACCGTGAGCTGATCTACTTGCGCCTGCAAACGAGCAATTTGCGCTAGAGCAGTAGCCAAAGCTTCATCATCGGCCATTGTAAACAAATAATTCTAAAATATACACAAAATTTTAAAAATACCTAAGTTTTAAACCGTTTTAAAAATAAGTTTTAAAGAAAACCTCTATAAAATCCAGCGAAGGCTGTCACAGAAGAACTGCAGGAATGTGGGCGGGACATCAAAGGTCTATCATCTCAGCATCAAAGATAGTTCAATGCTTCCAGGAGATCCAGTACACCAGTCAGCAGGGCAGCGGTAATCCTAGTTCAGGTCCAAAACAGCACATTACCAGGTCAACATCCTTAATGATAGTTAAAAGCAGCAAATGCAGCAGCAGGGCTTTCAAATTCGAGTTATATATGAAAAAATATCAAAATGGTGGAATTAGTCATTTTATGGTGAACACTTTGTGGTTATACTACCACCAATGCATGCGTGTATTACGGGTTGCATACACGATATGCATAATATGGCGGACGGTAGATTCCTGTTTTACCGATGTAGCCGGTACAGCAGATTCCTTCTCCAGCTGTCAACGTCATCAAATGTCAACGTCACCATGGAAATTCAAAAATGGCGGACCGGAAATACGTCATGCGGCTACCTCGTGCAATCAAAAACCAAACTAGGATAATTTGTTCATACCAGACCATAAATTCCAACGGCGGTTGTGATAAATGTCCATAATATGTTAGCAGTTACCCAAAGGAACTAAACATCGCGTCATTTTTAGCAAATCACGTCGGGGTCACCAAATGTAGGCATCTGGGTTCTTGTCGACGGCCTACTACGTCTAATCTAATAATGTGATCGCCAGTTTAAGACGCGCTGGATGTTGGGATTAATCCTTTCAATGGAAACTACCACACATAACTCACAACAACTTATTATATTTCTCGCAACTTAATAAATTAATTTAGACATTTAGCCTCTTGCCACACGCTCAAGTTACTTTAAGAGTTCAAGCTCAAGAGAGCTCTCAAACACGAATAATGGTGGGTTGCGTACCTCGCACATTCATTAACCTGAATAAAAAGAGACAGATATAACCGAGGACAGAGATAGACATGTGATGGAAACGCAGTTCCCTACAATAACATGTTACTTGCGTCATCTGTCGGAAAATTTTAAAAGTTGGAAGTCTAATATGGCGGCCGACTACGCTCCCATTTATTAAATAAATAGAAGTATCAGTGGTGGGGAGTGATCGCACCGCGTCGAGGGGAAGTCGTAACTTCAGCGTACGTTAAAATACAAATATGCCTAGCCAATGAGAGCGCTTCGGCATCCGCGAGGACGTGGTATGCGAACCGCCAAATTCAAAATAGGAAATTTTCAATGTATGTAGAGTTTTTCTATTCATATTTATATTTAATTAGGTTTTTATGATGCGTATATATTTTAGATGAAGAAAAGTGCAATATGCATTAAAAACATTTAATAAGGATATTTTAGCTATTATTAATAAATGGATTATTGATTTTTTTTAATATTTACAGCGCGTGATCAATTATTATTTTAAAAATATTTTATAAATACTTGCCAAATTTGGTTTTTATAGCAAATTATCTCTTTTGATGACGAAATTTGTAAATGATTTGGTATAGCGGTACGTGTAAGCGCAATGTATGAATTATTTAATTATTATTGTTAGTTAAATATTAAAAATGGGGTGATACGAAATTGAATTGGTATGTAGAGCTGATAAATTAATTGGTTAATAGGTGGACGAGTGGATAAATAAAGAAGTTAGAAAATAAAAATAAATGGCAATTAAATTTTTTAACAATATATGGTGAACATTTTAAAGTTCGCATTTTTACATACCTCTGTGTCATAATTCTAATATGCACCTTAGTAATATAATAATTGTCAATAGTTATTTGAAAGTATAATATTATTTTAAATTGTCCACTACCACTATACAGTGTGGCAGACGAATCTGAAACACTTCGGCCTGAGGTAAGGGGAATGCAGTAGTGGAGAGAACATGGCCGACTTCATTCATAAAATGGACAGTGGCGTCTGGTATATTTAAATTCGATTTAAGGAAAATAATTTTAAAATTTATTAATATAAATTTTCCTAATTAATTATTTATTTGTATGTTTTATGGTTTTAGAAATAAGTTCTTTTTTTTTAGTATACAGGGTGTCCCACAATCAACGTCACAGGCTATAACTTTTTTATTTTTAACTATAAAAATTAAACAAAAAATTAATAACTATAGGACCACTACCCAACATTTAATTGTATCATATTTAATGGTAAAACAATTGCGTATTAAAGCCAAAATGGAATAACTATTTGGATTATAATTCTTAACATTTTACCCTCTATATCTTGTTATTGTAAAAAATCTTATATTGAATATTATTAGAAAGTAAGTCCCGCACAATTACGTTTTGAGGTTAAACGTGGCAACGTCGAATATTTTGGCCCACATTCCTGCCGCTGTTTCAGATCCACTTGCCAGACTATACATTATACTTTAGTGGTTGATATGTTGAAACACTTTGTACTTTAAATTTTCCAAATTCTAAAAATTCTACCTTACCATTCATTTTTTCGGCTTTGCTATGGGCTTCTATTACAATTTTATGCTGATAGCTATTTGAGTTTGGTCTTGTTGACATGTTCCTTAAATGCGAATGCTTCCCCCAGACTTCTCACTTTGCACGCACGATTAAATCCTAAAAGTAAACACAACAAAACATACTTATGTATGTTTGATAATGATAACTAAGACTTTGTACAACCTCTGATATCACTCCTGTTGCAACTGTAAAATATATGTTCTTCCCCATTCTTAAACTTGTTTCGGGTCTGACAAGCATAATCTACTTCCCTATTATCTTGTGCCCTCCAAGATGTGAATTCTTCAAAATTCCTAAAATTTAAAATTGATTCTTTGACAGTTATATGGTGAATATCAAGCAAATGTTTGTTTAAACAGTTAAAATATGAAAATGTCTGGATATCATTAGTACACATTGGACATATAATGTGTTTTATTTGTTCCTTCCCAACAAATTCAGGGTGAAACTTTTTCCAATGCCTGTTTCTGGTAGATGTGCTTGAAAATTCCTTATCACAAACTTCACAGATTGCATTTTGTAGACTGCAAAATAAATAATTATTCAAATTAGAACTAAAAAAATTATATGTATCTTATCTTAGTCATGCCATAATTGTCTAACAGACAGCAACAGATAAGTGCAAATATTGGTTTAAGTGGAAGGAAATTATGCACTAAGAAACACTGGCAAGTTTATTGAAAGGTAATGAAACTCAAACACTAAATTGTTTGTTTTTGAGCCCAAAACCAGCACCAAAACAGATATGGATTGTATAGATAATGGAGTAAACACTCAACACTATACACTATGAATTTTCACTCAAATAGTCGCAAAGTTGATATAATTGTTGATAATTAAATCAATTATTAGGAAGCAAGCAAAGCAAATAAAATCTGCAATATAGGTTAAGTTAAACAAAACCAATGCCTTGATTTTCATTTTCCGTAGCTAATCGGCAACGAAATTTGACGTACGAACTTTCACGAAAGGATCAGCAGTGCTGCTCCATTCTCAATTTCTCTGATTGGCTGGGCATATTTGTATTTTAACGTATGCTCGTAACTTCTCCACAAACCGACGGCAGAGCGGACGTTCATTTTCTCATTTTTGGCGTTGGTGCTTTGCTTTGTTTCAGTCGCTTGCTACCAATGGGGGAGTGGAGTTCGATGCCTTCTTAACTGGAGAAAAATTACGACATACTAGCCTATGTCAAATACTCAATTTATGTTCATACATGAAGTATTTATTTATTTTAGAATTCAACAATAGATTCAAACAATATAGTCTATTGTAAAACTCTGTTTTAGAGTTTTCTAACATTTCGATTGGGATATTGTTTGTGATATGAACTATTTTTGTACGAATTATTAGCCCGTTTATGTTTATGTCGATAGATGGTTTTTTGAGGTATCCCCAAAGGAAAAAATCATGAAGGAATAAATCTGGAGATCTTGGAGGCCATCGAATAAACCCTCGCGTGCTAATGAGTTTCTTGCAAAAAGTTGCAAACCGCTCTTTATTATGGGCTGGGCAACCATCTTGTTGATACCAAATTCTATTGAGATTAATATTCAGCTTGTAAAGTATATGAATAATTTCGTCCATCAGAAGTTGAAGGTATTTTTCGGCACTTAGATTTTCATCAATAAAAAAGGGCCGTATAATTTGGTTTTCTATAATACCACTCCATATATTATCCTTCTCAATTCAAATCAAGTCGCCTTGCCGGCGTAACTTGCTTTTGTCGCACCAATCAAAGTCACCAATAGCTATGTGGAGGGGCGCAACTACATGTAAATCCTACAACCGGTCATTACTAAGCCATACCTGTATACATGTCTATATATCATATACTTCAAATTGTAGCCAAAATGCCATCTTAGTAAACCAGAAATAACAACAGACAAGACTAAAACATTATCTTACCGACACACTGAAATATCTATTAACACTAAACCAGAAAATACATACAACTTTGACAAGTAAAAAAACACAAAAAATAACGATTATAAAGAATCAAAGGCAAGCGATCAAAGAATAACAAATCTGCGGGCCACTGTTTTTAAATAATTTAAATATTAAAGACAACTTTTTTGCCGCGGCATTGACATTGATCTGGTATTAAGGACCGATGCCCATGGATACCTGCATCGAGCGATCTCTCGTTGCAAATATGCCCGGGCCTAGTATCCTAAAGTCCAGTTCAGAGATCTATTAGAATCTTTGATGTGTCGCAGATGCCGCACTAACTAGTCCGTGCGCCTATGTCATATTTATTGTTGCATGATATATATGTTTAAATGGCAAAATTTTATATTGTCTATCTATGAAATCATTTTAAATATACGTAAAACCCCATGTTTTATACTATTTTTTATTTTTCTTTCGAAAATGTCAATTTTTAGAAAGAAAATAATATCACAAGAAAATAATATCAAAAAATTGACCGCGGACTAAAATCCAAGCATCTTACAAAATATTTTAAACACTTCCAGCACTCACAGACTTGTCACCTCTTTTTAGCCAGTCTATTAAACAAAGATAAAACACCTGCGTTCTGACAATTCCTACTTTAGGCTGTGCAAGTGATTGTGTATCTCTCTCTATCCCACTGAATTTAAGAATTACGGGGCCGTACCCAAATAAATTTTTGGACCGTTTTTGTATTATTTTCGTCGTGTTTTTAAAGAGATCTTTACGGATGGGTCTATCACCTTCAATAGTTGGGAGGGGGGGCCATGTGAGGTTATTATTTGATGTGTTTTGCCGGTTATGCTTTTTACACGTTTATGAAAGTAAAGAATTTAGAATTTGGCCTGTATTCCTGTAAATTTTTTGCAGTTTTTACTGTGAGGCAGTGTGAGGAACAGTGTTTTTTTATTTGTGTTTGTGGATTTGTTTTGGTATTATACCTAAAGACCTTAAAATGTTTCGACCCTGGAAAAATAGGCAGGAAAATTTGGCAAATGAAGAGGAAAGTGTTTGTGCGGGCTTATGGAGACCGTGGGTGTACAAGAAAGACAATAACATTTGTGATAAAAACAATAAGAGTGATCTGGGCAGTGATTTAGACTTACATAGTTCTGATAGTTCATTTTCTAGTATTGAGGAAGCAAAAAGAAGTAGAAGCTACAGAGGAAATCAAGGAAATCTATAACAATCTAAGGAATGATACTCAGTTCACAAATAATTGTAGTGCTTTGCAAAAAATAGCGTTTTTAACAGGGGTTCCCTATAGTACAATATGCCTGTAAAAAAAAGGATTAAAGACAGAATAAAAAGGAAAGATGCAGGACAATCAAAGGGACTTGACATGGATATTGCCAAATTGCTAAGGAAAGTTGTGTATTCTAAATACAAAAACAATGAGGTTCTGACCATAGAGACACCTTATCGGCAAGGGACAAACATTTCTCAGTCTCAACCTTGCGGAGATACCTGATAAAACTTGGATTTAAACTTAAGATGGTTAACAAAAGAGCTGCTGTAATGGAATTGTCAGGTGGTGTATAGAATATTTGAGGAAAATTGAAAAAATTTGGGAGGAAGAAAGATCCATATATTATTTAGCCGAAACATGATATGATACATTTATGATTGATGTATGATTTCCATTCTCTGGGAAAAAAGTCCCTTTTTTGCCATAGTAAGAAAACCATATTTTTATTAATAAAACAAGTTTAAAATTTTCTTTTTTACAGCTTACTGCCCCTGTTGTCCTTCAGTGATACAATAAAGACTGCTTCTTCCACCATTCTCTGGGAAAAACCCTTTTTTGCTATGGTAAGAAAAACAATGTTTTTAATAAGAAAACAAATCTAAAATTTTGTTTTTTACAGCTTACTACCCCTGTTGTCCTTCAGCAACACAATGAAGACTGCTTCTTCCTCCATTCTCTGGAAAAAAGTCCCTTTTTTGCCATAGTAAGAAAATCCTATTTTTATTAATTAAACAAGTTTAAAGTTTTGTTTTTTTCAGCTTACTGCCCCTGTTTGTCCTTCAGCGACACAATAAAGTATATATAATGTAATGCTTTAGAATCCATATGCTGATGTGCGAGATGAAGTTGGAATCCATGGCGGCAACAGAGAAACTGTTTCCTTCCTTAATGGAAGAAACTGCTAAAGAACAATGGCAAAAAAACAGAATTTAGAAAATTGTATTAACTTTTTGGGCCAGATTCAAAAGAGTGGTTAAATTTTTAAAAGTATTTAGTATCCTCACTGTAGTTTTAGTATCCAGTATACTTAAAATGTAGTGTTTTGTATAAGATTTTTAGTTTTTAGTATAAGCATTTATTTTTGTTAATTTTTATCTATTATCTCCTAATTTGCATAATAACTAAACACGAGGCAAACAAATTAATAAATATTACATTCAGGATGTAAAGTATGTTTTTTTTATGAGTAAAACTTGTGTCTTTTAAACGCATAAAGCATAGACAGCTAGATGATTTTAATGTAAAAGTTTATTTAAAAAAAATATACTTCCAATTTTCTGACTACATAATTACTTTTTATCAAAAGAAGTTGGTACTAAATATAGAGATGGGGGTTTTCATGGGGTATATTATTATAATAATATATCATAATATGTGTTAATTAAAAAAAAACTATAATAAAGGACATTGAATATGGCAGCCAAAATCCCCATTAATATTCACACAAGTAAAAATAAATCTCAATTCCCAAAAAAGGAAATATATTAAATTTGATGACAAACGAAAATATTTTACACTTTTGTGTCAAAAACTAAATATTTAATGCCTTAATCCACATAATAAATGGGCCCAAGTAATTCGTATCACCTATTCTCTCATCACTTGTTATAAGGGACTGATGGCGCTAAAAACTAAACTTATTAAATTAAAATTTTTGGTTAAACTCATTTTACGTACTTAAATCTTATATTTAAATTAAATATTATCTTGCTATCAACTATCCTGAATTTCTAACTTAATAAAACTAAACCCAAAAATCCCGAATAATAAAGTTTTAAATACAAATAAATTTTAAGGCCGAACCAACTTTTGTGCAACTTTTCACGCTTGAGTGGCTGTGACTAGGGTGAGGCGTTTAACAAAATAGTACGTGGGCGCATGTAGTCAAATTTTACGAATCAAATGTATAAATTCTTAAAAAAATGCTTAAAACACTTATTTATTTAATGAAATGATTAAATATCGCTTAGAATATTATTTTATGACTCTTTCCACATAAAATTTTGCGATTTAAACATGCATGTCATATGACAATACAAGCAACACTGGCACACGGACTATTCGCGGTACATTAAAGATTCTAATAGATCTCTGAACTTAACTATAAATCAGGAAGTGACGTTTTTTAGACGCCGTGCGCAAATTTTGTAGTGTGCAATCTTTGCGTATGCTTACCTTAAATGTGAAATTCCTGGTTATATTTGTTATCCAGAATGTCGATACCAATTATCGTAAGATTTTCGGCGCGGAAACCAGATACAATAACATTGCCATTATGGTCTCTGGCGTAACGTATTTATCAGTCATATTGTTTGAAAAGAAATTCAACTTAATTTGTTCTCTTAATCTTCGGATAACGATCACATAATTGAATCCACCGATACTTTCGAATTGACGCCGCTGAGGCGAAAAGATAAACCAGGGATGAGAGACAGACAAAGGGATATTCCTTTAGTTAATTTTAAAAATTGCTCCATTACTACCATTAATTATAACCTTAATAAGTAATTTACTTTTATTGTTATTTCAAAAATGTAGAAAATAGAAAACTTGTTTACCTGTGATTATCATTAAATAATATTGTTGGAAATTAAAATAAATTTATAAAGAATATTTGTTGTTTTGTGATATGCAGTCCTAGAAACAATATTGTGTATAACACGTTTGAAATCGGCTTTTTGCACACTCATGTGATTTATAGCACTCGTCTAGGGTTCGTTGCAATAAACCGTTACACCCATGTGCAAAGAACATTTTTCAAGACTTATTAGACAATATTCTATTTCTGTCATCGTTTTGGTGCGCAAGTAATCTTCTTTTATGATTTGGTCATCCGAAAGATAGTGTAAAAAAAGTTAACAAAAGGTTTGAAAATCTATTTGTCTTTTCCATTTTCAGCTAGTAAGAAATAAAACCGACCATGCTTTTTCGGTTTTAAGTCCTCCCGTGCTGTATGTAAGTTCCTTGCTTATTAATTTTATATGTAATCCTCACGCCACTCTGCCGAATATTTTTTGTAATACGTCTTTGAGAAACTGCACTCTTTAGCTTCAAATGTCTTATAAAGACCGACTCGTTCCTTAATATTAATACATTCTTCACCGGCAGCCCACATTCTTTTTCTAATATTTCTCTTTCATTTTTCTTTCTTTTTGCTTCTTGCTTTATATAAAGTTCCCTGTAAATCAATTTTATTTCTGTAATAACATAAAAAAATATGTAATTATTACAAAATAAAAAAACTTATATCAAAAATTAAAATAGAAAACTGTTTTGTTTCTTTTGTCGGGTTAAAACTTTGACCCGCGCTGCTTATTATAATTTTAGCAGTAATTCAGTATTTAGTGAATACTTTTCTATCTCCTTTAAACACGTAGACTTTAAACTAAAATCCGCATTCTTGTACTTCGGCCCTTTGGTCTTGTTATGCTGATACTGTTTTTTATCTTTCATTAGGTCATTCTTAATAGATTCTTAATTGATTATGAAGTTTGGCCCTTTTTTTCAATCTCATATTATTTATTTTTTCACTTGAACGGATTTTTCTAATTTTTTTCTTTAAAATCTACTGACTTTGTAAAATAATTAGATTTTCATGTATTTTCATTTATGCAAAATTGAAAGAACTGAAAATAGAATAAACCCTATTATGTTATATTCTTATCATAACAACATCAATAAAGAAAATTATAATAATAATAATAATAATAATAAATCGTCTTTATTTAACAAACTCTGCAAATTACCGTATTTGCCTGAACAGGCGAAGATTAGCTAAAAGCTACTCTTTATCTCTTAACCTATCCAGTTTAAAAAAAGAAATAAACTAAAATTAATACTACTTTAAAGTAAAACATATGTTCTATCAGCTAAGTAACAATTAAATGAATTAACCAAGAACAACCAATCATTGCTGTTCCAAGAATAGATCTTTATAGAATCTTCGATAAAAATAAATGGTAAAATAAAAATTTGGCCTGAAACGATTAAATAGAATGACAGCTTGATAGATGAAAGAACGTTCAAATATTGATGTAGTATGACGTGGCATTGAAAGTATATTATACCTTATATTACGACTATGAATCTCAGTTCTGTAAATCATCTTTTCGCACAAAGACACAGGTGTGCGTGTTTTAAATAGGCGATATAAAAATACTAATAAATACAACTTAAATATATTTACAATTTTTAGCCATTTAAGTTGTAGTATAGCTTATGATACATGGTCGTATTTCCTAAGATTATTAATAAAACGACAACATGTGTTTTGAATACGCTGCAAGCGATTTTGCGTTATTCTATCTAGACATGGGTAATACACAATTATACAATAATTAATGATAGACATAACCAAGGATTCAGAAAGCTTTTTTCTTGTTTTGTAATTTAAAATACTTTTATTTGCATAAAGCATTCGCAAGCGTAAATAACATTTTTGTAATAACATATTGCAGTGATCCCTAAATCTGAGAGATGTGTCAACAATGAGACCCAAAATTTTTACGTGATTTGAAAAAGTGAGAGTAGTATTATTAAGCGTAATATTAAGTCTATTTTCTATGTTATGCCGTTGATTGCGACCCGCAAACCATAGAACTTATAGTTTTAATAGGGTTAATCTGCAAATTATGCTCACTGGAGAAATTCATTATCTGCTCCAAATGAAAATTAATGGAGTCTGCTGCAAGCTGAACATTATGTGGATTAAATAGGTGAAGAACCTGAGTATCGTCCGCATACAGGTAGACGTCCGAGTTTAAGGCTACGTTAGGTTCAGAGGTACGTTAGGGTCAGAGGTATAGATTAGGAACAAAAGTGGCCCCAATATAGATCCCTGCGGTATCCCGGGAACTATTACTTTTGATTCAGAATATTCATTTTGTACCCGTACTCGTTGCGACCGTCTCCATAAATACGATTTAAAAAACGATAAGACGGAGTCATCACAACCAAAATAACACAACTTGGCAACGAGCAAGTGATGATCAATCAAGTCAAATGCCCTTGAATAATCCAGTGCAACCAAAATCACACCCAACTTTTTGTCTAAGGCTGTAATGATATTATCTGTAATATTTAGAAGAGCACTAGTAGTGCTATGACCTTTTCTAAATCCGGATTGTTGAGCTGGCAGAATATTAGTCTCACAAAGGTGATATATTAGTTGACTATGTACTATTCTTTCCAAGATTTTAGAGACAAGAGGCAAGAGACTTATGGGCCGTAGGTCTTGAACATTTTTGGGATGAGGATCTTTGGAAACTGGGCAGACTATAGATTCGCGCCATGGTCTAGGAAAATAACCAGTTTCCAGGCAAGTGTTTACAATGTGAGTAATATGATTAATAAGATGTGGCAAGCATAGACGCAACATATGAAGAGAAATTCCATCATTTCCA
The DNA here is from genome assembly GCF_022605725.1 of Anthonomus grandis grandis. Classification (NCBI taxonomy): domain Eukaryota; kingdom Metazoa; phylum Arthropoda; class Insecta; order Coleoptera; family Curculionidae; genus Anthonomus; species Anthonomus grandis. Next base: position 9,900,784 of record NC_065551.1, read on the forward strand.
GCTGCATTGGATTTAATATCATCAATGGCTTTAGAAACAGTAATCTGGTCCACCAGGGCAAAATTAAAGGTGTGATCTGTGCAAAACTTATGGTTTTGGTAATAGTTAATTTTGTTAAGACAAGCATTTGACTTATTGAAAATGCTTATGAAATAGTCATTAATTGTATTGGGCTGACCTAGCTCAATTGGTAGTTCCGATTCTGTTTTTGTTTTAATATTTAAGTTACCTAAACCTTTCCAAAGTCCCTTACCAGATTTGACAGCTTCCAACTGGTGTAGATGTGCCGCTTTTTCACGCCTGATGGATGTAAGGGCAAAATTACGTCTATCCTTGTAAAGACTCCAATTTTCAGGTGTCTTACATTATTTATATTTCGTAAGTGCTCTATCCCTTTCATTAAGAATTAATTTTAAGTTATCTGTTAGCCATGGGGCTGGCTTCTTACTAACTCTAGTTTGTTTAAGTGGGGCATGTATGTTAAATAAGAAAGTTATGTTATTTTGCAAGAATAAAACCTTTTCGTTTATATCTTTAATGTAAAATAAGTGGTCCCAAGCAATATTTTGCAAATCAGTTTCGAAATTAATTAAATTAAAATTCTTAAAACAACGGAGACTAATAATTTTTTGCTTTGGTTTTTCCATTTTTATATCTAAAGTACAGAATGACATATAGTTATGGTCACTTATATTTGAAATTATAGTGCCACTATTGTGACAAATATTTCTGCAACTTATAAAAATTGGATCAAGACATGTAGCTGATGAGTTAGTTATACGTGTAGGCTCATTTATAAGTTGATTGAATCCGTGAGCATCTAGAACATTGAATAATGAATTTGGCTTAAGCATGTCAATATTAGTCACCCATTATAATTGAAAAGTCATAAAAACTAAGCAAATTAGGAACGTATTCATCAAAAAATTCAAGAATGTTAGTAACCCTTGTGTGAGGAGGACGATAAATCATAATCAATGCTACACTAGAGATATTTAGTTTTAGTTTTAGAAAAATAAACTCAAAACTTACATCGATCTCGATGTTGACAATCTCACAGGGAATGACGGACCTCACATAAACCCCCACACCACCACCTCTTCTATTAACTCTATCTTTCCTATAAAATGAATAGCCGGGTAAAGATACATTATTGGATGAGATAGCTGGATTTAACCAAGTCTCTGATGCTCCTATAATATCATATACATCAGTTACTAAATTATTAAGCTCTGCAATGCTAGGTAATATAGATCTAACATTTGTATTGGCAATATTTAACAAAGAAGGCGCATTTTGAACCATTTATGAAAAAAGAAACAGAAATCAACAGTTATAATTAATTTTAGATCTTAGTTTCGAAAGATAACCTACATATACCGGACAATCCTTGTTATAAGCGTAATGATCGATTGGTGATTTATGCCTATTTTGCTTGTTTAGTCTAACACAATTTATACAACTCTTCTCACTGGACTTACACTCTTTCAGATTATGGTCCTTACTACATTTGGGACAGATATCCTTGCGCTCCCTACAGTCCCTACTTGTGTGGCCGTTTCCACAGCAACGGTAGCACTTAATAACACGTAAATAGTCCTCAATTTTAGATTTCCTCCATCCAATAAAAATAAATTCCTTTTTGAGAAGGAATAAATTTCCCGAACCGTAGGGGAGACTTCAATTACCAAGTCACATATGTTATTCGAGTGCTTTAGCTTGGTAATAAACCTGATTTCAGAGAAAACAGCCTCCTCAAGTTATCATTTAAAGCAGTGATGTTATTGATTATCTGCTCAGGTGTTTCCAATCCCTCCAATCGCACATCCCTTACAAGTAACCTTGGATTGTATTTTAGAGCTTCATCAATTTTGTATTTGTCGCCTACTGTAGCACTTAGAGAGGTTTTTAAAGGCTGTAACGATTTATCATCCTGACAATGGACAGGAACACCCCCACGTATTTTCCTGGTGTTATTATTACAAGCCTTTATATCCCCTGGATTGATTGAATGTGCTATTTCAGCCAAGATATTGTCCTGACTGTTTCCGCGATTGTTTTTGATAAGAAGAACAGAACTCGATTTTAATACATTACTATATGAGTTAGTAGCTGCTGTAGAGATATAGTTACTAATATTTGGAGGTGAAAAGTCCCTTGATTTGGAATCATGTAAATTATGAGAATTAAGCACTGTTTTTTGCAACTCTATAGTATATTCAGAGCTTATAATCAACTTTTTAGTTAATTCAAGTTCTCTCTTCAGACAATCCACCTCCTTTGCTAGCAAGACATTATCACAGCTGGTGGCGGTTGAATTAAGGATGTGCTTTTTGTTACAATCATCACATAACCAGTGCAAGTTAGGACAATCAACGATTATTTTAAGCCATGAATCTCTAATAGCCACGCAAGAAGCATGAAATGTCAGCAAGCAGCCACTGCACTTAACAGACTTATTTACAACAATGAAATTGTCCTTGCATTTACCACATATATCTACTGTGATACGAGCAAACATTATAAAAGGCATTCAAAAATATTTGAAATTGCACTCAATTTTTAATTTTCGAGTAAACACTAATTAGTTAATTGACAATTTTAGATCGTTTCGCCATAGTAGCAAAGGATTCAGGTTTATCATCCAGTTAACAGGTATTCTCAAATTTATCATAGTCATAATTTGGTTTTATTAGCTATGATTTTATAGCTTTATTATAATAAAGCCGTGTATTGTCTGCTTTAGTTTGAGCAAACCTCTTAATTTGGGAAGGTTATTTTAATTAAGTAAAACAGTTTTTATTAAATATGTCTTCGAACCTCGCTTTAAAGCCCTATATTGTACACAGATTTTTTGTTTAGATGGCGAGCTGTAGATTTCATCATTATCTATCATTCGTTTGTAGTTGAGCTAAATAAGATATAATACAAAGAGCATTATACTTGAGTTGTGGAGATGTACCACTTCCAATCAAGAGCTTTTTTTTCCTGAGATCTGCGTTTTATAGCTTGTTACTAAAATGCGCCCTCAAATGTACCCGACAATGGGATGGCGACACCGTCGCGTCGGTCGAAGTGAACCCGAGAATTTTGTCAAACGCGTGTGCCGACAGTCACTGTCTGCCTGCTTTGCCAGCGGCCCTGAAAACTCGGGCGCTTTGAGCTGATATCTATTGATGTTTTCGACAGGTCTACTTCAAAAGATGATTTATTTTTTTTGTAGACATTTTGGATAATAATAAACATTAATTAATTTTTTAGTAGCGTAGTTAAAAGCTGCTTCTCTTGCATAATATACACAGTTAAGTGTTGTTTATAAAGGACTTGAAAATAACAAGAAACAAAAACAATAATGTAAGTTACTTTAAATCTCAGGTTCTAAATCAAATACCATTTGAGTGGATTCAAACCCGTCGAAATATGGATATTTTTTAATGGGGAACACACTGCTTAAAAAGAATGGATATGCGAAAATAATTTTTTGAAAAATTACATTTACTTAAGACAACAATTTTAAATTAAAAAACTTTATAATATCATAAAAATTTCCGAAGGCACAAAACAATACTACTGCTCCCCTTTAATAAAATATCAAGCATTTTTTTAGAAGTACTCTTAGAAGGAAAATAAAATATGCAATGGAATTAGGAATTGAATATTAAAAAAAATTAACTTGGTACATATACATTTAAAAAATATAAAATAGAAAGTTTAAAATTAAATTGGCTATCATTTTGATCATATCGTTTTGATTTGACCCTAGAATAATATACATAAAAATATAGTATTACCAAAGTTTAAAATGTGTCAATCTTTTAAATAATTATATATGAACTTATTATATGAAAAAACTGAAGATATTCTAATTGAATAATTAATAAAATGTATAAATAAAGAATCTTTATGATATCATACATTTAAGTAGTTATTTGCATGTAATTAAAGAAATATAACACAATAAAATACTTAAATAAAAAACTAATGATGACCACTTGTAAATAAGAACTTCCAAACATGGCATAAAACTCTTTATTTGTAATAATGTGTCTATTTTGAGTGTATTTTTACCATTTCCTTATCGGAGTCAGGGTTATGTATGGCAGTTGAACTAAAAGGGCTTGGATGAGAAATATTAATTGTTAAAAAAAAAGAAAAAGAAATAACAGTAATAAATTAATATATGGTGCCAATTACTATATATATTATTGTAAGTTATATTAAAGTAAGACAAAAAAAAATCAAACGAATTTTAGGGAAAGACAAAATTAACTTTATACATAAATATCAATATCTAAATATATTTCAAAATTCTTAGGCAATAAAAAATTAGTAAAATTCATAAATAATATATTTATTTAGCAAAAGCTACATTCAATAAAAACATAAATAAAAAATAAAGTAAAAGTATAAGTTGGCCATTACTGTATCAGGACACTCCGGTTTGTCCATGGATGGTCTCGGTAATCCAGAAACAGCATCCCGGTTCCAGAAATATCCTGTTAGAGGCAGACCATAAATTAAAACTAGACTTAACCTAAACATTATTTCCTTGCCCACTTATTAAAAGCACAGTTAATTGTTGTTTGCCTTATATTAATAAAAATAATGTCGACTCAGGTTGATCGAGTCGGTTCGGTTGCAATCAGCCGATGACACACATTTGGAACTTGGTTGACCTTGCTGACTAGATACATTGGTCCCCCCGTGTAACACTTGCATGAAAGATGCATGCAGAAATGCTTTGGTAGTCCAAGAAGCTGTAACCAGTATCCCGGTTGGCCCAAAAATACCCAGTCAATAGATAAACCAACAATCAAGATGATGATTGGAGCGGAAACAATGCATACTATAGTAAAACTTAATAAACTACATAATTAAAATAAAATAATAAAATAACAAACACAATTTTACTTATTTATAATAAATTTTCTCAAGAGCCCTCTGAATTGATCCAAAGTAATACAATTTTTGATGTTAGCAGGCAAGTTGTTAAATAGGATTAAACCTTTGTATAGAACTGAATTTTGCATTTGGGTTGTGTTACATCTGTCGACTAGTATGAAGTCTATACGATTTCTCGTATTATAGTTATGTATATCTCCAAAAACTCTTAATTTATTACAAATATAATCGGGGAGCATCCGATGTTTTAATTTAAAAATAAACAAATAAACGTTATACAAAATTTTTTGATGTACAGACAACATATCTAGGACAACCAACATAGAGACAACAGGCGTGTAACGATTACAATTTAGAATCAGTCTCATAGCCCTATTTTGAATTCTTTCTAGTTGGTCAATTCTATAGTGTGGCAAGTTAAACAATAATGTTGAACAGAACTGTAAATGAGGAAGAGCAATGGCGTTGTAAAGTTTTAATTTGATGTACATTGACAAATTTTTTCCAATTCTTGTGATAAATCCAAGTAAGTATTTCCTTCATTTTAGTCATCGAAACTTTATTAAATTGTGTCAAGGTTTTCTGGACTGAAGGTGGTTCAATGAAATATGTTTGGCCATTTGCTGCTGGTGGAATATCTGCAAGAATAAGATCAATACTATTCATGAAATAATTATTAAATCTATGTGCAATATCATCCTCCTGTGTAATGATTTCATTTTCAAACCTTATTTCATTAGGCATGTTTTGGTTTTTTCCTGGCAAAAGTGTCTTCAGATTTTTCCAGAGTTCTTTTTGATTATTTTTATTTAGATCTATGGTATTCGCAAAAAATCTATCCTTTTCTACTCTTATCTTGCTTACTATGTTATTTCTTATAGCTTTATATTCATTCCAAACGTTGTCGTTGTTTTCTATGGCAGCCCTTTTATATAATCGATCCCTTTCCTACATTTGCTCCCTTATATCTTGAGCTATCCATTTTTTATCGGCATATTTCTATTTTTGCACAATTTTAATCCTACTGCACATACTGTCAAGAATTGTTCTAATATCTCTGACAAAAGTATTAGCTAGTAAGTCAACATCTGAACTATTTCTATTCCAATTGCATGTAAGCAGTTCTTTCTGAAGTTTATGGCACTTGTAGGTCTTAAAAGACCTAGTATAACTTACTAGATCCATTGGCTGTTCCTTCGATTGATCCATAGAAATTGGTATAACAGAATGGTCACTAATTTTAGGAGTTTGATGGACTTTATGCGAAAGAGATTTGTCATTTGAAATTAAATAATCGATCAGAGTCTGACTTCTTTGGACTATTCTAGTTGGAGTCTTTATTTTATAATTATTTGACTAGACCCATTGGTATTAATGATACTTAATAATTTGTTACTATAAAAACTGTTTTTTAATAAATCAAAATTAAAATCCCCAAGGATAATATTGGTGCCATTAAATCCACTAACTTTCTCTAAATATCCCCCAAAAAACTCTATAAATTTGGCATCTTGTCTCTGAGGCGAATGGTACAAAACAGAGCACAAATATTTACCTCCACCCATAGATAGCTCAAATGACAACAACTAGACATAATCATCAATAGACAATACAGACCCCACCTTATATCTAATATCGTTTCTAATAAGGGCCAAGACCCCACCTGTTCTACTGTTGTTACTAGTGCATTGCTCCAAATTGTACCCATCAATAATCAACTCGCATGGCTCAATAACCGGGGTTACGTGAGTCTCACTCAAAAGCAAGATCTTAGGCCTCCAGTCATTTACTAGTAAAATAATGTTATCTTTGTTGTTTAGATAACCTTGGCAATTAAAATAAACAATGTTGGTGTTAAGTGCAATATTTAGGTCTAATTGCTACTTAATATATTTATTCCTTTGTAACTCTTCAATTCGCTTATAGGAATCACAACTAGTTACATCCCAAGAAACGTGATTGACGTTTAGCCTAAGACCATACTTTTCATTAGATACTACACAATTGATACACTTAACGCTACTTACATTACATTCTTTAACATCATGGCATCCACTACACTTTGCACACACTTTATTTTCTTTACACTCTTTCAGTAAATGACCATACCGACAGCACTTGAAACACCTTCGGATACCATATTCGTTGAAGACAGGACAACGGTTCCAACCAATGTTCATCTTCTCCTTTTCAATAAACACTGCATACGTGGTAGCATCAACTTCCAAGATCATATTGAACTTTTGTTTACGATTTTAGGTTTTCTCACAATTTGAATTTTTCGGTTTGGAGATTCTGGAACATTATTTTGACTCTTTATTTTGGCCAAAATTTCATTATCTGATAGGTTGTACTCAGACTCATTAATGCCCACCACCTTAATCCTGTGCTCTAAAAGTTTTGGTACCTCAACACTGTAGTTGTCACCCATGTTGTTCTGGATCTGCGACTGTATCGAAGTTAGCTCCTTCTCATTGCCACACTTAATGATAACGCCGCCACTTTTGGTTGCTTTTTCTAGAGATAAACTGGCTCCAATAACAGTAGGATTGACTTTCTTTCTCAAATCCTCCTTCATTTGCTTTACATCTTTCTCCGGACACTTTTGCTTTACAACCAAAACTTTGCTATCATTTTTGGTGCCAGCATATGACAACTTGGAGTTCACACTTGATGGGGCTGTTGACGGCTTACATTCCTTCAGGCTGGCAATTTCACGTTTCAAATTCTGGTTTTCGTTTAACAGGAGATCGACTTTTTGATTTAACTCGTTAGTTTTACTGACTAAGAGCTGCAAGGTGGCCATAATATCTCCTACATTATCTAAATCAATAACAATATCATCTGTGCGGCTTCTTTTCCTAGCGCGCTCTGTTTTGTATGCACCATGAGTAGATGCAGAGGGATCACACGATTCACATTTCCATGTCGATTTTCTCAAATGAAAACCGCGCATGTCAACATTAACACACTTTCCATAAAAATACTTAGCACACCTGGTACATTGTATTATCGACTTAATGTCATCAAATACTAAATTACATTTAGCACAATTACTTTCTGGATCACCGTCATCCGTAGTACTTCCTCCAGCCATTATTTCATTAGTTAATTACAATTTCAAAATCACCCCGTATATGAAATAAATATAACTTAATTTAGACAAATACTGTTTACAATAGAAAACCCGTTAATGTAAACACTGTAATTATCACGTACGTGCAATATATTTATGTTATACTTATTACACAAATTAGAGAAATAAAAATTGAATTTTACTGATTTATGGCAACCGTGATTCTAAAATAAGTCAATACTTAGCTTGAAAGATGCAAAATTTTAAAAGACTTTTGAGAACTTTTGATATAAATTATTAATCAAAAACTGTACTTTAACCCTTTGAAACACGCGGAAAACTATGGATCGCCTATCATACGTGTTAACTGCTTGGACTACTACGAACTAGTTCGATATCTACCAAATGTCTATATTAAAAAAACATAACCATATATAGATAGGTACATAGGTTTATGCTTTTCTTCTACAAAACAACAAAAAAAACGTAAAATCCTGTTAATAAAACCATGAACCAAACTCTAGTTTCATATTTTTTTATAGCCTATTAATAGATAAATATTTTCAAAAAAATATATAGATTACACCAAAGCTAGATAAGCGCCAAACATGTTATAAATATCGAATTCAATTTAACCAATTAATACAACCTGTTTTATTTCAATTTTTCTTTTAGATACTTTACAGAGCAATGCCGTTCGTTTAATTAGTTTTAAAAAAAGGATTTTCAAAAATCGTAATAATATCAATTAGGTATTATTTTGTAGGTAGCTTATTTCTGATTTAATTTGATTTAAAAAAATTTGAAAAATATAGGTTTACAAAAGCAATTTAAAACTATGTAATTGAGTATTAGATCAGTACCTCAGACGTAGTTTTATAAAGAATGAATTATACTTAATTATTAACTTAATTAAGGTAGTTAAAGATTTATTGATCGTGCATTGGATGGATTGTTTGAAGTAATTCAGATTTAAGTTCTTATTTTTTGTAAATTTGGTCCTAATTATTTTAATTCTAAACTGAAGTATTTAAAAATAGAAAAAAAATATTTACTGTATATAAGGATTTATTTAATTCCTTAATTCAGTCATTGTTTTACTTGAATATTTGACAAACTCCTTTCTTTATTAATATGTTTTAACTAGGCACCTTAATCAAGATCTCTTAAAGAATCTATTTTCTGTAGTAAGAGTGAGATGTCCAAAACTTTTCACAACTAGATGACTGTCAGACCAGTGAAGCTTTAATTTCAGGTATTGAAGCCAACAAAAAGTTAACTGATTGTTATTCGGTGATTGCATCTGCAAGCAATATAAGTAATTTCACTTCTTCCAATCTAAAAATATCGAATAATTCAAATAAAACCGTAATTTTGGGCAACACCTTTTTTATGTAATATTTCTGGATATTTCCCAAAAATCTTAATAGAGAAAACGAAATGTGAAAACAATTGTGAACATTTTTTTACAAAAATTAATAAGTCAGAAATAAGCGATAAGAAAAAAATATTACAAATCCATAAAAATCAAATAATGTATTTTTTCTAATAAGATCATAGCACCATTTTTTAAATTTATGTCAAAAGAAAAAAATAGTTTATTAAATTCATAATTAATTTGTAATAGTTATAATACAATTCATAATATATAATTAGATAAATTAAAAATATATATACTAATTATGTCCATGGAAAATTAATAAATATTTACAGTTATTTATTAAAATTCTGATTTATAATAACCGAAAATGGGAACCTCAAAACCTTATTAGCAAAATGTCGATAAATTATTACTTTTATTTCAACAAGCAAAATTGAATTATTGTGATGTGATTATTTTTAATGAGTGTTTTCAATTAACATCTTCTGAATATTTTAATATTAAAGGGGTTAGCACTACTTACTATAATGGAAGTGATTTAATAGTAATGATACGCTGATAATGTTTTTTCATGACAAATTGCAAAATAATATAGAAATCTTTACAGGGGATATAAATATTGACTTAAAGGACGTAAATAGCAGTACAGTAGAGGAATATCTCTATCCCATGTCAAATTGTGGTTTCTTGCCCTATATTAAACTAACAACTAGATATGACCCAGACTCCTGCTTACATCAATTTTTTTATCAACACCAACCAGCCCAACAACAAAACAAATAAAATCTTACATACTACATACGTGTGTCATAAGATCACTATACAATTATGGTCAGTATATCGCAATATAACACTCAAAATTCTTTTTTCACAAATAAACAAGATAAATATAGCAAAAGAAAAATTAATGACTTGGAATTATTAACATTAAACTTCATAAACTTTGACTGGAGTTTCCAGAAATTCAGGACTTTGAAGATGCTACCACTATTTTTGTTAAAAAAACTTTAAAAAAATATATATATTTATATTAAAAAAAGGGATCTGAGAAAATAGAAGTGTTTTAAAACACCAAAAAGAGAATGACGGAATGGAAAACAAGAGGATTGATTGTCTCAATTAAACACGTACAGGGATAGACTGCAGAAGAACCTACAAAAATTTTACGATGATGAATTACAAACACTTACAAAGCTTATAGAAATCATTTTAGAAAGTATACATTTTACGAAAACAAAATAAATAGAAACAAGAATGATATGAAAAAAGTATATAAAATCATAATTAATATACCCAGTGGAGCCAAGGGCAAAAAAGCAATACATTGGTTATTAAGGATGAACAAGACCAACCTTTTAACGATGCTCTGGTGATGTCAAACATTTGCCACAAATACTTTGTGGATGTCTGTACAGAACTAGAGTAAGAAATAAAAGTGCCCGTTGAAACTTATATATCCTCAAAAAAGCAATAAACTTAAGTAAATAACATTTTTTTTCCCAGAAATAATTAAAATTGGCGTTCCTTAAGAGCAATCATCAGCACGTGACTTTGCCTGAAATGGATTTAACGCGCTTTATCGGGAAGGTGAGCATTTGGCAACAACGCATCGCTAAAGCAAAGCAGAACACTGTTCGTCTCGCAGCAGACGGGTCAATGTTACTAAAAAGGTTCATCGGGAGGAACCGATTCGTGCATTTTTTAGTTTGCATGCGGTTGGACTTTTTTGCGTTTACTAACAAATAAGTCGCACGCGTATTTTGGTATTTCACGACGTTTGTCTCAGTAAAGAAAATAACATTTTTGTATAAGTTCAATCAAAGTATTCTCATGCTCCTCTGGTAATACAGTTTATTCACTATTCAAATTAACGGATTTAATTTATTCATAAAAAATGCTTTTATATAGGACGGTATTAGTATCACAAATTTAGGGAGAGAAGGAATGAAATATAAAAATGTTTATAATTTTGTCTCACTTTCAAATTTATGTACCTAAAACAGTTTTTAGTAATTAAGATATAAATAATAAATTAGAGACATCATGACTTTCGTCAAAAAAGAGTAGAAGCAACCCTATAGATCGAAAAAAGAAATTATCTCATTTCCAAATATGCCTAACACTATTATATATATACAGTGCATCCCAAAAGTTATGTCTAAATTCATTTAAAATTCAGGGGTGTGACCCGTCGATTTTTATTTTAAGCTGCGCATTTTTGTACGTGAAGTTTGTATATATAGGGTTGCTCAAAAATAAATTACGACCATCAACTTCATTTTTTTAAATGAAAGCACCTTTTTTTTATTTCATCTGTGAATTTCGCGTGGAATTCTACGTATGTTTCATGCATGATGTACTATACCTAAAGTCAACAGTTATCAAAAAAAAAGACGATACAGGAATCGTCTTACATGACAAATAAAAAAAGAACAAAAATTAAGTTAAATGTTCAAAATGGTTGCCATTCACGGCTTGATTATTTTCTTACAATATACAAGGCGATCAATAAAGTCTCGTTGCACATTTTCAATCCTTTCCGGAGTTATGGCACCCACTTTTTTGCGAATTCTCTCTTTCAAGTCGTCTAGATTATTTAGCCTATTAAAAAATACCTTCGACTTGAGGTATCCCCACAAAAAAAAGTTCATTGATGTTAGGTCAGGCGACCTAGCAGGCCATTCGATGGGTCCTCTCCTTCCTATCCACCGATTGGGAAAGGTTTCATCCAAAAATGTACGCACAGTGGCAGCATAGTGCGGAGGAGCGCCATCTTGCTGGAAAATTAGCTCTTTGTCAGGATAGTCTGGGTTCAATGGATTTGGAAATAAAGCTAGTAATGCTGGAACTAATTCAAATTGGAGAAAATCGAGATACACTTGTCCCGTTAAAGTTTTTTCAAAGAAAAAGGGACCCAGCCAACAATAAAAAACACGAATGAATAGAATTTTGCTCTGTATAAAAAATCTCAGAGATAAGGTGACTCGTAAGGTGAACTTCAATAATAATGTTTGGTCGTTTTTTTTTCGATAACTGTTGACTTTAGGTATAGGACATGATGCATGAAACATACGTAAAATTCCACGCGAAATTCAAAAATGAAATAAAAAAAGGTGCTTTCATTTGAAAAGATTAAGTTGATGGTCGTAATTTATTTTTGAGCAACCCTGTATATACAAACTTCACGTACAAAAATGCGTAACTTGAAATAAAAATCGACGGGTCCGAGCGTTTTCGAACACACCCCTGAATTTTAAATGAATTTAGACATAAATTTTGGGATACACTGTATATATTACAGGGGGGCTAACCGAAACGGCGGCCATGTCGAGCTTAACAAACGCTCGGACACGTCAATTTAGATTACCAGGAGGAAACATTTTCAGAGTATAATACCACCCCCATCTGTCATTCCTTAGCTAGGGTGGAACTATCCTCAAAAATGTATTACTATCCTTTAAATTTGTTTTAAATTGCGGTTCTCAAACTATTGGCTATTTTAACATTTAATGCAGTTTTTTAGAAAATAATGGCAACTCTTTGTCAAACAATTAATTAATAACAATCATACATAAACACTAGTCCAACAAATGCTGAAAATGGCCACCGTTAACTTCTATGCAATAATACTGATTTTGTTCAAATCGACGTCGCACATTTTGTAGCATATCAGGAGTTATCTGTTGGCATTCAAATGTAATCCTTTCGCGCAATTCTTCTATTGAAGCTGATGGTTGGGTAGCATAGATTTTACTCTTTAGGTGACCCCACAGAAAAAAATCCAGAGGTTAGGCAACCGCACGGCCCATTAAACAGAGCCTCTCAGTCCAATCCAGCGACCAGTATAGTTCTCATTTAAATAATTGCGGACAGGTATTACCTATTGAGGGAGTGCAAAAATAATAGAGAATTACATAAAAATATCAAATGTTCAAACAACCCCCCATTAACAGCTAAACAATATCCTAACCGATCATAAAATTCATTTCTAACGTTACTAAGTTGATATTGGGAAATTTTATTACACTCTAACGAAATAGCGTTTTGTAACTTGTTTAGATTCTCAAATTTTACACTTTTATAAATGACACGTTTTAAATGACCCCACAAAAAGAAGTCATTCGGTAAAAGATCAGGTGACCTGGCTGGCCAAAGTATCCGGTACCGTGGACCAATAATATTGCCGTTAAAAGCATTTTCCAAACACTCTCTAACCATACGGCATTGTGGGCCGGGCAACCATCCATTTGGTACCAGATCATTTGATCTTCCTGAACAACTTCTTCCAAGGCGGGTCCAATTTGATTTTGAAATAAGTTTAAATAGGTTTCAGCTGTTAGGTTATAGTCCATAAAAAAGGGTCCAATGATATGGTGTCCGATAATTCCCACGAATACATTTGTTTTTTGGGGATATTGTGTCCGAGTATGAACAAAGCGATGTTCATTTTTTTGGCTCCAATACCGGCAATTCTGAACATTTGGTTCATTGTTGAGGGTAAATGTACATTCATCGGTAAAACAAATATTTTTAAAAAAATTCCTCCATTCCATTATTTGCTTTTTCCATCAATTCAAAACAAAATGCCATTCTTCGCTCTTCATCTCCTTCCTGCAACTCTTGATGTTTTTCGAATTTATACGAATAATATTTGTATTTTTTTTAAGTGCGCAATACCGTTGTATGTTGTTTATTTACCTCTTGCCCAAGAACCCTCGTACTAACCATCTTGCTTTCCTCCACACTCAGTAGAATATTAAGATCTCTGTTCTCTCTTTCTTCGGCTCTATTTTCAATATCCTGAGTTGAACATTTACAATTATTTATTACGGTACCTTTGGACTCATTGACAACACGTTTAATAGTTGAAATGGACGGAATGGGCTTGGTGGGGAAATAAACTAAAAACTTTTCAGATACTGCTCTAAAACTGTTTCCCGCATAATGCCACTTAATTATGGATATTTTTTCGTCGATTGAATAATTCATACTTGTTTTCAAATATCGACTGTCACTGATTTATCGACACTTTTCCTCACGTCAGTGACAATACTCACTTTACTGGTGCCCGTATGGTTTTACCTGAACTGCAAATTTGATAATTTTGCAATTACATTACATTGAATAATTCAAGATTAGCTTATTAAAATTTTTTGAAACTTTGCACAAGGCATTGCCAGATTCGTCTCTTCAAAAAGTTATTTTAAATTTTTTCTATATAATGTACAGGGAAGCCAATAATTGACCCCCTTAAAATTTACATGGGTTTTCCTATGTTCCGCTCGGCGACGCACCACCCGGTATATATAAATCTGTATTATTGCATGGCTTATAACGATGGCCATTTTCAGTATTTGTTGGACTAGTGTATATGTATGATTGTTATAAATTAATAGGTCGATAAAGAATTGCGATTTAATACAGGTTTTCCAAAAAACTATATTAAATGTTAAAATAGTCAATAGTTTGAGAACCGCTCAAGTAAAATCCTTTAAATTAGGTGTAGCCGTAAAGAAAATCAAAAGACCTCTCAAACAAGGTATAACTCGAGCCACTATTCCATTTAAAATTTTTGAGGTTAGTTCCACCCTGGCTAAGGGATGACAGATAGGGGTCGTATTATACTCTGAAAATGTTTCCTCGTGGTAATCTAAATTGACGGGTCCGAGCGTTTTCTTTTTAAAATCTTTACGAGCCCGACATAGCCGTTTACGTTTACCCGCCCTGTATATACAGCTCTCGTCAAAGAGAAATAAAAAAATAAATAAATATTAATTTCTTTTAATGTTAATCACCTTTAAATATGCCGTCTTAAACAGTTCTTAGCAATCAGAATACAAAAAAAATAAATTATGACATACGCGTGAGCTTCAGCAAAGGGGCATAAACCAAAACCCCAAGTTCAATTAATTTTAAAAAAATGTGTGTCTCAGTTTTGAACTCGTTACATTAGATTACACTTATTTTTTTGTGTTTATGGATGTTGTGTGTACTTATAATGACGTAGGTACATGTTTTAGAACAAGCTGTATAAAATATAAGACAATATTAAACAGTTATATAAATAAGTATACAAAAATAAAAATTATAATACAACGAAGTGGTATATTCTAATGAAAATAGAAAAACCAAACAAATGTAATACAAAAATTGTCATTTACAGCTCAAGTTCTAGATGGGTTTCGAATTTCCATGCCTCTATTATGCCTAGGATCTATGATTCTACAGGCAGTAGACATTTAAAATAAAAAATCTTTATTTTTCTATCATTTTTTCTTTCCAAAATGAATCATTTATTTTCATTTATATATAAATAGTAAAAGCAATGTGGCATTCTTATTCCATATTTGCAGCCATTCTAGGCTTAAACTGATCCTTTTTTGGCTTCCTACTTTTTCGTTTAGAATAATTTGACTTTCCTTCTTTTCTTTTTCCCATTTCTTAAAAATAAACATAAAAAACCTAATAGTGTAAAGAACAACGTGCAGAAAATTGGAACACCTTCGCAATAAAATAGGTACTTCTAAGTGAAATGCCAATCAATATTTCAATTTTGCATAATATTGAATTATTGCTGTTGAACAGTAGCCGATACCGTCGCTTGCACAGATCGGCCGAACAAGCGTCGCGCGTTTCTTGATTTGATTCACGGTAGCCCGGCCGTGCGTTGTTGTCATATGATACTAAACTTATCGGCGGTTCAAGAAATTATAAGAAAAATGCCTGAATTTTGTATTTCCATTCTCAAAGGTTTATTATTATTTTTTTTGAAATGGTTTTTTAATATAATGTTTCTAAAATCGATGTATCTAGAGACGTATGGAAAGGTTTCTTTATTTATCTTTTTGGTTTTTAAATAAAAAATCAAAGTTTTAGAAATTTGAAAAACTGGCACCTATCAACTCTTGACAAAAATATGTACATTTCATTAGTGAAAACCGCATTAAAAAATATTGTAAAATAAAAAAGTTATCCAGGAAACAGAAATTTATGGGTGAATAATCCTCTTAAGAGGCCGTTGCTTGCATTCGATGTGGGCAGCGTTTTTTGGGGGGGTCGGGCGGTATACAAATTCAATCTATTAGTGGGCGGTGGCCATAACTAGTGTCACGTGCTTTCAATGCCAATCGGAAGATGATTTCGCTTCGTTGACGCTTGACCTTGATGTTGCCGGACTCAGGAATATTTTGTGGCGCTGTGATTATTTAAAATAGGTTTGAGTAATATTCAGTTTATGTATTTGGGGTAATTTAGATTTTAGTCAATGTTTGTAGGATTGCCGCGAGTCGGTTATACTTAGTTCTCATATTTTTGTTTTTCGGCTTTAGCATAATATTTTTAATTTTAATAATAAATTGGTAATTGGCGTACCAAGGTTTTAAGGTTAGGTATTACATATTCAATATTATATGGGTTGTTAAAACATCCAAGACTTGCTATGAGTTGTGGTAGATGTTAATTTGGAACAATTTTTTTTAAGGTTTTAGGTGCCGTGACGTAAAGTGCAATGTACATTGCAATATTTTAAGATTCTTTTTCTAGATTTGCTAGATTTTTTTACAGAATAATATTTAGATTATAGCAAGCTAGAGTTTCCGTATACAGGCCGCGGTTCTTACGTCTTAAATTAATTATACAAGAAAAATCAATAAAGATTAAACTGAAAAAGGTGAGCAGCATTAAATATTAATTATTACTCGTATATAGTACTTTTTTAAAACTTATTACTTTGTGATTGAGATAATAAAAATATCGCAATCAAATATGTCTTATTAAAGGTAAAATAAACAATATACAGTATGAGCATTGAAAAAATGGTACTCAATAATTTCGTTAATCTAAGTTTTAAAAAAATATGAAAAAGGGTATATACCGTTTTGTTTTCATCAATTTGCTTTTTATGTTATAAATCCTTTATAACGAAATAGTACGGGGTCTTTTTTATTAAAAAAATACATATACCTACCCATTTCTAATCATTTATTTAAAAAAATAAAAAAAAAACAAAAAAATAGTGATGACAATGATATCTAAGCGTAAAAAACCTAAACAGTTGTGTTAGAGATATAAGGTCCTTTTTCAGAGACGTATTCCTTGAATGAAATAAAAGAAATTAGGCAAAAAAGTTTTTACTAATATGTGTCTTGAAAGTCTTAGAATTTGGGTGTAAAGGTAAACTACAGGGTGGTAAAGCTGTAGGAAAAAGACTTTCTTTAGTAAGTTTGATATTTATTTACTCCTGAGAATCTTAAATTAAAAATAATTATTTTTCACTAAAATAAAAAATAGAATGATAACTATATTAATACATTACATTGTAGAAATAGGGCAATGCAGACAAAATAATTTAGTTTACCGCGTACCGTTTTCTTTTCCAAAAATAGTTAGTTAAAAGCTCAGAAGGAAAAAATTGCAGTAAAGAAATACAAGGAATATGTCACGGAATTCTGTCGCAATATTAAAAAACCACGCAGTATTAAAAATGTTAAAAACCAATTTATTTTACTTATAGAATATATATTTTATTAACAAATATATTAAAAAAGATATAAATATATATATAGTTTCTTTTCTACTTTTAACACAGCTCTGCGTTTTTTTCTATATCTTAAATTAGATAAAAATTATATCCTAATTAATAAAATATTATCCTATAATAATAAAATTAATATCAATATTTTCAACCATTTTCTACCAGTAGGGCGTTATATCCAATAAGTTTTAAAATAATGAAAAAGTTCAGGATAAATAACTAATTTTTTTAGAAACCGTAAGTTTTTTAGAAAGAGTTATAGTTCGGTCTCACGACAACAGTACCTTTTTGACCTAATGTCTGGCGTTTGACCTGACGAGTTGCGTAAATAATTTTTAAATTTCTTCAGTTGGAACTGGAATCATGAAAAATGAAAGTAAACAAATTGTTGTATCTTCTAAAAAGTTACTTTCTATATATTATTTTTGAATGATATTAATAAATTCTGTAATGGATATAGATTCAAGAACATTTTTCCATATAGTGTTTACAGCATATAACAGCAAATTGTAATAAATAATGCTTGTTTATTCATTGGAACTTGCTTCAATATTATTGTGATAAAAAAAACTTTTAGGTTGTAAATAATAAAATATTTTTGGGGGCTCTTGTCATGTCAAAAGTCAATAATTTAAGTATAAGATCGATTTTTTGAAATTTTTAAATTAACTTTTGAATTCTTTAATTCAGTCAAAATCCGAAATGTAAGTGGGTTATGGTGGGCCCCTAGCGCTTGGGATACGTATCTGCATAGGTTTTATGAAATATTACGAAATAATTTATTTAATCTGAAAAATGTCGTCTTAGATTAATAAAACAAAAAAAGCGAAAATATCATTTTTTAGAGTTAATGGTTAATAATAATTTTTTATTTGCCAAAAGAAAATGCTGAATATGTAACGTAGAAAATTATTTATTTTTAAGATCTTTTTTTTGTGTTTCCAATTTCTTACAATTTAATCTTTCCAATTCTTTAACTATATAGATCCCTAATTTTTAATCCTCTGGTATGCCTAGGATCGATAATTTCTGGTAGCAAACAATTTAAATAGAATTTTTCCAGATGAGGCAACATTTTATTTTAAAAAAAATCAATATCAATTTTTACCTCTATACATATAACTTCTTTTAAAGTCCAGACCGCAAAGTAACATATTCCCTTTTTGCTATATTCAGTTGACCTTGAACCTGATAAAAATAATTATTATTTTGTTTTAAACTGTATGTTCCACCTTCGATTTTTATATAAGTTATTAAGTTTTTTTCTATTGCATCATTAATAAAAAAGTTCCGAGCAGAGTAGGAATATTTAATCTCTAGTAAAAAACCAGTTTTTTTTTTCAAATCCATCTGGTGAAGCACCAAGATATGGAAAGTCGCTATTAATTATAAGCCCACAATTTGCAATTTGAAAATTAAACTTTGCTTCTAACTCTTGTTTTGCACGTTCTTCATTATTCTTGCCCCAAGAAGTTGCTTTAGAACATAGCTCTTGGTATAAAATACCTTTAACTGTGGACGAACAACTTGTGAAAAATCGCATTTTGCATATTTTTCCGAAGTTAGAGGTTGTTAACAGTCTTCTCCTTTGTTGCTGCCACTCTACAGAATCTGACTGAAGTCTAGTGCGCTGTTCTATTTCTTGAAACTCAGACTCAGATTTGCTTAAAGAAAGCAGGAATTCTTTTTTTAAATCGTGGAATAACTTCTCATCTAAGTCAGGCTTCTGACAAGATTCTCCGTAATGGGGATCGGGCTGAGTTGGTTCACGAACTGTAAAGTCTAGCAGTCTTTTTGGTTTGATTTTTTTTCCCGCTTATTTTTCCTCTGCTTCTCTATCTCAAGCCTTTTAATATTTTGTCCAGAACTGTAACGTCCACTTAAATGCTTGTGTATGCTATATAAGGGTCTTTTTAAATTTGTCGAAACAACCGCGGAATAACACCGACTTTGGTAACTTTGCCTCATGGTGTAATTGATTCTTTTACCCACAAGTCTTTGAGCAATGATTGAGTTAAATTGCTCCACGATGTTGGTGGTTACATTTTCCAGTAAACTTCTGGAATGTCGTGCAAGATATCTGGCTGCCTCCAGTAATTTTTCATCGATACCCAATAGATGAAAATCAGCCATATAATTATTGACATCACTTTCAGTTTTTGTGCAAAAATACTTAATTTTTGAGCAATATTTATGTTCACCAAATATATGACTTACACTATTACAAATATCATTCCTAAGGTTTTTAATTTTGTCTTCAGCATTAATATTATTTTCGTTTCGTCTGTATTGTACAGCCTTAACAATAGCCATTCTGCAACGTAGTAGGTATATTGTTGCTCAAAACAATTTTCAAGCTTCCAGGAATACCCCTTGATTTAGAAATATCCTTTAGTTTGTTAGAATAGTTCCGGAGCAAATGATTTGTACATTCTATTTTCTGTACAGTACATGTTTTATAGCAGCTACTATCGCCATCTGCAATCATTTTATTATAAATAAGGTTATACATTTTAATGCTGGCACAAAATCCTTCAGCAATAATGCTTGCTTCCATCGCAGTTGACGTAGAACTCCAGTTTTTATAACAAGTATGCTGTCCAACTTCTTGTCCTGCATTTTTTGCTCGTTGGCAAACGCAACAATATTTATTTTTCACACCTAAATACAAAATTTTTCTCGTCTTTAGACCAACAATCAATGGGTGGGCTTCATGATAATAAAGTTCAATACACAATATAAGTACTCGAAAAAAATATTATTCAAAATACCACAATAACAAATTTTAAAAAGCTAAGCTTTTAAACACTAACACCAACTAAAAACAAACAAACGAGTAAAAGACGTAAAGACTTCTCCGTAACCTCAAGATCGAGCTAAAGTTGTCGTACGACTGACATTTGCAGTTCGCGACCTAATAGCATATTAGGCAAATGGGGATACAGCTTTTTTTTTCCCGCTCAGCGCCGCATGCTTTGAGGCTTACAAAAAATATAAATTCATTGATATTAAAATTAGATATACGTCCGACAGTATACAAAATACTTTCACAAAAAAACACTTACCAAGTAAATACTAATAATTAAATGAAAATAGTATACCAAATTATATAAAATACGTAATATAAAGAAGAAAATACAGCTAGATCGAAAGCCGGCTCTGGTCGCCCCACCATAAGGCAAGGAGGCGGGCGCCGAGAAAATGCACGTGGATCGGCGACACTAAATTCCAAATATATTCGAATTAAATAATTTCAGGAAGGGCTCAGTAGTTCCGTAATTTCATTGTCTAAATTTTATAAAAATAGGTAGTGTTTGGTACCAATGTAAAGATAAAACATAAAGCTATGTCTCTATTGAAGCCGTTCTTGGATTTAGGCCTTCAATATTACAGAATTAATTTTTGAAAATAGGGTTCAAATTTAATTATTTTACCAGCCGATTTCTCAAATTCAAAAACAAAAATCAAAATTCTGATTCAACAGAGACATGACAAATATGTCTTTTTGTTGAATAGTTTTTAAATTATAATTTTAGCTTAAACCGTTCAGAAAATATACCGGATATTCAAAGCATTATAAAGCCCATATATATTTTGGCGAGTGGTGGCCTCTTAAAGAAATTTAATGGGATTTAACCAAAGCAAAGCCCCAACTTGTCTATGTTTATAAAACTAGTGTATGTGGCGGTTACGTTCCACAATAATTTTAGCGCTCTACTGCACGTAGCAGAGACCTTCCTAATTTCTTGAGGGATTTTATTGTATTTCCAATCACTGGTTTGCCCAAGGGTTCGCCTTACTTTGGGAAATAAATCAAGCACCTTTTGGTTTAAAACAACTTTATTAAACCGGATTAATTCATAAAATGGTCCAAAATATAGTCTACAAAACTATACGTTGTGCAAATCACTACTAAAAACTTAACTAAACATCTAAAAGCTTAGTTGAAACATACCCGGGAAGTACCGCAGCGAGCTATAAATAGCACATAAAAGATACCGATCGGCTATTGCGCGCCAAAATCGGGAGCAAAGTTCTAGACGGAGACCGACCGTGCGAAGGGCGACCGCGACCTACTTTTTACTTGGTCGATCGACGACTTTATACTGCCTATTCATTGATTGATTTGGGGTGGACGACGGATGGCGACGCGCGTTATTAATAAGTCACAGTTATATTATTTTAAGTTCAAAGTTAGATGGCGTCACTATAATTGTTTTTAAGCCTTTTTCTATTATTGTCCTTATAACTAAAATTGTGCTGGTCACAACATACTCCCCAGCGTTGAAGTAACTAAGTTACTTAAATAAGAACAGAAAGAAATAAATACTAACCTAAACTAAGGTACAAGTATAACGTAGAAGTAACTTAGCCTAACACATGGAGAGGTTCAAATTAACAGTGTCTATTTTAGGTTAAAACATTATTTGAGTCGATGGGTAAAGGACAAATCTTAGATATAGGCCTAGTAAACTCTGCCTCCTTGGTTCTGAGTTTTACAACTCTAACCTCTTTATCTTGGCCAAAAAAAACTTCGACCACTCTGGCTACGGCCCAATTGAGAGGAGAAGGGATTTTACCTTTAAGCAAAACCAATTCGTTTACTTATAATATTGTCACAAGAGACTCTCCACTTAGGTCGATTTTGCAAGCGGTTTAAGTAATCAGTAGTCCATCTTTTTCAGAACAACTCTCTGATTTGTATAACCCTTTGCCAAAAAGGTTAAGTCAAGAGAGATATTACTAACATTTTTCTCAGGAAAGGAAGTAATGGGTCTACCAATTAAGAAATGGCCTGGAGTTAAAATTGAGAGGTCATTGGGGTCATGTGACATAGCACTTATGGGTCGAGAATTCAGTACTGCCTCAATTTGAGAGAGAACAGTAAGAAATTCTTCAAAGGTAAACTTTAAATTTTCTATTAAGCGAAGAAGATAACACTCTTAATCGCAGACTCCCATAAACCACCATGATGCGGAGAGCGAGGAGGAATGAATTTCCATTTTATTTCAGTGGATGAAAGAAATTAAATTATAGCTTGAGAAGTTTATTTTTTCTTTAAAAACTCACGAAGCTCCTTCAATTGATTTTTTGAGCCTAAAAACTTGGTGGCATTATCACTAAAAATTGTATGCGGATTACCTCGCCTACTTATGAATCTTTTAAGAGTTAAAATAAAAGCATAAGTTGATAAGCTTGATACGAGTTTTACATGTACAGCTCTTGTTACCATACATACAAATAGCGCTATATAGCATTTTATAAGAGGGGCCTTACGCAAGGACGAAGCTTTTATAAACTAGGGACCCCCATAACCTACTCCAACGTATGAAAATGGAAAAGAGGCTTGGATGCGCTCCTTTGGAAGATTTCCCATAATTTGAGATGCTAACTGAGCATTAAACCTAAAACATTTAGAAATAGAATAACATAAGAAATTTCTGATCAAAGGGAATGGTAGCATTTGTTATGCGCCCTCCTACACGAATTAAACCTTCTTGATTAATAAAGGGGTCAAGACTTAAAATATACTTATTTGAAATGGGTTTATTCGACATAATATAGATTATTCTTTTTTCAGAGTTTTGAAGCTCTTTTACAATTAAAGGTCCTACAATTTTTTCATTTTTTAATTTACAATTCTTTGCAAATCTGATACAGTAAGCTAAAGAGCGCTGTAGTTTAAAAAACACAGAACATCTTGGAACTAAATTATTATAAAAATCAGAGCCTTCCTGAAGATTCAAATTGACTATCTTCCTTTGTTCAGGAGGATCTATGACTTGAGGTCTTTCTGGAGAATTATTCACATTAAAATTTGGGTCCTTTGGGAATCGTGGGCCCTGCCATCATAATTCCGAAGTTATTAGATCTGAAGGTAATATTCCACGCGATAGAATATCGGCGGGATTTTCCTTTGACTTTATATACCTCCATTTAAAATCTTTGGAAATATTTTGTATTTCAGAAACTCTGTTTGAGATAAATTCTGACCAGCGCGATGGATGTGAGCGCAACCAGGCTAAAACTATCTCCGAATCATACCAGAAATTAACTGAGTGAAAGGCAATACTTTCTTTTAAAACAGCTAAAACTCGTTGAGTAAGTTTGCTACTAAGAATAGCTTCCATGAGCTCGAAATGGGGCAAAGTTATCTTTTTTAAGGAAGCAACACCGCTTTTTGAGGTTACCAGTGTGCAGGAAACCACACCAGATTTATGAATGACTCAAAGATAGGCACAAGCAGCATAGGCCTTTAGACTGGCGTCTGAAAAGGCATGTAGCTCTATAAATAATATCTCATTCCCATTAAAATAGGACCTGGGCATCTGAAGATCTTTAAGATTATGAAGGTTATTTAGAAAACTTAACCATTCCTTTAATGTGTCATTGCTTAGATTATCATCCCAATAAATTTTTTCAAGCCAAATTTTTTGCATTAATAATTTGGCTGTTACTGTTACTGGATTTATTAACTCAAGGGGGTCAAAAATCTGAGATATTAAGGAGAGGACTTTTGTTTAAAGTATCTTTAAGAGAAAAATTAGGAATTGATATGGCAAATATATCGAGTTAAGAATTCCAAACAAGGCCTAAAACTTTGGTATTATTTTCGGGCAATATCACATAGAATTTATCAGGGGAATCTGCTGATATTTCCTTTATAAATTCAGGGGAATTGGAACACCACTTATGTAATGACATTCCTACCTTATTAAGGAGAGTAGTAAGCTGCTCTTGGGCAAGCAATAATGCATTTTTGTCATAAACTCCATATAAAATGTCATCAGCGTAACATGACTGAAGTAAAGCTTCAGATGCAAGGGGTAGGGTATTTTTATGTAATTCTGCTAATTGTTTTAGGCAACGAGAACTCAAATAAGGGGCAGAGTTTGTTCCATAAGTAACTGTTTGCAATTCAAGGCATTTTAGTTCTTCATCATGTGAATCAGGCCATAAAATATTTAAAAGAAACGTTTGATCGGGGTTTATTCTAATTTGCCTAAACATTTTTTGAATATCTACTGTAAAAACCCATTTGAAAAGTCTGAGCCGTAATAAAATGTTAAAAGGCTCAGGCTGTGTGGTAAAACTCTTTAACATGATATTGTTTAGGGAGACACCAGTTGAAGTCTTCATTGACCCTTCAAACACAACCCTTAATTTTGTGGTAAGGCTATCTTCTCTTAACACACAATGATGGGGTAAAAAATATTTAAGGTCAAATTTATCATTACAAAGCTTTAAAGGGACATATTTTGCATGTCCAAGAGAGATGTATTCATGTATAAAAATCTTTGTACTGCTCATAAAGAGAACTGTTTTTTATAAGCTTCGACTCTAAATTCAAAAATCTTTTATGAGCAGTGTAAAAAGAGTCACCCAACCGTTTGTGCTCAGTGGGTGTTATAAGTGGCAAATCCACTTGAAATCTACCAGAAGGTAAAATCTTTGTAGTATTTAGAAAAATTGCTTATGCTAACTCATCAGGCGGAGAGAGTTGGTCATTTTAAGAAAGTTATTCTATTTTCCAAAATCGTTCAATTAACATATTTAAATCATTTTCAACACAGTTTGACTGAACAAATAAAGACACTTGATGTGGAAAATTACTTGTCAAAGAATGTGTTGTAACAACAGGGATGCCATTTAATACATTTTACTTTTATTTAAGGGTAAACGACCGGGGATTATATAACCTAAATGGATGTTTTGTTAAGTAGGCAGTCCATTTCCTAATTTAATAATACCATCGAGCAATGTATCACAATAGATATCTAAACCTAAAAGTATATCTATCTTTCCTGGAACTGAATAGGAAGGGTCAGCAAGAGTTATATGTGAAGGAATAACAATTTTACTTCTATCTACAAAAGTCTGAGGTAGTTTACAAGTTATATTTTCTAAAACAGCACAAGATGCTGAAAACCTTTTAATTTTGGCTTTTAGAGGGGAAAAGTTAATATCTACCATTCGATTTGACATAGAGCAAATTTCAGATAGAGTCGATATTTCTAAATTCTGCTGATAGGGAGTTAAATTAAGTTTAACTAAGAGCTCCTTGGTAATGAACGAGCTTTGGCTGCCATTATCCAGTAAAGCTCTAACATGAACAGGTTGATTGTCTTTAGAATAAATAGTTATTAGTGCTGTAGCTAGCAGTATTTCATTTTTCATTTGAGGGGCAGACAAATGTGTGGTCACCTGGGAACACGAATCACTGCGAACAACAATATGGGTTTGAGGTCTTTGCTATACACTAGGTGGTACAGTAGCTTGCATACTGGGTATGGCTTTAGAGAGGGTACTAGGTTGAACATCATGCGAAAAGCTATGACCACTTTGTTGAGGAAGGTTTTGAGCACTATTTGGCAAAATATGCAAAAAAGAGTGGTGTCTTTCATGACAATATCTACAATTTAATTTAGAGCGACATTGGTCAGCAGAATGTTGGCTACCTAGACAATTTCTACAAGCCTGGTTTCTCTGTACAAATGCAAACCTTTGTGGCTGTGACAAATTTTGAAACTCATTGCATTTATAAATTTTATGTGAAGTTTGACCGCAGTACTCACATTTTATTTTGATGCTGTCCTTAGAACGAGCAGAACTTTGAGAGATAAAATGTGAAGTCTTAGCTTATTATAAGCCTTGGATTCTGATATGTTTAGTTTCGCTAGAACATCACACCTTTTCTCTAAAAAGTCAAAGAATCTTTTAAGAGTGGGAAAAGTTTTAGGGCCAATTTCATATTCGAACGCTTTATGAGAGGCAAAATCTAGTTTTTCTAAGAATAATTCGATTAGTATGAGATCCCAATGCTCAACTGGTACCTCCATATTATGGAGAGCCTGTATACTTTGTTTAGATTTTGTGATAAAATCTCTTAGAGTTTGCACATTGCATTTAGCTAAGGAGGGAGAGTTTACAAGACGTTTAATCAACAGGCTAATTATTCTAGGTTTATTTTCATACCTATCTCTTAAAGTGTCAAGAGCTATATTTAAGTTATTTTCTATAACTTCTATATTGTCAATTATATTAAGAGACTTGCCTTTAAAAGATTTTAAATAAATAAACTTCTGCAGCTGATTAAGATCATTATTTTTTAAAATCAGAGTATCAAATACTTGGAAAAAGGAATTCCAGTCAGAAAAATTACCTGCAAAGGGGCTGATGGACAGCTCTGGCAATTTTACAGGTGTCGCTACAGTATGGTGAGGAGAAGGCAAAAGCAACTGGGTCACAGGTGTAGATGAGATACTTATGTGAGATTGAGGCTCCTTTAACTAATTTATTTTTCTTTTTAGACTTGACAAAGCAGAACAATATTTTGTCTCAGTCTCATCTACATCCGTGTTGATTAAACTTTCATCTATATTTTCAATTTCCCGTCTAAGTAATTCATAGTCTTTAAAGACAGAGGTGAGTTGTTCACACTTAATTTCAAACTGATACAAATCATTTTCTAGATTAATATTAGTGTGAACCCAATTATAAATTCTAGTTACTCTAGATTTACATGACTAATTTTTTTGCGAAGTAATAAACAGAGAACGAGAGTCAACTTGCTGCTCGACTTGCTGGGTTATTTCGTCAGTGTCTGACATTTTAGAATATAAATTGAAATGCCTTATTTAGAGAGAAGAAAATCTGCATAAAGAGATTTATGAAAGTATTTAGTCTTTTTCTGTAATATGTAGGATAATACCGTACATCGGAGAGCAAATTTCCTATTATAAAGTAGGTACAATTATACATCTAACTTTAAGAAACTAAAACCTATAGTTGCCGAGAAAAATTCTAGAGATAAGAGATATAGATGAAAAGTTAGATAAACTAAATTTAAACATATAAATTATTGATAAATATGCACATAAGAGTTACATAGTTAAATTAGAATAAGCTCACCAAATTATCGGCTTAATGTTGTGGCAGATCTTTTTTGCACAAAGACAGCACATAGCATAAATTCACTTTATAGTTCACTGCTACACGAGAATGGTAGAAACAAACTGGAGAAAGCAGGGCACTGGAAAGGCACTACTGGAACTAGAGAGACACAAACTGGCAATGGAGAGGCGCTAATGGCACTAAAGAAGCATAAACTGGCATTGGAGCGGCGCTAATGGCACTAAAGAGGCACAAACTGGCCCTGGAGAGGAACTATATTTTCCAAAGCAAGCTTGTAAACATCTGGGGGCGAAAGACGTATCGGGCACGAAGGACCAACTTATTGTGGCGGTTACGTTCCACAATAATTTTAGCGCTCTACTGCACGGAGCAGAGACCCTCCTAATTTCTTGAGGGATTTTATTGTATTTCCAATCACTGGTTTGCCCAAGGGTTGGCCTTACTTTGGGAAATAAATCAAGCACCTTTTGGTTTAACACAACTTTATTAAACCGGATTAATTCATAAAATGGTCCAAAATATAGTCTATAAAACTATACGTTGTACAAATCACTACTAAAAACTTAACTAAACATCTAAAAGCTTAGTTGAAACATACCGGGGAAGTACCGCCGCGAGCTATAAATAGCACATAAAAGATACCGATCGGCTATTGCGCGCCAAAATCGGGTGCAAAGTTCAAGACGGAGACCGACGGTGCGAAGGGCGACCGCGACCTACTTTTTACTTGGTCGATCGACGACTTCATAGTGCCTATTTTGTGGTAGAGATGGGTTGCTAAATAGCAGCCTGCTATTTTTTAACTGCTATTTGATTTCTAATAATGTTAGCTGCTACGGCTTCAAAAAATAGCTGCTATTTTTGTAGCAACTAAAATTGCATACGGAGCGGCTATTGACGCGAGTGTCACGATAGCTGGGAAATGGAATAGCAATAGTACGATACGACTGCGACTGGCGGGACTGGTCGACTGCGACGCGAAGTGCGATTTGATGAGTGTAACAGAAACGGGAAACGGAGTATTCGGGATTCGGACATTGAAAATGTATTATGATTATGAAAGTAGCGGATAGAGATGGGTTATGGCGTGACTGGAAATATGGAAATATTTTTATATTTTGTTTCCGTCTAATATTTTTATTGTCATCCATTAAACTTAATATTAAATAAAACTACTAATTGGAAGAAAAAATATTTAATATCAAAAAACAAAATTACATTCTTAATAAAAAGCTGTTTCGAAAAAATCATATATTCTATGGAATAGAAATAACTTGTTTATTATTAATTTATAAATATTTATTAAAGAAAAACTTGAAACTTAGCTATTCAACAAGAGTATATAAAACTGTAACATATAGTAAGTATAACAGTCAGGAAAAAAAAGTGAAAAATAGAAAAAAAATCTAAAAAAGTCTGAAATAATAAACGTAATAAAAACTCAAAGTAACTTTTGATTAACATTTAAAAACATATTTTTTTTTTACTTTCTCTTACTTAATGCGACTTCTCCGCTCCGAAATAATAAGATCAGTCTTTGAAAACATGCGTTCACATGCAACTGAAGTTGAAACTGTTCCAAACTTGCATCAGACGACATGGCTTAAATTTGGAAAAACCGTACCATTGTTAGCCCACCACTTCTAAGGATCCTCTCTAATTTCTTCCTCCAAGTAACGGTTTACTTCAACTATAGCACGTGCTTGCGGACTTTGATTTACTTTAGGATGAGATGACACCGACTTATTAAACTGCTTCCAAAGGTCAAATAGTGGCTTTTCTGACGTCGCATTACTGGCACCAACCTCTAAACCTGCTTCTCCAGTCGTTTCGCACTTTGCTCTTATATTTTGAGCTACTAAACCAGTAACATATTCCTTCGCCTTATCTGAAACGACAGGATTACTAAAACCAATATTCTTAAACCTTGGATCCAGAAATGTTGACACAATTAGGGTCTTACTGGACTAACTTTTGGCTTTTTATAAAATTATCGCTATTCAACATCTCAATACAAACATTTTTCAACCCATTTGTCATGATTATAACTAAAGATAATGTGGCGTATTTTTCCCCAGACATTAACTCAGTTACATCAAAAAATGGTTTTAATATAATTACTAATTCCTTCATAAATGTCCACTCCTCTGTGGGAATGACTGGCAAAGAAACTGAATTCATTAATGCTAGAGTTGTTCGTATTGCTTCTTCTAACTCCACAAATCTTTCTAGCATTAGATATGTGGAGTTCCATCTTGATGCTACGTCCTTTTTGAGCTTTTTTGGTTCTTTGCCTTGTTGTCGTTGAACATTATCGAATTTATGTTTGGCGTTTGCACTTTGCTTAAAATGTGTCACAATTTTACTAATTTTGCTTAAGGTCCCTTCCTGAATTAACTTTAGAGCATCGGCTACTATTAAATTTAAGGTATGTGCAACCAAAATGCCTCCATTTTAAGTCCACAGTAATCGCTTTCTTTATATTTGCAGCGTTATCTGAAATGCACAGCAAGATGGATTTTTCAGGTATATTCCAAGAAGGAACAACATTTAAAGGATTATCTGCTAAATTCCTACTGCTGTGCCCTCCCTCATACCGAACGCAATCCAAAAGAACAGATTTGACATTAAATTCAGGATCTATGAAATGTCCTGTAACTGCCATTACACTATCTGTATTTCGAGATGTCCAGCAGTCTGTTGTAATAGTCATAGATGTGACTTCTCTTAAAACATCCGAAACTTTGTTCTGCACTTCTTCAAATCGTCCTGGAAGAAGAGCATTACTTAAAGTTTTTCTAGTAGGCAATTTATACCTAGGGTTTAGAGCTGAAATAAAAGCTTTAAAACCGGAGTCTTTAACCACGGAAAATGGCTGAAAATCTTTTATAACAAGATTCAATAGAAGCTCGTCCAAATTTTTTTGTTGGGTCATTGTAATTCTCTTATGAGTATATTCAGGCATTAACTGTTGCTGCATCTTTTTAGCTTCAGATCGAGCCGAGGGAATTATATTTGATGAACTTCCTTTAGAAGTCGATGGCGAGGTCGATGGCAACACACTTGTATTAGAACTGCAGGGTTCACTAACAGTAGAAGTACCACCGTTTTGGGTAGCTGTTCAGTATTTGCTTCTCTAGTATTTTGAACACGTTCAAATTGATGCAGTCTTACAGAAGGATGTTTTCTGCTAAGATGTGGTTTAAGGTTCGTTACAGACGTTTTATATGAAAAAACTGACTTACATATATTACACTTGGCTTTGCTTTTATCTTCATCTGAGACTGAGAAGAAGTTCCAAATATCTGATTTCTTATTCATGTTGTTAGTTGAATAAAAGAACCTAAATAAATATACCAATAAATAACAACTTCAAAATATATTCAATGCAATTTACCTTTTTAAATTCTAATTTTCGAACAAGCAAACACAGCACACTAACTTTGAATTAATATTTTGAAATATTTCACACCTTTCTATTGTCTTTTATCTTACTATGATACTACGTTATATATGCTACTTTTTCCACAATAACTAACACATAGCACTGGATGTGGCCAATCGCCCACCAAAAAAGGCAAATAACCCGCATTGGTTTATCGACGGTGAATCCCAGGCGCCCGCCAATCGTATAATATAGAGACAGAAAAACAATAACAAATCGAGAATAAAGCCCTGTATGTGAATCCCAGGCGTTCGCGCCTGCTACCAATCACAGTATTTTGTTTCATACCTCTCCTTGAAGGCTTGAAGAGTTTCAGGACTTCTAGGGATCACTACCACCTGCCATGCTGTTCTAACAATTTTGTTGTATTGTTTGCGGTGAAATTTCGATAATTAACATTTGAGAGTTTGAGTTGTAATTTATTAAACAAAAAGTAAAGACAACGAGCACCTACACTAAAAGTTTCAACAAAATATTGCTTAAAACAAAAAAACACCGAATGACAAAAATTTTCAAAATGAAAATTCAAAGTTTAGCTAATAAATTTACAAAAAAAGCAAATATTCTTTATAAAGTTATTTGTCATTGTCTCCAACGCTACTCGCTACTTATAAAGTAACACTGTATATAGTAACTGCTATTTAAATAGCAGCTTTAATTAACTGCTATTTTTGTGTAGCAGTAGCAAAAGCAACTGCTATTCAAAAATAGATGCTATAGATGCTATAGATGCTAGACATGTTTATCTTAGATGATTATCATGGATCTATTCTTTTCATTACCTATATAAATTGATTACTTGAACTAATTTTAACTTCTTGCAGTATTAGAGATATAACTTATGAAATTTAAGTACCTTTTTATTTATTCATGCCAGCATATTTAAATATATTATATAATATTTATTAAATATTTAATTCCTTTTGGACATTTAACTAAATAATATTAATAGTTGTGGTTTCCTTGATAAACAGAGAAGAATTTTCTAAAATGTGGTTTTCTATAGTATCATTGGAAAACATTTTTCAAGAGCTTCAAGATGATGGATCATTTGACTATGTATCTTTCTAT
Source organism: Anthonomus grandis grandis (assembly GCF_022605725.1). Classification (NCBI taxonomy): domain Eukaryota; kingdom Metazoa; phylum Arthropoda; class Insecta; order Coleoptera; family Curculionidae; genus Anthonomus; species Anthonomus grandis. The sequence continues at coordinate 9,933,107 of NC_065551.1, forward strand.
TTAAGATTTTAGGGCTGTATCTCAGCCTGTCCAAAGGGACCACCCTGTATACACTTGTATCTATTAAACACACACTCTATTAAAAAATGGTTGGTTTTTCTTATGGGCGCTGTATTCGAATTTTAAAATTTTAAACATCTCTTTTAATTACCTTTTCGACAGTGTATCACACTTGCATTTCCAATGCGTAATTTCGGTAATATATCCGTGAGCGATAGAGAGATAGGTATATAATATTATAGGGGTGACTAAATCCTCATTCGAAATACAAAATTGCAAGTACCAATATAGCGTCGACAAAGAAAAACAAAGTTGATGATGGTCTCTAAAGACAGAATGTCGTATTTTAATTTTAAAGGTGTCATCGTATAGGCGAGAAAAAGTGATCACAATAATTTATTCATTTTAAATAATTTTGTTATATATTTTCAAATAATGTCGCTTAAAACCTAAAATGTGGCCTATTTTCCATATTTTATCGAGTTTTATTAACATCCTCACTCAAAATCTCTTACTTTACAGATGTCACTACGCTGCACAATTTTTCAGATATTGAGTCACATGACAAAATGGGTTACTTTTTACAAAAAATTATTGATCAAGAAGTTATATTACCATAGGTATTAAGTCTCATGAATTATTTCAATTGCTCTTTATAATATTTACGAGAAACCTATTTATATCTTAAAATTTGTTCCACATATTTTTTGTATATTAGTTTGTAGTTTATTAAGTGCAACATACTTTTTATTTAAAAACTTGACCCTCTTGAACACACAATGGAGAAAACATCATGTGTGTTGTTGGAATTATAACTTCTATTAATCTTTGTTGGTATTTTTGTAAAAATAGCTTTTTATATATATTATTGTATACATTTTTGTCTCAAAAATATATTTTGATAAGTAATTAATTACTTGTTTATAAAATTTAACTTGTGAGAAATTTCGACATGCTTCCACCATTAAGAGGATTATTCACCCATAAATTTCTGTTTCCTGGATAACTTTTTTATTTTACAATATTTTTTAATGCGGTTTTCACTAATGAAATGTACATATTTTTGTCAAGAGTTGATAGGTGCCAGTTTTTCAAATTTCTAAAATTTTAATTTTTTATTTAAAAACCAAAAAGATAAATAAAAAAACCTTTCCATACGTCTCTAGATACATCGATTTTAGAAACATTATATTAAAAAACCATTTCAAAAAAAATAATAATAAACCTTTGAGAATGGAAATACAAAATTCAGGCATTTTTCTTATAATTTCTTGAACCGCCGATAAGTTTAGTATCATATGACAACAACGCACGGCCGGGCTACCGTGAATCAAATCAAGAAACGCGCGACGCTTGTTCGGCCCGATCTGTGCAAGCGACGGTATCGGCTACTGTTCAACAGCAATAATTCAATATTATGCAAAATTGAAATATTGATTGGCATTTCACTTAGAAGTACCTATTTTATTGCGAAGGTGTTCCAATTTTCTGCACGTTGTTCTTTACACTATTAGGTTTTTTATGTTTATTTTTAAGAAATGGGAAAAAGAAAAGAAGGAAAGTCAAATTATTCTAAACGAAAAAGTAGGAAGCCAAAAAAGGATCAGTTTAAACCTAGAATGGCTGCAAATATGGAATAAGAATGCCACATTGCTTTTACTATTTATATATAAATGAAAATAAATGATTCATTTTGGAAAGAAAAAATGATAGAAAAATAAAGATTTTTTATTTTAAATGTCTACTGCCTGTAGAATCATAGATCCTAGGCATAATAGAGGCATGGAAATTCGAAACCCATCTAGAACTTGAGCTGTAAATGACAATTTTTGTATTACATTTGTTTGGTTTTTCTATTTTCATTAGAATATACCACTTCGTTGTATTATAATTTCTATTTTTGTATACTTATTTATATAACTGTTTAATATTGTCTTATATTTTATACAGCTTGTTCTAAAACATGTACCTACGTCATTATAAGTACACACAACATCCATAAACACAAAAAAATAAGTGTAATCTAATGTAACGAGTTCAAAACTGAGACACACATTTTTTTAAAATTAATTGAACTTGGGGTTTTGGTTTATGCCCCTTTGCTGAAGCTCACGCGTATGTCATAATTTATTTTTTTTGTATTCTGATTGCTAAGAACTGTTTAAGACGGCATATTTAAAGGTGATTAACATTAAAAGAAATTAATATTTATTTATTTTTTTATTTCTCTTTGACGAGAGCTGTATATACAGGGCGGGTAAACGTAAACGAAACGGCTATGTCGGGCTCGTAAAGATTTTAAAAAGAAAACGCTCGGACCCGTCAATTTAGATTACCACGAGGAAACATTTTCAGAGTATAATACGACCCCTATCTGTCATCCCTTAGCCAGGGTGGAACTAACCTCAAAAATTTTAAATGGAATAGTGGCTCGAGTTATACCTTGTTTGAGAGGTCTTTTGATTTTCTTTACGGCTACACCTAATTTAAAGGATTTTACTTGAGCGGTTCTCAAACTATTGACTATTTTAACATTTAATATAGTTTTTTGGAAAACCTGTATTAAATCGCAATTCTTTATCGACCTATTAATTTATAACAATCATACATATACACTAGTCCAACAAATACTGAAAATGGCCATCGTTATAAGCCATGCAATAATACAGATTTATATATACCGGGTGGTGCGTCGCCGAGCGGAACATAGGAAAACCCATGTAAATTTTAAGGGGGTCAATTATTGGCTTCCCTGTACATTATATAGAAAAAATTTAAAATAACTTTTTGAAGAGACGAATCTGGCAAAGCCTTGTGCAAAGTTTCAAAAAATTTTAATAAGCTAATCTTGAATTATTCAATGTAATGTAATTGCAAAATTATCAAATTTTCAGTTCAGGTAAAACCATACGGGCACCAGTAAAGTGAATATTGTCACTGACGTGAGGAAAAGTGTCGATAAATCAGTGACAGTCGATATTTGAAAACAAGTATGAATTATTCAATCGACGAAAAAATATCCATAATTAAGTGGCATTATGCGGGAAACAGTTTTAGAGCAGTATCTGAAAAGTTTTTAGTTTATTTCCCCACCAAGCCCATTCCGTCCATTTCAACTATTAAACGTGTTGTCAATGAGTCCAAAGGTACCGTAATAAATAATTGTAAATGTTCAACTCAGGATATTGAAAATAGAGCCGAAGAAAGAGAGAACAGAGATCTTAATATTCTACTGAGTGTGGAGGAAAGCAAGATGGTTAGTACGAGGGTTCTTGGGCAAGAGGTAAATAAACAACATACAACGGTATTGCGCACTTAAAAAAAACACAAATATTATTCGTATAAATTCGAAAAACATCAAAGGTTGCAGGAAGGAGATGAAGAGCGAAGAATGGCATTTTGTTTTGAATTGATGGAAAAAGCAAATAATGATAGGAATTTTTTTTTAAATATTTGTTTTACCGATGAATGTACATTTACCCTCAACAATGAACCAAATGTTCAGAATTGCCGGTATTGGAGCCAAAAAAATGAACATCGCTTTGTTCATACTCGGACACAATATCCCCAAAAAACAAATGTATTCGTGGGAATTATCGGACACCATATCATTGGACCCTTTTTTATGGACTATAACCTAACAGCTGAAACCTATTTAAACTTATTTCAAAATCAAATTGGACCCGCCTTGGAAGAAGTTGTTCAGGAAGATCAAATGATCTGGTACCAAATGGATGGTTGCCCGGCCCACAATGCCGTATGGTTAGAGAGTGTTTGGAAAATGCTTTTAACGGCAATATTATTGGTCCACGGTACCGGATACTTTGGCCAGCCAGGTCACCTGATCTTTTACCGAATGACTTCTTTTTGTGGGGTCATTTAAAACGTGTCATTTATAAAAGTGTAAAATTTGAGAATCTAAACCAGTTACAAAACGCTATTTCGTTAGAATGTAATAAAATTTCCCAATATCAACTTAGTAACGTTAGAAATGAATTTTATGATCGGTTAGGATATTGTTTCCTAGGATATTAACTCCTGATATGCTACGAAATGTGCGACGTCGATTTGAACAAAATCAGTATTATTGCATAGAAGTTAACGGTGGCCATTTTCAGCATTTGTTGGACTAGTGTTTATGTATGATTGTTATTAATTAATTGTTTGACAAAGAGTTGCCATTATTTTCTAAAAAACTGCATTAAATGTTAAAATAGCCAATAGTTTGAGAACCGCAATTTAAAACAAATTTAAAGGATAGTAATACATTTTTGAGGATAGTTCCACCCTAGCTAAGGAATGACAGATGGGGGTGGTATTATACTCTGAAAATGTTTCCTCCTGGTAATCTAAATTGACGTGTCCGAGCGTTTGTTAAGCTCGACATGGCCGCCGTTTCGGTTAGCCCCCCTGTAATATATAGAGTGTATCCCAAAATTTATGTCTAAATTCATTTAAAATTCAGGGGTGTGTTCGAAAACGCTCGGACCCGTCGATTTTTATTTCAAGTTACGCATTTTTGTACGTGAAGTTTGTATATACAGGGTTGCTCAAAAATAAATTACGACCATCAACTTAATCTTTTCAAATGAAAGCACCTTTTTTTATTTCATTTTTGAATTTCGCGTGGAATTTTACGTATGTTTCATGCATCATGTCCTATACCTAAAGTCAACAGTTATCGAAAAAAAAACGACCAAACATTATTATTGAAGTTCACCTTACGAGTCACCTTATCTCTGAGATTTTTTATACAGAGCAAAATTCTATTCATTCGGGTTTTTTATTGTTGGCTGGGTCCCTTTTTCTTTGAACAAACTTTAACGGGACAAGTGTATCTCGATTTTCTCCAATTTGAATTAGTTCCAGCATTACTAGCTTTATTTCCAAATCCATTGAACCCAGACTATCCTGACAAAGAGCTAATTTTCCAGCAAGATGGCGCTCCTCCGCACTATGCTGCCACTGTGCGTACATTTTTGGATGAAACCTTTCCCAATCGGTGGATAGGAAGGAGAGGACCCATCGAATGGCCTGCTAGGTCGCCTGACCTAACATCAATGAACTTTTTTTTGTGGGGATACCTCAAGTCGAAGGTATTTTTTAATAGGCTAAATAATCTAGACGACTTGAAAGAGAGAATTCGCAAAAAAGTGGGTGCCATAACTCCGGAAAGGATTGAAAATGTGCAACGAGACTTTATTGATCGCCTTGTATATTGTAAGAAAATAATCAAGCCGTGAATGGCAACCATTTTGAACATTTAACTTAATTTTTGTTCTTTTTTTATTTGTCATGTAAGACGATTCCTGTATCGTCTTTTTTTTTGATAACTGTTGACTTTAGGTATAGTACATCATGCATGAAACATACGTAGAATTCCACGCGAAATTCACAGATGAAATAAAAAAAAGGTGCTTTCATTTAAAAAAATGAAGTTGATGGTCGTAATTTATTTTTGAGCAACCCTATATATACAAACTTCACGTACAAAAATGCGCAGCTTAAAATAAAAATCGACGGGTCACACCCCTGAATTTTAAATGAATTTAGACATAACTTTTGGGATGCACTGTATATATATAATAGTGTTAGGCATATTTGGAAATGAGATAATTTCTTTTTTCGATCTATAGGGTTGCTTCTACTCTTTTTTGACGAAAGTCATGATGTCTCTAATTTATTATTTATATCTTAATTACTAAAAACTGTTTTAGGTACATATATTTGAAAGTGAGACAAAATTATAAACATTTTTATATTTCATTCCTTCTCTCCCTAAATTTGTGATACTAATACCCTCCTATATAAAAGCATTTTTTATGAATAAATTAAATCCGTTAATTTGAATAGTGAATAAACTGTATTACCAGAGGAGCATGAGAATACTTTGATTGAACTTATACAAAAATGTTATTTTCTTTACTGAGACAAACGTCGTGAAATACCAAAATACGCGTGCGACTTATTTGTTAGTAAACGCAAAAAAGTCCAACCGCATGCAAACTAAAAAATGCACGAATCGGTTCCTCCCGATGAACCTTTTTAGTAACATTGACCCGTCTGCTGCGAGACGAACAGTGTTCTGCTTTGCTTTAGCGATGCGTTGTTGCCAAATGCTCACCTTCCCGATAAAGCGCGTTAAATCCATTTCAGGCAAAGTCACGTGCTGATGATTGCTCTTAAGTACACTACTCATCACTTGACTACCTAAATGACACCACCGTGTTTGTTGCATGTTTAAAAAAAATAATAAAATCATAGTTGCCAGCATCAGCCCATATCTTAAAAAAATAACCAATACGGCAGCGTAAACGGAGATTCCAGCGTCGTTGAAAACCTGACTCAAAGAAGCCAAAAGCTAAGTCCACGTAGCTTAAATAAATCGTTCCTTAAATTTGCCGCTTTGACAGCACCACACGGTAAACAAAACTGAGAGGCAATCCAATAGTCGACCGGGTACATTTTTTAACACAGGATTGCGTATCTTATATTCTTTGCTTATCTCCAATATGATGTGACTAGAATTCAGTGATTTGTACACCTCTCTAGTTCACAAAAATAATTGTCTTGAGCCATTCGAGAAATTTCAATACTTAAAGGCCACACTAGAGGGTGCTGCAGCACAACCAAATCAGGCTATTAACATCAAAAATGAAAACTATGATTTAGCATGGGACATTCTTTGTCACAAATTTGAAAATAAAAGATTAATAGTGCACAGTCATATTAAATCCTTATTTAATATTTATGATATAAAACAGGATTCTGCCTGTAAACTAGATTTTAAGTCAATCCGGGAATGGAAACAATCAGTCTTCGCTCAAGAACTGCCCTCTTTGGCAGAATTATATGATTTCCTGTCGTGCAGACTTCTTAGATAAGGTAGCAATGAATAAGGGTAAACCACACAAAATGTTTATTGTTAATCAACCGTCAATTTATCAGAGTTCTAACTTATGGTGTTTTTATTATAAATAACAGCATGCAATCTATTATTGTATCAATCTAAATTTATTGCTCTTTCAAGATAATCTACAATTAAATCACATAAATTATGTGTTAATTGTTTGCGCAGTGGTTACAAAACAGATAAATGTCGGTGTGGTCATTGTAGACATTGTAAACAACGGCATAATTCATTACTTCATAAACAGCAATCTTAACTTCCAGTTGAAGATGGCCACCTTGTTTTAAGTGAAGAAACTACTCAAGGTCAAGTTGCCTTATATAATTCACTAAAAGTCAAATCTTGCTAGCCACAGTAGTGGTTCAATTTTTCGTTATTCATGGTAAAGAGCATTTATGCAGAGCCCTCCTAGACAATGCTGCCATGTCTACTTTTGTATCTGAAGATTTTGTCAATAAATTAGGCATAACACTATATAAAATTAATTCCTCATTCCTACGAATTGGGCATTCAGTGTCTAATATTAACAAATCGTATCAAGTCAAATTCAAGTCTTGTTTTAACAACTTCAATGCTTCATTAGAAAGTTTAGTCCTTCCAGAAATCATGGGTGATTTACCTAACCCATATTTAAAACCAGAATATCTAGATATTCCAACTATCATTTAACTGATTCAGCATTCTTTGAGCCCAATCACGTTGATTTACTTATTGAAGCTCAAGTATTTTGGGATATTATGTCTGCGGAACGCATTTCTTTAGGCCTCAATAGGCCTGTTCTGCAGAACAGCAAATTAGGTTGGTTGGTCAGGTCCTATGGGCATTCCTAACTCATCAAAGCATACCCTTTGTCAAGTCATTTCTCAAAAACCAAAGATATTCAAAATCAGTTGCAAAAGTTTTGGGAAATTAAAGAGGTTTCAACCTCATCGCCAACTCTTTCAGAAGAAGAATTCTTAGCAACAAAACAGGTTTTATGCTTATGAGAAAATTACATAAAAATCCCAAGTTAAAGCAAATGTATCAGGAATTTATGTCCCAGTATCAAAGTTTAAATCATACGTCCTTTCCACAAATTTTCAACTTTCACGTACACATCAGAGACAATTACTGGCCTATATCTGGTAAGAATTTAGCAAAGCGAAGTGCCAAAAAGTGCACTGTCATTCATTTGTTTTTATTTCAATTCCTTTTCACCTAACTCTATCATGGGTAATCTTCCAAGTTCCCGAGTTAGTCCTCAAATTCCGTTTTCTTTAACCTTTTTAAATAAAGGATCGAAAGGGACCTGGTTGCAAGATGAGCAACTGTAATTTAATACTCTTCATTTGTTTAACAACAAAGGCGATCCATTTGGAGCTGGTCACTGAGCTAAGCACGTGGTTGAAGCTTTTCAGAGATTTATTGCAAGACGTGATAAACCAGTGAATTTTTATTCTGACAATGGTACTAATTTTGTAAGTGCATGCAACTATTTAAAGGAACTAGGTACCTTTTTAAAAGGCAATTTCCCAATTTTTAAGGATAACCTAGAATCATCCTTTGAAGTTTCATGGCATTTTATTGCAGCATATTCTCCTCATCATGGTGATTTGTGGGAAGCTGGTGTTAAAGCGGCAAAACATCACTTAAAAAGGATTTTACCTAACATAATATTGACTTTCGAAGGTCTTTACACAGTAATTACACAGATAGAGACTATTCTAAATTACTATATAAATATATTAATACCCTCTATCCAGGGAATGATGGTGTTGAAGGGGATGCGCTGGGTAAATGAAGCAATCTTCTTCTTGATAGGCAAAACTTTAATAATTGCTTAAGACGTTGTGGTGGCAAATTACCCATTAAATAAGTGTAAGGTTTAGGTTTAGTCTTGAAACATAAAATACATTTATGAACAATATGTCTAGCTAAGTTCCTGCCTGTAATAGGCGAATAATTTTCTCTGACAGCATATAAAAGTTGCTGAGGACCGTAATGAAAAAGACGATTATGTTCATAAATAAAAATTAATTCTTTTAATTTATGCTTATTGTGTAAAAGTATTGGATGCTTCTTAGAAAACGGTATTTCAGATTGCTGCAATCTGCCACCTTCACGCAAAATATCTTGATCTGAAATATCTTTATCTAAAGAAAGCACATACTAGAATTACCTACATAACCTTTAGTTTTTAAATTATATATCTCTTTACGGAATGATTGTTACCGAGAAATTCTTATCAATGTAGTCATGCCTTCTTTTATTTCATTGCATTGCAAATCACTGGTCACACGATTGTTCTTTTTATTTTTTAAATTAAAAATAGACCTCTTGCAATAAGCAATGACACGTTGCAATTTTAGCAAACTTGAATATTTATTGAAAATATCCCAATTGTTCTTTGTCACATTAAATTAAACTTGAGTTTTTTGTTCCGGAATTTCATGATCAAAAGAAAAACATTTCTGTAGCCAAAAAGATTTGTTTAAGTTTAACCAAGAAGGTATAACCAAGACAGTTTTTAATAATATTGCATGCTACAGGATATTTTGCTTCATTCTCATAAGCAAGTTGCATTAGACAACGAGTCGCCAAATAGGAGATGAAGCTAAGCTGTAAGTAATAACATTTAATTCGTAACATTTTAAAACTTTATTCGGTTGTTCTCTCTAAAAAATTTTTTTAAACTAACGATCAGACTTATCAACAATTATCTGCCGATACATCTTCGAAATGTCGGCGTTGAGAACATAGCCATGTTTTCTAAAATTTAAAATTATTGTCAACAAATCGTTCTGCACCATGTTGGATATCATTTAAGGATAACACGCTATCGGTGCTGGCTGAACCATTGAAAACTAGTGGTTAGACTAATCTTTTGAATTATCTCGTGATGATTCAAAAAATAACCCTCACGTCCGTCCTCATGTTAAAAGTCATGAATATTATTTGAAATTAAAGACATATGTCCCAGATGTTCGTACTCACGCGTAAATTTAACATACTGGGCTCTAAGATTTTCATAAACTTTTAATAAACGTCGCTCTAAACAATTAAAAGCTCTGATAGCATTTTGTTTGGATGCACCAAGTTGCTCCTTGTTTTCTCAAAAAGGAATTTTGACTATAAAACGTCCATCCAAGTCTCGAGTAATAATTTGTTTAAACTGTGATTCACAATTTATTTAACAGTTATTAGGCGAATCGTGTCAGATAAGTCTGTTAAAATCTGTACAGCAAATCAATTCAGCAATCAATAATACTCTCTTACTCCAAATTTCCGGCCTGGAACTGAGCTTACAGGATTTCATGCGTGATCGTCGTCACAAGTCAACAGCTGGCTATGTTGCGTCGAACGTTTCTCTCTCTCTCATCGAGTTTCTCGTCGGAGTCTCGGCCAAATCAAGATGAACGCTGTCGATTTTGCCTTCAAAGAATTTCTTCCTTATTATACTACCACAGCGGCTCAAACGGACCAAACTGAAGGGGTTGCGGTGGGTAAATGAAGCTATGTTCTTTTACTTCTTAAATTATTACATAACTTCTAACTTTACTTTATTTTGAGATGCACTGTTGCTTGCTTTCGAGTCTAAAGCCATAAGCACACTCTAAACTTAACTTGATCAATTACAAATTATGTTGCTATGGTGGTGGTAGTATCACCGATGGATTGTAGCGCGTAATTTAAAATAGTTTATAAGAATTATCAGAATTATAGGTGGACTGTACGCATTGTATCCGTGAAAACTATATCAGGTAACATTAAACGCGCTGTTACCAAACTGTGCTTCCAATTAGTGACAATTGACATTTAGCAAACTTAACATTGTTTAGAACAGTTCTAATTTAGTAAGTCTCCGTTATTAATAATTATTAAGTTAATTTTCATTTCTACTTAATTTATTTCAAATAACCTGCGTCTGTTAGTTTTACTTAGGTTAAGTCATGTTTTTTATATTTAGTAATTTGTATTCCTCTAGTTTTCATTCTTTCAAGGTGAGGGGCATGTTAAGGTTTACTTTAATTAAACTCCTCAAATCCATATTTATTATGCTAACGGTTTGTGGCAACGCCGCGCATTTACGCCTGTGATACCGAAACGAATACGGTATGTTTCAAACGGGAGTCAAAGTCAGAAGCTCATGGCGAATAGTCAAGGTGAACGTCGCACGTTGTTGTCACCTGCTTACGCCGTCAAATAAGCCCTCCACCTTCTTTACATATTAAGTGCATTTCTAAAATAAAAAAGGGGTTCACAAGGGACTTGTTTGTTTAATTTACCTATGAAAATACAGTCCACAAAATACCTTTGCTGTTCCCAGCAGCAAAGACACAACACAATTTGGTGATCCAGCAGCGGAGCAGCAAGAATATCATACTTAGGTTGATATAGAGTTTTGGAGAATACCTAAATATTTCCGAATGGTAATCCATTAGGCTCGAAGATTAAATTAAGAAAAAAGATTATTTTTTCCATAATTGTTTGGTCCTACTATAGGAGCTCTAGCGATATCGGGCAATAACGGACAATAATGTTTTCTAATTTTACTCGTATTTTCTAATTCTTGATTTTTAATAGTAGGTTAGGTTTAGGTAACACACAGGGTTGTGGGTTCAATCTCAATATGTTCTTTAAAAAACTACTTAGAAAATGAATATATATATAATAATATATAGTTTTTTTATAATAAGAACTATTCCTTCGTTAGGTTAACTATATAAAAAATTCCAAGTGGATGGTATAAATGAGCTTATTGCGCTTTATCGCCGAGAATAAACAACCTTATACCTTTCTAGTGGCAGCCATTATTACATCCTACCTGGGGTAATTACTAATACTTTTCTTTCGACACACATTCGGCAACAGTAACCTCGTGCGTGCGCAGTGAGCAGGAATTGCTTTAAATAACAAGACGAGTCCTTGAAAAACTAGAGTCCTTTCAAAATTAAAAACTTAAATTCAACGATGTATGTTTTTTAAACTAAATAGTACTATACCTCAATATTGTTATCTTAGAACATTAAAAGGCTAGAATTAACATTGTCATGAAACTATGGGTAGTTTGTTTACTTTCAACATCTCTGATGCAATGATGCCAAGTGTTTATGTAGAAATGGCAAAAATTTTTTTTATAATATCATAAAAATTTGCCACTTTTTTTGACAGACACAAAACAATACTACTGTTCCTCATTATTAAAATATAAAACATTCTCTTTAATAACATATGATAATATACTCTATAAAGAAGTTAATATTTAAAGTAAAATGAATGCAGATCACATCGCAACGCCGCTCGATCGCATTGTTGATTCCACCGACACAAGAAATATTTACCAGTGACGTAGTCAAAACATATTTACATGATAAATATTTATCAATAATCGAATATGGTTTAAATTATGAACAAATTTAACGTCTATGAACTCTTTATGCGTTTTTTTAATTTACTTCATTAGAGCAAAGGTACCTATCTAATAAAAAGCATTTCTACGCAAATTAAATATTTTAATTTTTTTTAATTTTTCTTAATAAATTTTTATTATTCTCCTTTTATGATGACGTTCCTTCCTTGATGTTTTTATCATCGTAACAGTTTATAAAAACACTCAAATGCATCCTTTTCCATTTTCAACCGAAAGCTAAACAAGAAATGCCTTTGACAAGATAACATTTTGCAAGATAATATTCGTTTTTGCTTGCGTTATTGCCATTCAAAATTATTTAAAAGCAATTTAAGAAAAACAATGTTAATAGTTTTTTTTGCTTGGAAGATATTATTTTTGCGCTTAAAATAACATAAACATATTTCTACTTTTTATTTTAAATCGAAAATCTAACACCAATAAGTTAAATTAATATTATTATATGTGTTGATATAAAGCTAAAAATTTCTTTTTTTGTATGTAAACTTGACCACAGAGAATCGGTGAATATGTTTATAAACAGAACACCCCTCCTTGCCCCAGTGCATACTTTGAACTCAAACAGAGTTGTTTACTAACTCTAGTCTTTCAATGTTCTAAGGTTGTTATAGTTCAACTAAAATATCTTGTACTCGAACTAAGTTTCTATTCATTAATTTATTAGTAAAACACATATGCACCGTATTGATTTACCACCTCGAACCTTCGAATCTACAACTTTGTTACACAGTCCGTCTTCTCCTCGATACAAGGCGGTTCTTTCTGAGTCAATATGATCGAGAGAAGTAGTTCCCATAACGCGTTTTAAATGAAATTTACAGCTCTTTATTCCGGCTTCCAACCGGCACCAAACTTCAGAGGGATTCGTCTGAAGTTTGGTGCCCGTGCTGGGTTGAAATGCCGCGGTATCTTGTCATCCACTAATTCTTGAAATATTTTGTTTGTATGAGTTCGCAAGAATTCATATATTTTATCAAGTTTATCGCGCCAACATAATTCAAACCATTGTCAGAATAAATATTTTGCTGTTTTCCGCGTCTGCTAATAAACCTTTTAAGCGTACTCAAAAAAGTTTCAGTCCTTAGATTTGATACTAGTTCTATATGTACTGTTTTGGATAAATAAATATATGCCCCTATACCTTAGCGCCATGTGTCTTCCTGTGACAAAAATGGCCCGCCAAAATCAGACGTACATTTAAAAATTATAAAAGGGGTATTTTTGTTATGACATGGAGTAAACAAGAATAAAGAAGAAAGAAGGAAGGGACGCAAAGAAGGTGAAAATCAAAAACAGGTGCACAAGGGATCAACTTTAAATGGAAGCCGACTTGCACAATCACTCAAGGTAGAGTGATAGGGTGAGTAGTAAAAACAGACCTAAAATTAGGAAGCGCCACCTGTTTTATCCCTGATGTAAAAGTAGATCCCGGTGTACTTTTCCAAAACAGGAAATCTCTAACCCAAGACAATGTCAAAAATCTGAAATGAAATTTCTCAAGAAAACTACTAGGCATAGGGAAAACACAAAAAATATATATTAGCTGCAACCTCTGTTGTACACCATAATTACAATAAACTCTTTCCAATTTTATAACTATACTTAATTCGCCTGCATTTTACCCTCTTACCCCTATCAAAAATCTTTAATTCATAACGCAACTATTAATCCACCCTAAATAAATCTCTGACCTTTTTTACGACCAGTAACCGAGAAAACAATACAATGTAGGACGTACTATCAATAACTTATAAAAGATAGGAAATGATGGAAAGATATTTACATTGTGAGGTTATGTTATCAGTTTGTTTAGTCTATTATTTTATTTGTCTAAATAATGGCAAAGTCAGAACATTTAGTGCAAGATTACAGACATTCAAGTGAGACTAATTATGAATTTTATATTGATAAAACACAACTTTAAGTACTTTTTATTTAGGTCAAATCTTTTATGATAATGACTCTTACAGACGTTAGCATGTAAAGTCGCCTTTGGCAAGAGCTTATCTTCTTTTATGCATGAGAACCTTAAGCAAGTGCTATCTCCTTTCTGCCATAAAATTCGTGGCAGAAAAGAGTGGTCTCACCAAGGGGATTCTAAAGCCCATTACTAACATAACACCATAAACCTGACTTTATATAGGTAAAGCTGCTGGTAGTGTAGAACCTCAAACACGTTTTAGGAACGGGAAAAACTTGGCGGAGATTCAAAAAGCAAAAGCTATAAATCTTAAAAGAAACTTCTCTCTTGTGTGCTTGCTTAAATAATCCAATGTAGCTTGAAACAAATCTTTGGAGGCGGGAGGAATCTTGCCAAAGTTGACATCTCTGGTACTTGCTCTTTCATGCAGCATAACATCAAGGTATGAGATTATTTTAATTCCACTTACGAGTTAGATTAAAGGGAGCACACAAACAAAAAAAAGGCCTCAAAAGAGACTTTAGTGAGTGGAGACTCCTCAGAAATAGCCAAAGGTATCGACATTTTATGTCCTACTTTATTATTAAATAAGTGTATTTTTCACCATAAAACATATGCAAATTTTGTGAAATTAATTAAACCAAAGCACAATAAATAAATAATAAATCTAAGGATTCACCAATGTAAATTAACCCTTTTTTTAGATACGGGCACAAAATTTAAACGCTCCAAAACACCTTTTTAAATATGCACTAAGGCAAGAGAGTCAAGGTCCTGAGAATAGTGGGGGAATTGGATAAGAAATTCGGTTAGGATTGGCCAGAACTTGGCTTTTGACAACAATGAATTCAAAACATAATAAAAGACATAAACATTTTGATTTAAAATTAAGGATTGTCGTTTATTGTTTATTAAAGTTAAATAAAAATTAATAAGATACCTTTTTATTTTATTAAAATCGGCCCAGATTTCTGAAGAAATTTAACATTATATTTCCTGGCTTAATTTTGAAATAAAATTAATTTAAACAGTCTTAAAGCTTAAATATCAATTTAAAAGTTATACTCGATAGTAAAAATGCACTATTGGGTGTTGCTTAAATGGTCCACTATCACTCTTCATGTGTTTCAATAAAAACTTAAATATATGATCAAAATATCGAGCACGCCTTATAGGGTCGGTCCTGATTAAATGGATCTTTTCCAAATAAGGTTAGAAAGTTGTCCCCCTTGACAAACCTTTTGACGTATTTCGGCGTTTTTTTTTAAACAGTGGTTTTCGATAAATCCGTGGTGGGAATTTTTCAAATGAACACCCTGTATAATACATGAATTAATATTGCTTAATGTATTTGCTATGATCTATATCTAACTATAAGTAAACCTCCTTATATATAATAACCCCATTAATTACTATAAAAGAAAATAATCAAAGTTAAAACATAAGTTTAGTTACAATGAATAACCAACCCAACCTATTCTATAAGAGGAACAACTTTATCAAAAACCTATATGCTAATCAATTAGTAACCTTATTTATTACTGCAAACGTCATTAATCAAGTTAGAAACGCATTAACTTTCAGTGCTCTGAACTTGTAAAACAATATTTTTTTCCAATAAAAATAATAATGACTATATAAATAAAACTAATAATATCACGATACTAGCGCGGAAATAATTTGCCTTTATTTTACCCTCTTACTCGTATGAAAAGTATCTTATTCTAAACGCAAGTATTATTCTATCCTAAATAAATCTCTGAACTTTCTATATGACCCGCAATCGAGGAAACAGTCGAAACGTACTAACTTACAAAAGATAAAAAAAAAAGATGGAAACATATTTTCATTGTGAGGTTATGTTATCAGTTATTTCAGTCTAATACTTTAATTGTTTAAATAATGGCAAAATTGGATATTTACTTAACAGTTACTTACAACTTAATAATTAGATTCGAAATAGGCCCATTTTTTACCCAGCTTACAGCCAGTCAAGTTAGACTAATTATTACTTTTATGTTGGTGAGACACAACTTTTAGTGCTTTTTATTTTAGATCAAAGCCTAAATGATAATGACTTTTAAAGGCGTTAGCACGTAAAGTCGGTTTTGGGAGGAGCTAATTGTCTTTTATACATGAGAATTTTAAGCAAGTGCTATCACTTTTCTGCCATAAAATTTGTAAAGTGGTCCTACCAAGAGGGTTTTAAAGCCCACTACTAACATCACCACATGTATCAAACCTGACTTAATATAGGTAAAGCTACTGGTATTGTAGAACCTCAAACAGGTTTCAGAAACGAGGAGAAACATGGCGGAGATTCAAAAAGCTAAAGCCATAAATCTTAAAAGAGACTTCCCTCTTGTGTATTTGCTTGGATAATGCAATGAAACAAATCTTTGGAGGCGAGAAGAATCTCGCAAAAGTTGAGAGTAGGCAAAGATATAGAGATGGGATAAGACTTCTCTTATGCTTGCTTCTCCATGCAGCACAACATCAAGGTATGGGATTATCTTAATTCCACATACGAGTTAGATTATAGGAGACGCCACTAAAAAGCACCCGATTCCCGCGGTGATCATGTATGTTCGGAGAAAAATTCGGTCGTTTGACGTGAATGACAAGAATAACGTAACGAATGTTCCCGCGTTTGTTAGTTGTTTAGTTTCGTAAAAAAGCTCCAACTAATTTGATCAATTATTGCGATTATACTGAACTTGTTTCTTTGTGAAATATTGACAATACTGTTGCTTATAGTGTTTTAAAATAATACCTGAAAAGCTGTATTAATTCCAATTTAGCGATTTTAGCTGTAAAGATGGACGGCCCTACTCAAAACTATCAGAATCAGGACCAAACTATCAACAAAAATTTGTGCCACTTATGCAGTAAAATGTTTTCTTCCATTTCAGCTAAGAACAAACATATTAAAGTTATTCATAAGCAGCAGCTCCCAGATAACCCAAAGTCACACATTTCTTGTCCCTTATGCAAAGAAAGGTATATAGCTTGGTATATGTAACTTTTATCATTAAATAAATATATTTTTAAACACAAAACATGCACATTTTGTAAAATTAATTTCTCCAAGGAAAAATAAATAAATGGTAGGAAAATCTTGGTACTTACCAATGTAAATTGGCCTTTTTTCAGACTCTGACACAAAAATGAAATGCTGGATAATCAACGCCTTTTTTACTAAACTGTTTTACTCATCTATACTAAGGCAAGATAGTATTTAATAAAAACAGATAATTAGGCTACCAAGACTAAGGTGAGTTTTGACTTAATTTTTGAAGTACAGATCGGCAAAAAAAACCAAGAAGCATGACCTTTTCTAAAGGAAGTTTCTGTTTAACTCGTAGAATGTTAAGATTTTTGCAGCAGTCCTGAGCATAGTAGGATATTTATTCAGGATACAATATTCCGTTCGAGTAAATGATTTATTCAATTTAACGTACAAAAGGTGACTAAAAACTATCTCCTTCCAAACGAACCGATAGACTCACTTATTTTTCTTTTTTTATCATCTATCTTTCAGACCCAAACCTTCAAAATATCTTTAATAGCGTAACACTGCCAGAGTAGCATAAAAATTCATATTTCGGCCTCAATTTTGGCTGGAGAACAGTACCGCCGATTCTTATTGACCCTGCTTAAGTTGCAAAAGTCAGGGACGCCGTTTCGTTTTTGTCGGCCATGCTACCCATTTTCCGTCACGGAAAATTCATCTATAAATTAGAATAACATAATAATATAATATAATAGAATAAACAAAATAAACTTTAAGATGATTATATAAACTATTTAGAAAATCGAGATGGCTCGGATGCTGCGCACACATCTTTGTCATGTACCATTTCTCTCGTTTTCAAAAAAACAAAAAAAAATAAACAAAATAACAATAATATAAATAAGCTGACTTTTAGCTTTCATCGTTTTCCGATTCCGTTTTGCTATCGTTTTAATAAGCAGCCTTAAACGGTTTCATTCTATCAGCACAGCTGACACCTAGGTATTTCTTACGTGCACGCGTTGAACCCGGCAGATCTTCGACAACGTATCTGTCAAGATCCGGGACTTTCTTTACTATGTAGAAATCGTTAAATTTGGGCACTAGCTTTTGGCTTTTACCATCGTTTGCCAAATTTGTTTTGCGTAACAAAACTAAATCACCTACTTTATACTCATAACATTGCTTTCTTTTTGCATCAAAGTGAGCCTTTTGTTTCACTTGCATTTGTTGTATCTTTACTCCAGCTATCAATCCAATCCAATATCTTTTCTGGTTTTAGTAATATCAGCATCTACCTCGTCTTGAACTACAGCCAAACTTAGAAATGAATCTTTCATTCCCCTAGGCGTGTAGCCAAGAAGTAATTGATAGGGAATCTTCCCTGTTGTGTCATTTGGTGCTGAATTCATGGCAAATGCAATAGAACCTAAACATTGATCCCATTTTCTCTTATGGTCATGACTCGTTGATATAGAATTTAATAAAGTTCTATTGAATCGTTCAACTTGCCCATTTGCTCGGGGTGTAGCCGTTGCATTGTATACGACTTGTATTGATAGGTCCTTGGTAAACCTGATAAAGGCGTCGCTCGTAAAGCTAGACCCTCTATAACATATAATTAGTTTTGATACCCCAAACGTTTTCAACATATTTTCTAAAAAGTTTATGACGGGCTTATTTTTTGTGCTATTTACTACTTTTATCCAAAGAAACTTAATAAAAGCGTCGACTGCCACAATTAAGTAAGAGTTTCCTTTTGTACTTTTTACAAAAGGCCCTATGTGGTCAATATGTATACTTGTATAGTGTTCACTGGTCCTGGAAACTTCTCAATTGGGTGCAGGAAACCTTCTTTCCTGCCAACTGACGCTTTATTATAGGCAGATTTAAGACATGATGAAATGTATCGATTCACGTACTTCTTCATTCATGGAAACCAATACTTATTAACTTCATCGTCCTGTCAGCTGCAAAATGGCCATTATTGTCATGGTGATACATGACAACTACTCGCCTAGCTGCTTTAGGAATATACCATCTTAGTCCATTTACTGTTTTTCTATACAATTTATTATTTTGAAGCTCATAATCGGTATGAACTTGCTTTTTCTCTGTATTGTTAGATTTTTTTTTAGTATGTTAAGAATGTTTTTGCACTGATCATCTTTTATTTGAACAGCTAATACCCAGTCATCCTTACTGATGTCTACTTGTAAAACATCTATAATGTCATACTTTTTGCTCGTCTCATCAGGCGTGTTGATAGGATTCCGACTCAATGCATCAACGTGTTCCATTCTTTTCCCTGGACGGTATTTCACACTAAAATTAAACTCTTGCGTTATCAGCCACCATCTTGCTATCCTAGGAATCAGGTCACGTTTAGTCATGGCTGTTCGTAAGGCATTGCAGTCAGTGACCACGGTGAATTTTAGTACAATCAGATATACTCGAAATCGTTGCAAACTGTTGATTACAGCTAAGGTCTACAGTTCATAAGAATGGAGCATTTGCTTCTCTTTAGATGTCTGACGACTAAAATTTAAAACAGGCTTTAATCGTCCATCTTCTTGTTTCTGAAGCAATATACCACCAAGTCCATGTTTTGAGGCATGTGTATGTACCTCTGTCTCAAACTTTCGATCATATATTGCTAGAACTGGCCTTTCCATTAATTTTGACTTTAGTTTTTTAAATGACTCTTGCTGGTCTACTTGCCACTCAAAAGGAACATCTTTCTTTGTTAAAGAAGTTACTGGTCGTGCTATTTGCGCGAAATTCTTAACATACTTTCTAAAATAGCCACAAAGTCCTACAAATTGACGTATTTGATGTACATTCTTTGGTACAGGGAAATTTCCAACAGCATTAATTTTTGTAGTACCTTATACCCTCGGCACTAATTCCATGACCATTAATAGTCAATAGTTGTCTGAAAAAATTTACACTTATCCAGGCTCAGTGATACTCCTGCGTTTCAGAATGTCTCAAGTACATCTGCCAAAGCAATTAGTCCACTTGATATACTGGGAGATGGTACCAGTACGTCGTCCATATAAGCTAAGGCCGTTGTGAACCTCATGGAACCTAATATTTGATTAAGTGTTCTTTGGAAAATAGCTGGGGCATTTACTAATTCAAATGGCATTCTTAAGTATTCATATTGGCCATCAGGTGTTACGAAAGCCGTCTTCTGTCTAGATTCCTCTGTCATTTTGATCTGATGATACCCACTAGCCATATCAAGTGTAGTAAAGTACCTGCATCCCTTCAACCTTTCTAAGTATTCATCGTTCCGGGGAAGTGGATAACAGTCTCTAATCGTGTTAACATTTAATGCCGGATAATCCACACACATCCTTGTTTCACCATTTTTCTTCTTAACCAGGACAATTGGACTGGTATAAGGTGAATCTGATTATTGAATAATTTTAGTATTTACAGTCCGTTAATAATATCGCGTACTTTTTCCCTTTCGTTAAAAGAGAGACGATAAGGCCTGTACGTTACAGGTTTATCATCCGAAAGATTTATAGTCATTTTAGAATTTTTAATTTCACGTAGTTCATTAATATTTTGTGCAAAACAGTCTCTGTATTTATTGACCAATAACAAAAGCTTATTTAAATCAGCATGCGATATGTTTTTAGATACGTTACATTTAATATCTAATGAAAATGTTGGCAAACTTACATTATCAATTTTATTGACACTTACCCCTACATTATCTTCAGAGCATGAAACACCACGTGCTATAATCTGTTCTTGGTTCACAGTTATAGTATTTTCTGACAAGTTAAGTAGAGGAAGTCTAGCGTCCAAAGAGGAAGTCACGCAGCTTGGTACTACGCACTCTCTTGTTGGTTCATACCACTTGCGAATATTCACAAGAATATCTACAGTATAGTCCGTATTGGAGTTGCACTGAATAACGCCCACATGGTTTGGTGGTATTTCCACATTTTCGTTTGCTCTCAAACATAATTTTTGTGGAGGTAACTCGTCTACTTCAGGTAATTGCGCCATTTCAAAGTTAAATAGTCGTATACTACCATGCCGAACAACAGTCACCGCATCTGATTTGTCCAGTACAGATCTACCGATCAATAATGGCATGGTCTGAAGGTGGTCCATGACTATAAAAATGGGAACCACAGCTTCAAATAAATCCACCTTTAATTTCACCTGGGATGTTCCCAAAGCTTTAGTCAAACATCCTCCATAACCATTCAAGCACACATCAGTATCTTTCTAAGTGATTCCAACGTATTTGGCATCACTTTGACGGATTATAACAACTTCATATCCTGAGTCAATAAATCCTTGAATATCATGAGCATTTATTGTACAGTTGACAAAATATCCATTATATTCTGGACGTGACTTCGTATGGCACAGCATAGCACTGCGTGTGTGTGATGGTGTATTTTTATTCTTGTAACAAGTATCTGCGTTATGTCCTAACTTTTTGCAAACAGAACATTCTATTTTAGGCGATGTGCAATCCTTTAACATCTGTCCAAACTGTCTGCAATTAAAACATTTTCCTCTGGGCAAAACTTGTCGAACCTCAGATTTAATTTCAGGTCGACGTTGATCAATTCTTTTATCAGGTCTTTTGTGGCTAGAGCTTTGGCTAGAATAATGCGGCTTTGGGTCATTCAATATAGTCACGGTTAAAGTAGACAGATAATTGGAAAACAAGTTCTCTGGAGTGGCGTATCTCCCAACTTTTGCGCCTGATTGTATGGTACTATCCTGAATACTATCGATAATCATCGCCACTGCATTTCTGCCAGTAATGTCGCATTGACGATAATTGAGTTTTTGCAAAATAATACTCAGTCCACGTTTCGTTGGGACGCTTTATTCTCTGAATAAGTGATTTCAAAGCTGTTAGCAGGATAATCCTGATGGTTTGGAAACACCTGAATCAATAAAAATTTCCATTCTGCCCAAGTATGGATGTAATTTTCAAGACTATGATACCATGTCTTCGCAAGTCCCCCTAAGCTGGATTGCATATGGTAGATGGTAGTCTTTTCGTCCCACCTATTTATCTCAGCCAGCTGATCAATTTTGTCTAGCCACTTCCGGCAGTTTTCATTTTCCTTGAATGAAAACTCTGGAATACAGTCAGGTCTTATCGAAACTCTGGTTACTCTACTATCTTTTTCTAACAGCTGATTAACCAGATCTTCCAAATTTTTAATTCTTTGCTGTGCATTCTGTGTTTCTTGTACCGCAGAAGCACAACTTGAGGTACCCGCAATTTTAGCAGAATTTGACAAACTACTTCGCTTATTGCTATCGTACCTGCTCGTGTTCTCTATGGGTGGTGTATGACTTTTTATCTGCGCCTTGTATGCTGCAGACGATTTTCTGTGCTTCCAATATTTTTTTTTATACCGCCCAGCACAGTCACTACTAGATGACGAGGAACTCGATCTACTCGCGGTAGAACTAGTAGAGCTATCTCGCTTTCTTTTTCCCATATATACACTTAATACACTTGTCCACAAATCACACAAAACAAAACAAATAAACTAAATCAATCGAACAAAATAAATATAAAGTTGTTGCCTCAGCACTTAATAACTAAATTTAAAACACTAAACAACATAAAACAATAGTCTTTTCGGATAGAGCGTGTTCCCGCCGCTGCACTGTTACGACCCGTAAAATATATTATTTATTCAGGATAAATCAATATTCCGTTCGAGTAAATGATTTATTCAATTCAGCGTACAAAAGGTGACTAAAAAGTATCTCCTTCCAAATGAACCGATAGACTCACTTATTTTTATTTTTTTATCATCTTTCAGACCTAAACCTTCAAAATATCTTAAATAGCATAACACTGCCAGAGTAACATAAACATTCATATTTCGGCCTCGATTTTGGCTGAAGAACAGTACCGCAGTTTTCTTTTCAAAAAAGGAAACGATATTTTTAAAAAACTTTTATTTAGATTGACAGCAAGTACTACCAACAAATGAGCTACATATAATTGGTTTCACCTATATTTATAAGATATTAATATACTGACTATGCAATTACGGGAATTAACAGTAAGCAATATTATACAAGGAATATACGTTATACAGGGTATATAACTCCTCCCATGCTAAACGAAAGCATATCTTAAAGGGTATGTTTTCGTAAAATAGGGTACAGTAAAAATACTTAAAGGTCTAAACATAAAACGTAAAATAAAATATTAATCTTAAAATCTAAAAATAGGGTAAAACAAACCAATATAAAAATATAAAAGGATATAAAATATAAACTAAGTATAACTAGACCATAACACTTTCAAAAATAGTGTCTTTTGGGGTACTAGTTTTCTCAATAGGTCTTAATTTACGCACTGAACGAAACTTTTTCACTGTTAGATATAAAATAACTAGTACAATGAGAATGTAAATGAAAATAGTCCATACACTAGTCCTAGTTAAGGAAATGGGTGACGTAATGTCTTCAAGGCTTCTAGCTTGGCTTCTTAGTTCTTGTTGGATTTCATCGGTGGCTTTAAGATTTACTAGTTTCAAATCAAGAAGGTGGATTGAATTCAGGCGGCTTCTCTTGTACATCTTTAGTCCAGTTGAAGGTAGGAAGACTAACTTTCTCATAGACTAATTCTGTTGGCTCGTATGATTCAAAAACCATTGACTTTATTTGAACCATGCAGTTTTGCGGGATTTCCATCAAGTAGGAACCTTGGAGGAGTTGGCTTGACTCGGAGTTGCCACATTTGACTTGGGCGACTGTGCTCGTAGGGGTGGTAATTGCCCAATTACCGTTAACGATTTGTACGGCATGTACATCGTGCAGGTGAATCGCAAATGGATGGCAGGTGGTAGTGGTTGACCTTAGGGTAAGGAGCTCAGTGGCACATGGCGGGTGGTCCTCAATAACTCTGCTATGGGTGTTCTGGCATAGAAATTGGTTATCTTGGACTTCTGGACATTTCTCGTCTTGGTAGAAATAACTCGTGCTGCTCAGCGCAAGATATTGTTTAAATGGTAAATTGACAAGAAAAGACTCATTACTTGGCACTGGTAACGCTAATAACTTATAGTATTGAAATGTAATTTCACTAACCAGTAGAAGCTCAAGAATGAAAGTTATTTGAAAGTCTTTAGCGAGGCTTTTGACTTGGATTAGTTTTTCTAAGGTCAATATATTTTCTACGTTATCACTAAGGGGTAGTTTATCATTTTCATTAAGGTGTTTATTTAATTCCTTAATTTTAAGTAGCAATTCATCTGGATCAATAATCGAATTAAACAAGGTATTTATTTTCGAAAATGTCAAGGCAACTTCGATTTTATTTAGGGTGTTGTAAATTGATTGGTAGATTGATATGATTTGACTAGTTATGACGAATATTCTTAAATATTCATGCAGTTGAACATTATGAATATCGTGTTGCTTAATTGATTCCTCTATTTGAAGGATCCTAGATTTTAGTATATATTCGTTATGAGTAATTTTAGCGATGATATGCTTAAAATTCTCAATAGTTTTGTCTAGGACCGAAATACGGTTAATCGCATCAACTTTTAGTTTATTTTGATTTGATTGTAATAATCTTATACTTTGATATATGTTCTCAGCATCAGTTTGGTCTAAGTTTCCAGTGATGCTTTTAATAAAAGAACCCAAGGGGTTAAACAAACCTCTTTTCCGTCTATTATTAGGAGAAACATAAGGAAATATTTCATTTATTAAAATATCAATATTTCTTTCCATAGCATGAAGGGGTGTTAATGAATTAAAGTACTCGGCGTGATAAGTAGTACTGTTTTTTAAGTTAAATGATAGGGTTTTGATGTGGTTTTTAAGAGATAGGAATTCATTGATTATTGGTTGTAAATCTATAGTTTGTACAAATGACCAATGATTTGTAACTAACTGTGCCGTTCCTAATTTGAAAGGCAACATTCCTGGATTTCCGTTTAAGTCGTGGAACTTGACGTTGATGGTTCCGTAGACGGTCCAGGTCCATCTGGAAGAAGAGAGACTAATTTAGTCTCATTGACATGGATTATTTCCCTCTTGTTATTTTTAGGGTTTTCTATCTCTAATTTGCTATTTTCTAAAATTTGAGTAACTGTAAAGGGGCCTAAGTACCTATCTTTGATTTTACCAGATCTTTTATCTGATGTCTTATAGATTATAGAACCTATTTTGGGGACTTTTGTAGTTTTCGATTGATTAACTCTATCGATAATTCGTTGTTTGAGCGCGGTAGATTCTTTTGCGATTTCGTCGTATAAAATCTGCGTTTTATTTTTATGATTATGTATATATTCTGTATATACATGCGATGCTATTAAATTCGTAGGGTCTCTGTTATCGGTATGACCGTGAACTAGCTCAAAAGGGGTGAAGTTAGAACTTGAATGGATTGTACTATTATAAGCTATAATCGCGTAAGGCACTAGTTTTACAACATCGGCGTTAGGATCAGCTTGACGTAATAAACGAATATGTTCAATTAGCGTGGAGTGTAAGCGCTCAATAGGTGAATTAGATTCGTGATGACTAGGGGTTGTAAAGTGAATTCCGATGTTATGGGCTTTAAGAAGTTCTTTAACAACTTCGTTCTTAAATTCAGATCCATTGTCTGATACTATAAGTTTCGGTACACCTAGAAAAGAGAAAATTTTAACAAGTTGTTCGCAGCAAGATATTGCGTTTCCATTGTATGGAAGAGCTTGTGCGAATTTAGAAAATTTATCTATAAAGGTGAGAAACTTAGTATTCCCTATGATAAATGTATCTACATGGGCAATTTCAAAGGGTTTACTTGGTGTTTCAGTTAAGACTAATGGTTGATCTGGGGGTTTTCGATTATATTTTGCTCTTTGGCAATATACACATCGATTGATATAGTTGATAACGTCTTTCTTTTGTGATTTCCAATAGTAATTGGCTTTTAAAAATTTAAGTGTTTCGTCGATTCCTCTGTGATTGGTCTTTCCTTCGTGCCTATATTTAATCATGAGGGTTCTTTCGTCCTCTTTTACATTGTTAACCAACTTAGTGCATTCTATTAACCTAAAGTTTCGGAAATGGTTAACTAAGGCTTGGTGGAAATATTTTCTTAACTCTTTAGAGTAGAAATATATATAGGAAGGAGAGTGATTTAAATGTTCTTTTAAGAAATTAACAATCTGTGTCATATTTGTTGGAAGAGTTGCATGTACAATTTTATTTCCATCAAATATTTCATGGTCAATTTTAATGTAAGTTGAATAGGGCGATTGTTTAACAATAAATTGATTTAATTTATTATTAATAAACTCATCCAATAAGGTCATTGTCGTGTAATTCTGGTCCGAATTTGTCGTGTGTACGGTGTGTATCGTTTCGTCATTCGCAATTAAATTATCTTGGGTATCAGGTTGCAATAGTGGGTCATTGTTTTGTTGTCGTGTTAGGTCAGTATTTATGGGATTTGGTGGACGAATTTGAATGTTAGACAAAATCTTGATTTTGGGTGATTTTGGCTTTTCTAAACTAGTTATAGTCTTCTATACTAATTCAGGGTCCAGTGAGTTTGGGTCAAATTGATTTATGTTGTCGAAGAATTGTGCAATGTCAAAGTCTATGTCGCCTGGGCTATTTATTATAGACTCAGTTTCAATTGCGTTTACCTGTATGCGAGAGAGTGCATCCGCGTTTGTGTTTAAGAGTCCTTTTTTATAAATTATGTCGAAATTGTATTCGTTTAGTTTACATTTCCAACGCATTAATTTACTGTTAGGCTCTCTGAGATTTGCTAACCAAACTAAAGGTCTATGGTCTGTATATATGGTAAACTTTTGACCGTATAAATAAGGTCGAAAATATTTACAAGCCCATACTATACCTAGGAGTTCTTTCTCGATGGTACTGTAACGCTGTTCGGTTTCGTTTAAAGTTCTCGACGCGTATCCGACTGGAAGGTCTTGGGGTACAATTCCTTGTGATAGTACGGCGCCTAAAGCTACGTTAGAGGCGTCTGTAGTCAAGATAAACGGTTTTGTAAAGTCTGGGTATCTTAGAATGGGTGCATTTATTAACTGCTCTTTTAGATGGTTAAACGAGTTTATGAAGTTTGGCGAATGTTTTACTTTTGCATTTTTCTTTAGACAGGCGGTCAGAGGTTTACAGATTTTCACGAAGTCTTTAATAAAGCGTCTATAGTATCCGGCTAGACCTAAAAATGACTTAATGTCTTTTGATGTTTTGGGCAAGGGGAAATTTTTAACTGCGTTTATTTTGTCGGGGTTAGGTTTAATTCCGTCACTAGTAATTTGATGTCCAACGTATGCAACTTCTTTGCGCAAAAATTCGCTTTTGTCTAATTGAATTTTGAAGTTTTTGGCAAGTCTTAGTCTTTCAAAAACAGATTTTAATCTGTCGATATGCTCTTGTAGGGATGTAGAAAAATTGATGATATCATCAAGATATACAAGGCATATTTCGTTCTGGAATCCGCGAAGGACGTTATTCATTACGCGTTGAAAGGTCGAGGTACGAGCGTTTTTTAAACCGAAGGGCATTCGTTTAAATTCGTAATGTCCTGTGTCTGTTGAAAAGGCGGTTTTTTGTATGTCGTTTGGATCCATCTCAATTTGGTGGAATCCGTTGGCAAGGTCTAAAGTCGTGAAGTATTGTGATTTTCCGAGTTTGTCTAAAATGTCGGATATGTTAGGTAACGGGAATTTTTCGTCGATAGTCTTTTCGTTAAGTCGTCTATAGTCGATGACTATACGATATTTACGTTTGCCGGACGCATCCATTTTTTTTGGGACTATCCAAATTGGACTACTCCATGGGAAGAAGGATTCTTGAATAATTCCGTTTTTTAACATTTTAGAAATTTGGGAGTTGACTTCAGCTTTTTGTACATGGGGGTATCTGTAAGTTTTGGTGAAAATAGGAGAATCTTCTTTTAAGTTAATTGTGTGTTTGATTTGGTTGGTGAATGTCAAGGGAGTATTTTTACAGTAGAAAATATCTCTGTACTCGTGACATAAGGTTCTAATGGCTTTGTACTCTTCAGAGTTACAATGGCTTAGCCTTAAGTTTTGTTTTTGTAAATTATCCATATGCTCGGTTAATTCACAATCAGTTTCCATTTTTTCAATAAAATCAAAATCTGGTTCATCTAAGATTTCAACTTCTACGCGTTTTAACAATGTTAATTTAATGTCATTCTCAGAAGAATTTGTAACAGTAGTAAATGCATAAGAATCAGTTATGCTTACTAAGGCTTGAGGCATTTCGGCTGGGCCAAAATTCTTGTAATTAATAATGCCTACTCCAGTAGTGTAATTCACTGGAATTTTTTTTACTACGTTGAGATGTTCTCGCGGGAATTATTAATTTGCACGGTGGACAGTCTGTTAACTCGAGTTCTGGTGAACTGGGTTTTGGGAAATATAAAGGTAAAGTTACATTCTGAGATTGTAATGTAGAGTCTTTTAAGTTTATGTTAGCTTTTATTTGTGTGAGAAAATCTATACCTAATAATCCGTCAAATCTCGAGGAAAAGTCAAAAAGATCAAATTTATGCTTTTCGTTTGAGTTAAATGAGGCGAATATAGGTATGTTTATGGTTTCATTATGGTTGGATATTGCGTGGGCTGTTTTTACAGAAAATGGTTCATAAGCTATATAGTCAGGGTAAATTTTATAAGCTAATGCGGGGTTAATGAAGCTTTTACCGCTACCAGTATCTATAAGAAATTTTGCATTAATTTCCGGTAGATATATAATGGGTAAGTCGGTATTAGGGTTTGTATTTAGGGGAATTACGTCATGTCGTTGGGATTTTGAACCTCTTGAAAATTTCCGTCTGAGGGGAAATTATTTATGGGGTTGTAACTATCATCGTACAACAGAGATTCTTCGGGTCCGTTCAAAGATTGATCATAATAATAATTATCATAATTACTATTTCCTTGCGGGTAATAGTCGACTTCATCATAACCTTGATCGGGGTCGTAGTTATTAGATTGACTAGAACTTGAAGGGTAGTTGAACTGATTATTATTAGGATTTTCTAGCATAATTTGAGGTTGCTTAAATTGTGGTTCGTGTGATTGGTTACGAACATTGGGATGAACATCTTCAATTTGATATTCAGATTTCTGTTGGGTTTGAATAGGGTGAGCATGAATAACGGTGTTGCCGGACGATGTGTCCATCGGTTCAACTCTTTGGGTGTAAGGCCTGACAACTGAGGATGTTGCAGGGCGTTTTGGTTAAAGTTATTATTATAACTGCGGTTAAAATTAGGATTATGATTTGTGTAGTATTGGGGTTGAGGCGGCCTTACTGGATAACCAGGATGAAATGGCTTGGGTTGTTGATTTCCAAAAACATTTTGGTTTTATGTAAATCTATTATGTCTAAATGGATTTGGTGTAGCAAAATAGCGATGATGGTTATTAAATTGGTGTTGTCTAAATGTGTTTTGATTGGTGTTGTGATGTTGTGGATTTTGTCGTTGTTGTGGAAATGTTTGATGTTGTTGAGAGGGTTTATACTTAGAATTTCTTTTTGAATAACTCATGAAGTTTTCTTCTTCTTGAGCTAAGCACATAGCTTCTTCGAGTGTTTTGGGGTCTTTTAGGCGTACTACTAGTTGCATATGGTAGTTAAGACCATTAATGAAAGTTTTTAAAACTAAGTTAGAATACTCTTTAATTTTAAGAACTTTAAGGTTGTTTTCGTCATTACTAACGTTAATTTTCGAGAATAGTAAGCTACGTATATCCTGGAGCCTTATACCAAACTGTTTGTCCAATATCTTGGACTATACAATCTATCGATCGTTGGTCTGCAAACGTATTAATTATGGATTGTTTAACATGTTCCCATGTAGTTAATTCTACTCGGGATGCTACCAAATCAGCAGCTCTACCAGTCAATTTTGTTAGAATAGTATCAAATAAGCAAGAATTAATAGTTGCATTAACATTTGTTGTGTCTTGATGGTTTTTAATAAAATTTTCACAGGCGGAAATAAAGCGGTTAATTTGCCTGGGGTTACCATCGAATGGGGGGATGTTATCGGCTTGGAACCTAATTAACGCATAATTTGGTTCTGGCATTTTGCTATTTTAATGGTAACACAAAAATAAAATAAGTAACGTAAAGACGTTCAAATACGACAAAGAAATAAAATTGAATTCTACTTGAATTCTACAAATAAATCAAATCAATAAATCGATCAAATAAAATAAATCAAGTAAATCTTTCAATACTATAAAATATCAAATCTTCCTTGTTAAAATAACAAATAAACAAAAATCAATGTACTTACGACAGCAATAGAATTATCTTCATTCCAATAGGACGAGCGATGCTTGTCTCTTCCCTGGAGGTTAGTTATGAGGGTCGGACGATGTCTGTTCTTCACCTCGCACCAATAGGACAGTTTCTTCCCTGGTCGTGAGCCCTTTGCCAATGCACTACCGAATCTCGAATTTTGTTTTTGGGTATACACCATTAATCGTTGAAACGAAAGCGAATTGTAAATTTTCGCGATGAAACTTTTTAATCAACCCGCTTGGTGTATCTTACCGACTGCGCCAGTTTTCTTCTCAAAAAAGGAAACGATATTTTTAAAAAACTTTTATTCAGATTGACAGCAAGTACTACCAACAAATGAGCTACATATAATTGGTTTCACCCATATTTATAAGATATTAATATACTGACTATGCAATTACGGGAATTAACAGTAAGCAATATTATACAAGGAATATATGTTATACAGGGTATATAACTCCGCCGATTCTTATTGACCCTGCTTAACTTGCAAAAGTCAGGGACGGCGTTTCGTTTTAGTAATTCGTTTTATTTTGTCTTAAAGCTTAAATATCAATTGAAAAGTGTAAGTAAATAAAAAGTACCACCTTGCTTTGGTCGGGAGCTTAGAACATTGAAAGGCTAGAATTAGTAAACAACAACTTTGTTTGAGTCCAACATGTGCACAGGGGCAAGAGGGGTGTTTTGTTTACAAACATATTTGCCGATTCTCTGTTGTCAAGTCGACGCAAATTTCCAACGGAGGAAATTTTTAGCTATATTTTAACAACCATTATAACGTTAATTTAATTTATTTGTGTTGTATTTTATAGGAAAATTTAAAATAAAAAGCATAAATACTACAATTAACCTATTTTAAGAATAAATATAATATCCTTAAGCAAAAAAAAACAAAATTATTAACATTCTTATCCCTAAAACTGCTTCTAAAAAATTTGAAGCGACAACACCGGAGCTTAAGCGCCTGAGCCATACGCGTAGTGTCATCTGTCAAACGGCTTTTTGTTTATTTTCGGGATTCGTGTATTTTCTTTAATTTTCGGTTTCAAAAGGAAAAAGGCCACATTTTAGTGTTTTTTTAATTGCTAGGATGGGAAAAACTTGTGTCGTTTGTGCCGCATCATGATAAAAAGGTGATTCAAGCCGATCTTTTCACAAGTAAGTACCGATACTTTCATAACATTACTTCATGGGGTAACCATCATCATAAACGTAGAATAGGGGATCTTATAGATATAAACCTAATAAAAACTTGAATGTGAAAGTGTGCGTAAAATACCAAAATATTCATATTTTTATATCTAAATATTTTTTTGAACATATTCATCTATCAATAGGCTATAAAAAATATAAAACTAGAATTTTGTCCCTGGTTTTATTACAGGATTTTATGTTTTTTTTGTTGTTTTGGCAGAAAGAAGGCATACCTAATACCCATGTACCTATCTATGTATAGTTATGTTTTTTTAATATAGACATTAGGTAGATAGATGAAATTACTAATTTTTTATTGCCTTTGAAGAATTTTGAAATTTATTTAGATATTGATATCTATGTATAAAGTTAATTTTGTCTTTCCCTAAAATTTGGTCGATAATTTTTTTTGTTTTACCATATTGCAACTTACAATAATATATATAGTAATTGGCACCATATATTAATTCATTACTGTAATTTTTTTTTGCTTTTTGATTAAATATCAAATACTTATTATAGACTGCCTAATATATGCTCAAAGGGAACAATGGATTTCATTAATGGAAATCAACACAATTAAACAGAACATATTTGTTTGTTCAGATCACATCCTTAGAAGTGATTTCTTATATAAGGAAGATAATATTAATACTATAAAACAAATCAGCTCTACCTCAAAGATAATTTTTTTAAAATATATTTTTCTAGTATAAAAAAATCATCACAAAAAGGATTAGTGTTACTCATATAAGCTTTATTTATAACTAATACTAATTAAATTAGGTAACTGTGTAAAACTATTTTTTTACTAGGATTTCTGATGCACTGGTTAAAAACACAGCAGCGGATAATTCAGTTAATTTACCAAGTGATTTATCCTTCAAAGCTGCAGGGGCAGCTTTCCTGAAGAGTGCAAAAACTTCTTTAGCTTCCAAAATGGTATATAGTACAAACAGTGAAGCTAATATAGATAAGTATGGATAATTAAAATAGATTAATATTTTTGATACACCAAATTTTGTATAATTACAGATCTGATCATTCATCATCAACAATAACTGCATCTGAGATTAATAGTTCTACAGTAATCGTGGGGTCTAGGTCAACAATTACTATTTCTTATCCAAGCCGTTTTTGTTTAACTGGTACACATTTCCTGACTCTGCCAAGGAAAAGGTAAAAATACACTATTTTATTTGACTATACTAATAATTTTTGACTATACTAATACAATTAACTGACGATTTGACTGATATTAACTGACGATTATAAATAATTAACTATACTAATACACTATTTTATTTTATTATACATATTTTATTTGACTTGTAAAAGTACTTGTTTGTATATTACTACTAATAAACTATCTAATCTATTGTACATAGTCTTTATTCTTAGGTAAGCTTTGTTTTTTAGTATAAATTAATATGATATAATTGAAAAACTATTTTTGTTTTGAATATATTTATTATTGAATAAACCTACAAAAAACGTGCAACTCCTTCACAATTTGAACATCCTTGTAGTTTTAACTTTTTCCGCTGAAGCAATACTGTCCCTTTGAAAAAGTCAGCACCATAGAAGTATATATTATGTGATATAAGTAAGTGATGTAAAACTGAGTTTTGTCCAATATAACAATAACAATAAAATTTTGCAAAAAATTTGTGTCTTAAAACATGATTTATTAAGAAATCTATAATATTATATTAATAAAATATTTAATTGCCATAAAAATGCTTTGACAAAAATGCTGCCTTTTATTAGGACCTTCCTCTAATGAAGTCCGTTAAAAAAAAACACATAAATAGCTCATAAATGGTAATATTACTTATAGTCAAACTCTTTAATAATTAATAAAAATTTATCACGTAAATATTTGTTGACGACGTCACTGGTAAAGAGTGCTTGTATCGGTGACATCAACAATGCGATCGAGCGGCGTTGCGGTGCCATTACCGTTTTCTCGTTTCTTCGTACTTTATTTTCATTTATTTAACGTATATTGACTTCAATATATTCGATATCTTATCAAATTTATTTTTAAAAAATGCTTGATATTTTATTAAAGGGGAGCAGTAGTATTGTTTTGTGCCTTCGGAAACAACTGAAAATTTTTATGCTAATATAAAGTGATTTTTGCCATTTCTCTATAAGCATTTGGCATCATTGCATCAGAGATGTTGCAAGCAAACAAACCTGCCCATAGTTCCACGGCATGCTACTTCTAGCCTTTCAATGTTCTAAGGTCGGGAGTAAGTAAGTAGTTATCTACATGCATGCACCAAATTGCGCATAGCGATGACTTCGCCTTGGGCGTGCCGAGTAGAAAATATATATGACTTTATGTTATTAGAAAGTAAACTATTAGAAAATAAAATGACGGGCATAACCAATAGGTGAAAATAGTAAACTTAGATCAAAATAAATTACCCTAAATAAGCTTAATTAACACTTGGAGGGTCAAACCTGAGTCTTGATAAGCCGCTAGGTGGACCATGTTAATAATTTTCATTTTCTTGTCGGGCGTCGCTGGATCCGGTACACCACGTCGTTGATTCTGCTAACCACATGGAATGGGTTAGCCGAATGGCTTTTCAATCCTTCTGGGGTTTTGATGACTTACCATTCGTCCTTCCTGTATTATATACCCAATCTTTGTGCTCAGGATTAAGACCGGTAGAATTTGCCTTTATGTCATAACGTAATTTCATTTTGTTTCTTTCTAGGTAAATTTAATCACTTGCTTTTTCATGAACCATTTGAAAGCGCTGTTGTCGAGGTCGAGAAGTACCTCAAGGGTTTCAGCCTTGTGGGATTTCTTAGTAATATTATCCGAAGGTAAACAAAGTTCATCATCCAAGACAAATTTTGCTGGGATTTTTTTTGTAGACTTATGGATAGAAGAACGATTGCCAATAGGAATGGTCATATATGGTTTCTAGTTGGTTTACTTAGAGTTTACCACAATTTTATCAGACTGAGATTGTAGGGAGATTTGATTTGATTGATTGATTCCCAGCTATTGGTCTACTTTTGGAATATTCGTTACTAAGAGTTCCTTTCTTGCTCTAAATATATCTCTCTGGGGACACTAAATCGGAATATCCAGTTCTGCAATAACACTTCAGCTACTATAGTTGCTTCTTGGTTTGGAATAAGATAAAGCTCGGGCCGCTCCTAAAGTAATCAATAACAATAAAAGCGCATCGATTTCCGAAGCTGCTAGTAGAAAAAGGTCTGCACTAAGAAGATACTGTATCATTTTGTCCTGATCCGAGTTCTTGGTCCGTAGCTTAACAGACATTAGTCACATTGTTAGTACCAGTGTTTACAAATTTTCATTACTGTTCATTCAGTAGAACTGTTCTCTCACTTTTGCCAGCGTTTTGGAACTGAAACAGCCATTTTAGAGAAATACGGTCAGTTCATGAATCACGAACACCATAAATGTTTATGGAACTCTACAATAGCTTTTACTGCTGCCATTAGCTCTCGTACTCCGTGAACTTATGTAGAGGTTTTACAAAATTTGCGAAATGACTTGTACAAATCGTCTGTAAAATCTACAAAGGCCTAGAACTCGTGTTTGTCAGTGGGTGGTGGCTCATTTGCCATTACTTCTTCTTTATCCAGATTAGTCTTGACATCATTTTTTAAATTACTATATGACCAAGGTATCAAACTTCTTTTTTCAAAAAAAGGACTTAGTTTTAGGTTAGCGTCTCGGAGCTTAATAAATATGTTTGAATATTTTTTAGATATTCTTCAAATATTTTTCCCAGTATAATGTCATCCAGAAAAACCAACATGATTCCCAAGTCATTTCACGTAATACATGAACTGTTAACTGCCAAAGCCAGTCGAGAATGCGGTCAGGTTATCTTGTGAGTGCATTTTTACCTGCCAGTATTCACTCTTTAGATCGAATGTTGAAAACTATTCTGAACCTGATACCGGATATACCCGTATCCATGGTGTCGTATATTCTTAGTAGGGGATCTATCTTTGTTTATCCATCCTTTTGCTTTTTTAGTACCACTGGAGATATCCAAGAAGTTTAACATAGTTCTATCATTTCCGGTGTTCTCATTTCTTGAAGCATTAAGGAAACTTCATCTTGTTTAGGTATCGGAGTCCTTCGAGGTTCTCGTTGATCAGAGTAATTCCTCAAGGATTAATTCGATGTTGGATCAAATCAGTACGTTCCAGATTCTTGTCGTATAAGGAAAACACATCTTAATACTCTTAAATAAGACGTCGCAATTTATTTTACTGGTCCATGGTCAAAGAGGCGGAAGATTCTTCCAAAAGGCTTTGTAAACATACAAAGGTAGGAGAAGGTCTGCTTTAAAGATAAATTCTAATATCATTCTTTATGACTGCCTCTACTTCAGAGCACACGCTAATATTATCTTCTTGTCTCTGGCGTTGATCATATTCTTTCATGTTTACCGTTAAAAGCAAAATAGTAATTCTTTTGCGTAGATAACATCTTTGGTTAACAAATTTCTAGACCATATACTTTGCAGCATTCCATAGACTCAACTAAAACAGTTTTTTCTTGTTTTTCTCCAGCCTTGGCATTAACTGCCTCCTCTGAATTTGCTGGTATGGCAATATCCTTAGATAACTTAACGACTCTGGTATTTCTTTTATCTTCATGTAGATGGTGCATTAAAATCTCCTCAGCTCTCGTTGGTTATTTACATTCATTTGAAACTGCTGGGCATTCATAACGTCTAATCCTAATATGACATTATCATTTCTGGCACAAATACTGACGGTTGGAAGGTCCAATTTCAAAGTATCTTGGTAAAATTGTTTGGTGTCCTTATGAAATGGTGAAGGTGAACTTTAAAACAAAGTGGTGCTCTGGAGTCTGACATCGAGAAAATTAAAAACATATTCACGGATAGGTTTCTCAACTCAATTGCCGAAAGGGTAACAATATCATTGACAAAAAGTTTTCTACTAAACTCAAGGAACAGCAGAAACGCATAACTAAGCTAGAGGACCAGGTAAAACAGGTTAATTTTCAGTTACACACCTCCCTTGATTCTCAACCTAACTAACTAACATAATCAACTTGAAGTCTCAACCTAAGAATATTTGGTATCTCAAAAGAAACAAAAGAAGATTTAAAGCCGAAAATGCTCAAATTGTTCAAGGAAACTCTAAAAATAGAGGATGTTACCAGCGCGGAAATTCTAAAATGCCACAGAATTTCATCAAAACAAACAACCAAAAATTCACCGCCGGATTGAGGTCTATGAATATAAAAATGTGTGGTCCTGGAATGGTGTAATAAAGGTCAAAGTGGGTGATAGGGTGCATAATATCTATAATCAAATGGATCTTAATAAACTAAGCCAGTGAGTCTTATAATAAATATATTTATAGTGATTATATAATTTAATATGATTAGCATTCTATTTCTAAATATTTTTTTTTCTTCCAAATTTAAAATGCATGTTATTGGTTAGTTAGGGTTTCTTTTTTTACAAAATATAACAAATACTTAATCTGATCAAAAGAATCAAGATTAGGTTGAATTGAAAATATTATTTTTGTTGTAGTTACAAAATAGAGGAATTTCATTGTTTTTTTTTGTGTGTGATTTAGTTAGTATGGTGTATTATCAATATCACCAATTTTCTCTGCTTTTGTTTTTGTTGTTATATTTATAAATATAATAAGTATTAAGGTATAATATATAATAATAGGTTAGGGCTAGGGTTTTAATATTTTGGTATTTTGGGATTTCTATTGGCATAAATTTAAAGCAAAAATGTTAAGAGTGGCACATATTAATGTAAAATCACTAATGCCCATTTAAATATATTTAAAAACCATGTCTTGCAAAAAAACTATGGCATTGTTGGAATATCGGAGAGCTGGTTGACAACAAATATACTAGATGCTGATTTAAGGATTGATAGCTATGATTTTATTAGGCAAGATAGGGTTGGACATGGCGGCAGGGTAGGGATTTATATAACATCAAATCTAAGGTAAAGTATATTACTGAGTGAATGTTCTGAACTTATTGAGCATATATGGATTAAAGTTTCTTATGGGGATCAAAATATTATTATTGGAAACGTCTATAACCTGGTACAAATATCAACTAATTTCTGATCAAATTTGAGGGCATTCTACGGGAATTTTATCTCAAATATAGTAATATCTTAAGTTTTGGAGATTTTAATATAATTTTTTTAGATCATGAAAAACCGCAAACAAAAAATTTGATAAACGTTCTTAATGTTTTTAATGTGAGGTAGGTTATAGATACACCTACAAGAATAACTCAAACTAATTTTTCTTTGAGTGACTTAATGTGTAGTAACTTACCCTATTTACAAGATTTTGGCACGGATGACATCAGTATCTGCGATCATATGTTGATTTATGCAAACTTTTTTTTTAATGGCGATATCTCCATTCCTAAGCGCATTAAATTAGACCTTTAAATAAAATAAATTTTATTAATTTTGCTAACTATACAAAGGGATCTTG
Source organism: Anthonomus grandis grandis (assembly GCF_022605725.1). Lineage (NCBI taxonomy): Eukaryota > Metazoa > Arthropoda > Insecta > Coleoptera > Curculionidae > Anthonomus > Anthonomus grandis. The sequence goes on from NC_065551.1 coordinate 9,971,418, forward strand.
AACTTAAATAAATAACAAACACAAAATCTATTCTTGATATTTTTCATGCACCCCTGAGAATAGGTCAATCCTTGGATGACTGACATTGTCAAACTAATAATTAAACTTCGAAACCAGACACTAAATCGATATAGACGTACTAAACAAGCTGAGCATGGGAATTATTATAAGCAATTAAGAAATCTAACTACTAATTTAATATGATTTGAAAAAAAGATTTATTTAAATAGGAAGTTTCAAAATAGTAATGCTAAAGAATAATGGAGTGAGTTAAATAAATTAAATATGCTAGGTTCCAAAACTAATCAAATACCTGATAACTAAAAAACCAAACGAACTTAATGATTACTTTACTCAACTCTCTAAGAATGCTTTTATATCAAACGAGAAACAATTCAGTTTTATCTTAATAATAAATTTACCAATTTATGATCAATTTTCGTTTAACAAAGTTACAGAAGAGCAGGTCTCTAATATAATACTGAAAATTAAATCAAAAGCTTTTGGAATGGATGATCTGAATAAAACAATAATTTTAATTTGCTGTCCTTTTATTATTTCATTCTTGACCCATCTCATGAACTGCTGTTTGAGCAAATCATATTTATCCATGACTTGGAAGCTTGCAAATGTGCTTCCTTTACCCAAGGTAGCTAATCCGACTGAATTTAGCCATTTTCGATCCATTTTAATTTTGCCTGTGCTCATAAAAGTATTAGATAAAATAATGGAATATCAAATCAATTTATTTTTAAACATAAATAGAATTCTTCCAAAATAACAATTTGGTTTTAGATTGCGATTTAGCTGCAATACTGCTCTTTGTGACATAACAGATGATATAGTCAGTGCTCATGATCAAAACCAAGCAACTGCTTTGGTTCTATTAGATTATACTAAAGCGTTCGATATGATAAATCATAAGTTTTGAGGAAACCGCTTATAATCTTGTTTCTTCATATTTAACTGATAGGTTCTGACTGATTCTGTTCTGAGGATGAGGTTTCAAAGGGTAGTCGTAAAGGATATATTTTCTGATTTAGAGCGGGTAACGGTAGGCGTTCCTTAGGGTTCAATATTGGGGCCAATATTAATATAGTATCTTTAGCTCAAATATCGTAAAATCTCTGCAATACTGTCAGTATCATCTATACGCTGATGACACGCAAATATACAAGTCTTTTCCCATTAGTAACTCTATTAATGCAAATGCTGATATCAATTATGATTTAAACAATTACTAACTATGTCAAATGATCATTTACTTAAAATAAATCCCAGCAAAAACGTGGCTATATTATTTTGTCCTGCAAATTATCGCACGATTCTCATGGATAGACTGATTATTATTATTATTATTATTAATATTATTATTATTATTAATAGTAACTTTAGCTTCATGTACTTCAAGGATTGGAATCGTTTTTCCATCTGGTGACTCTAGAATTAAATTTGGTGATGATGAAATCTTACAGTGAGGTACGATGATCGACTTCACGATAGTATAGCTCCATCCTGTAGTCAGCACTATCTTATATTCACAGTCGCATATTTTTTCCTAGTACTACCAAGTTCTCTCCAGGACGTGGCAGTCGGTTTATTCATATATGCGAAGGCTTGGCCACACCCAGTAAGCTTGCGCTCCGTAACGCTGAGTAGTTAAAGTTTTGCTGGTTCCTTAAGTCTGTCAAAGGCTTGGGGTATTGAAGTTGGTCCTCCTCATTACAATTTCACCAGCGAACTTGTCTCTGGATTTTTAGTTATCACTTTCCGTTCTGATTTGTCTTAGTCGTGTCTGCCTTCTAGTTGCTTAAAAAGCTGCGTTATACTCCAGTCCACGGACCAAAGCTTACCAGATACTTTAATGGTAAGCCTTGCTTAGGCCATGGTTTTTATCTTTATCTGGAATGCCGTCAATAAACAATTTATACAAATTGGTTCCCAGAATTCCATTGGGCGGAAGTATAAGCCAGATTTACTAATCGAGCAACATCGGCCTCAAATTGTTGCAGGCTTTTTTCGGGTTGTTGTTTTGCGGGGTATAATAAACTTAATTAATTAACTTAAATTACAAAGTATGACCAAAATAGTACAAAACTGTGAAAATAATTACCGTATTTACATTTTCATAATAATATTTTATTAGGCTGGCATCTTAGATAGGGATGCTTGCTTAGAGCTTACTTTTGAATTTTAAACATTTAGCGGCTAATTATTTAAGAAAAAAATTTAATTATATCGCCAACCAGTTAATTAAGTTATACTGTAATAAGATTTTTTAGTTGTTTCAAATCAAATTATAAGGTATTACCCATATGATCTTCCTAGTTCATGAAAGACTTGATTATAAAGTTTTACTCGGAAAGCTTACGTTGAGAAACTCACCATTGCTTAATGCGATATTTTTAATCTAATTTTGATATAAAAATTTTACTTGTAAATCTGCGTACATGGTATTTTTCTCTAGGGCTTTAAAAATAATTATCAAATACATTTTAGTGTTGCGTCGTTTATAGTTTCGTATAAATGTCCATGCACTTGACCAGTTTATAAATTTACGCATTATGCCAGTAGAACGGTAAGTTAAGTTTGCTATACCATGCTCAAATTTAGAACTATGTGAAATACTATTTAAGAATTATTAAGTGATATTAAATTCAAATTTGTAGCACCGTGCGAATTTTTGTTCAAAAATACATAAGAAACAGTTTTTTTTTTCCTCATATTTTCATGGATATCTAAACTCCTATTTATCACACCTAATCAAATGATATATTATTCTTTTCAATATTAAATTACCTACATTTTATATAATATTTTATTTAGATACTCATTTTTATTTGGATATATTTTGAATAGACAAATGTAAAAATCAAAAATAATAAAAAATTAGCATATGTTTCAATAAAAATTGTTGTGTAACATTCTAACGTTGACTGTTCGTAAATATTAAATGTTTAAAATTGCAAAACACACACAAAAATTATCTTAATTTTAAAAACATTCCTTATGGCATGCTTTGTATCGAGTGTGTTTTTCAAGGAAAAAATGTAATACAACTCAGTACAATCCTTCCTTTATTACACTGGTTTCTTCCGGACTAGCTGTTGCCGGTCTTCTCAGTTGCAACTGCGTGCTATGGTACTTTTGGCTCCTATACTCCTTTTCTCTGTAGCATCTAGGTGCTGGATTAAACGAGTTTTAACTTATTTCAGGATAGGAAAAAATTATTAGGCTTCGGGGAAATGTTGCCAGTTAACTTTGGGCGGAGCCAGAGCCCGAGCCTCACTCCTCGCAGAGAAAACAAAGTCTGAGTGAGAATGAGTATGAGTATGAGTATGAGACATTACGCCTTTCCATGGCCGGTTTTCTCTTGGTCTCAGGAGAAATTCTCCTATTAGGGAGTTGTCCACACTTCTGACTTTTTTCTTAAACTTTGAATGTTTTTTAACTATGTATTCTTGAATTGTATCAAGTTTGCAGTCAGAGTGCAGATCAACATTCCTTATGAAGAAGGGTGCATTAGTGAACATCCTTGAACACTTATTCTGAAACACCTGAAGCTTTCTGATGTTCGTCTTCATGGTATTCCAGAAAATATTTGAGGCGTAATGCAGTTTAGGACGTAGAACCTATTTATAGACCATTAATTTATTACTCAAAGAGAGCTTACTGCTCCTGCAGAGAAAGAAGAGCGGGATGAGGAGTAGAGGGCATGAATGGTTCCCTTGCATGAATTAATTTGCTTTATAAAATGCATTTTAAACACATTTTTTACATTCTTTTTGTCAAAATATACTCCTAGGTACTTTATCTCATCTTTCCAGAGGACCAGCGTGCCCGAAATTGCGAAATTTGGGATGTAGCGGTCATGCTTTTTTGTTATTAGAGTGGCCTCTGTTTTCTTACTATTTATTTTGATTTTCCAGTTGTTTGCCCACTCTATAATTTTATCTAGATGACTGCATTTACACTGATATCTGGACAAAATTATTACAGCTCGCATAGACACATGTGTCGTTCGCGAATAGTGCGACTCACGAATAGTGTGTGCTTTTTGGAATGTCCGCTTGGTATATGTTAAATAAAATTGGTGCCAGCGGGGAGCCTTAAGGAACTCCCATTTTCATCCTGTTAAAGGAGGTGATAGTTGCATTAATTTTAACAGTAAATTCCGTCTTTTTCAGGAAATTTTTAATAAATTTAGTGAACCTTGCAGACACCCCAAGTTTCTGCAACTTATAGATCAAACCGTCATGCCAGACTCTATCAAAGGCCTTTTCGATGTGGAGTGTGATCATGGCGGTAGATCCCTTCGCATTAAATGAATCCACCAGACTCTGTTGTATCCGTGCAAGCTGCAACTCAGTTGATAATCCTCTTGTAAATCCACACTGCTCTTCTGGGATTATTTTGAGTTCATCAACCTCCTCCCATAATCTGCTTAGTACCGTCTTTTCAAAGATTTTTCACAGTGATGGTAGCAGACTAATGGGTCTGTAACTTTCCGGTTTTTTATGTTTTTACCCTGTTTAGGTATTACTACCACAATTGCTTTTTTCCATTCAACCGGAAAATAGCACAGGCTAATACATTTGTTATAAATGGTTTTTATGTCTAAGAGTGTATTGTCAGGTAGTGTTTTCAGCATTTTGTTATTTATTTCGTCATGGCCTGATGCATTCTTATTCATTTGGTCTTTAATTACGTCTCCTATTTCTTGTAGGCTTATACTTTTGTAGTGGTTTTGGTAATAGGTTTAGTGGTAGGTTTTCAAATTGTACGTTTGATAACTCTAACTATCTGGTATATCGGTTAGGTCAAATTGTTCTGTTAATGATCTGTTAAAAGTTTCTGCCTTATCTCAGTCCGAGCATACCAGAAGTGCGTCTTGGTTTTCTATGGGCGGAAACTCTGTTTTTGTTCTCTATCTCAGTATTTTTGAAACCTTCCAGAATTTTGATTTGTCTTCATCGCCATGGTTAAGTTCTTCTAAAAAATTGCCCCATCATTCATATCAGAAGTCGAAGACTTCATTTTTTATTATTTTCCTAAGATTATTTGCAATTCTTTTTGCAGTCTAGCCTGTTTTTCTGCAAGTATATTTCTAAACATTTCCCAGTTGGTGATAAGTTTTTCAGGACAGGGATCTTGCATAGAGGTTTAAGCTACAGTGATTAGGATTGGGATATGATCACTATGGGAGTCCATATTTTCAACCACAATGTTATAGCTTAAGTTTTTTGTGACAGCTATATCCAGAATATCAGGAGTGGTATGGTGATAGTGTGTAGGGTCTTTTGGTGCTACTACCTGTATGGGATTTTTACTTATGTATCTTTCTAGTGTGCGCCTGGGTGCTATCTCTGCTCTGCAGCCCCAACTTCTATTTATTGCATTCCAATCCCCCGCCGCTATGGTAGTGGTGTCTTCTCTAAAAAAGGTGTCTAATGTTTTTGTTGTTAAGTACTAAGATGGTGGCTTATATACTGAGATGATGAGAACCTCTATGTTTCTTAAGAATACTTTAGTTGCTGTGTTTTCTATTGTCGGGTTTGTTTCACCTTGCGGTACTTCTTGATGGGTAATGTTTCTTTTGATTAGTACTTCCGTGCCCCGCTCACTACGTTTGGCCTGTCGTTTCTATAAACTTTGTAGCTCTGTATCTTGAGTTTAGTGTGCGGTCTTAATAAGGTTTCTTGAATCAGCACTATGTCAATGTTGTTATTGTTTAAGAACTCACAAAGTTCAATGTGTTTTGGGTAAAGCGACTGCGCGTTCCAACTGACAATATTTAGGCATTTGGCCGAATCTCCCAGTCTACGAGTTTACACCTAGAAGCAATTTTATCGCTAGATTACTATTTAAGACATTAAGCTTATTGAACCATTTTTTGTAGTATCTATGTAGTAGATTCGTGGTGGATGTAAAGCCCGTTCACCCCATCGTTCATAGAAATATTATGCAAAGTTATATTAATAAATTATTTTAAATCGCAAATATAGAAAATATATCAAAATTAACAAATTGTTAACGTATACTCGACTTACTCAGTAAGGCACAAAAGGAAGGTTAGAGAAGTTTTTTTCAGCTTTATGATATACACGCGCGTTTATTTGCATTGCTAATTCCCTTATCATCTGGTCGTACTGCTTCACATATTTTTGGCAGTCTTTTTTCTTAATCTGACTTTGCATGAATCTCCCATAGGTAAAGTATATTGTTTCCATATTTTCGTATAAGAATTACTACGGGAGAGGATTGATAAGAAGAAAGTAAAAAAAGGTAATAAAAAAAAGACAGGTCAAGAAGAAAATGTAGGTAGTTTAGTTTGAGTATTAAGTAAAAGTACTAAAAAAATTAATAATAAAAAAATCTGAAGTGCAAGAAATAGTTTGAGTTGAATTAATAAATGTAATTAATAAGAATATGAACTTAATGTTCTAATTTACACTATGCTAAATAATAAATTTATTCGTAATAGTAAGGACAAAATAGTCTAAATGAAGATTCTCAGTTTCCACTTTGTTCTGCTTCAAAAAATTGTTTTAATAAAGCTACGAGTAGAAAAGTAAAGAATTCAAAGTTTGCCAATTGTTCCACTGCATTAATTTTTTCCCATAGTTTCTTCCAATTTATTAACTAAATTTTGCATATTTTTCGATGCAGTATCCTAAAACGTAGTACAAGGAGTATAATTTATTAGAGAATAAAAATCCTTCCGTTCTTCATATTGAGAATAATTTTTCCCAAAGATAAATAATCAATCAAATAGCCACAAGCAGCTTGAGTGGCATAAGCGTGATCCGCTATTATCTTGTCAACACAATTATGAACAAATATAAATTATTTTGAGTTCTCATATCTTCAAGTCTAGTTTTGGGTATAATTTTTCCAATAAATCCTATGTGAGATATAAAAAGTGTATTCTTTAACAATCTTTCTACTTTGTTTAGGAGCATAAAATAATTCTATACACAACGTACTATAGTTACTTGGCTCTGCATTAATAAAGGTATGACAAAAATTTGTGAGTTTGAGAATGCTGTTAAAAGTTTGTTTGAAAAAAAATTTGGAGAATTATGCATTACATCCAGCAGTCATCACATTTCGATCATTCCTTTATGGTTGACATAGCAAGCAGGGAAAAATAGCCTAGGTTAGAGGCTCCACCCCGAAAAGATTTGCAAATATGATGCACAGACGGTTTAAGAATGGCTCTCACAGGGCTGTCAGGAGCTGCAGCAATACCGATCAAGGATATGCTTTCTCGCTTGGAAGACATTCGACAGTCTTTCAAATGGAAGTATTCGCTATTCTGGAGGTAGCCATTAGGGAAAAGTCAAACTGGTCCCATAGTGCAGGAATGCGCTGGACACATTGGTCAGGAGGAAGATGGTGTGAATGTGTTGGGTTCCCGGACATAGCGGAGTGGAAGAAAATGAGCAATCGAATAAGTTCGTGAGGCTCGGGTCTACTTTCTTACCGATTGGCCCCGAATCTTACCTTAGACTACATAAGAGACAAATTTCCCATATACTAGATAACTAACTGGTCATGGAAAAAGACTAGAAAAAATCCTGCTATTAAATCCAACTAAATCTAGCATAGCGTGACTGCAGTCCCGACACAGAGGGTTTATAGCAGATCTGATCGGAGTCCTAACAGTTCATTGGAGATTCAACCGACATCTGCATATCTTAGGTGTGGTGCCCAGCCCACTGTGCTCCAGTGATTCCTGTGATACATCTTTGAGAAATATTTGCCTTTTGAATCCAATTACCAATCGATGAGAGAGAAGCTTGAAAAAGTAGAAAAAGCCTTGAAAAGACATAATGACAGGGTACAAAGTGCGATCATTCCATTAACTCTCTAAAGTTTAAGAATTTCTACAAGGCAATCGGCAAAGTCAGAAACCAGATTCCGTCAAAGATCAGTGATTCCGTCAAGATTCAGTAATCGCTAATGCGAGAACCCACACGCCAGTTCAGCAACTGAATCGATGAAAATGCACGATGTCATCGGAAAACACCATCCTGTTCATGACGTACGTCGGTGAGTACTTCTGATATAGTGCCGGACCTGTCAGAAGTGTCTAAAACAGATAGATTAGAGGAGAAGGGAAAGGAAAACTACAACAAAGAGGATAAGGAGGCTATTGCTGTGGATTCTCTGGAACATCCAGCTACAAAGGGTGACTGTGTGAGGGTTCAGAAAAATCTAATAGAATTTGTTCAGTGGAGCTATTTAAGATGGTGGTGATGGCTATGCCATTTTTTTGAAACAGAGAGACTTTTTGAACAGAGAGAAGTTTTAATTTTTATAATTTGTTTGCATCGGGATTCTTTGATTTAGGTCCTGTTTTGTGTTTTGGAAAAGTAATTTTATTTTAGCATAAGGAGTACATAAGCAACCATTGCCAAAATCTTTTGGAAGAATTGGTCTCCTCTGAAGGCTGTTTTGTAACATTTTTTAAGTAGAGTTTATAGAAGTTTCGGGTTCTTGTTGATTGTTTTGCGCATATACTTCATATTGAAACTGGGAATTATTTTGATGAACCTCATCATCAAAAGTTTTGGGTTCTTTGAAATCACAATAATAATTATCATCATAATATTAATTAGTCTTACTATTATATAATTCTTCGGATATAAAATTACGAGAGTCTGAGAGCACAAAGCGATTTGGTCTATTTTAGTAATTTCGTTGTGAGTAATTAGGGATATAAGTTTACTTAGATTGAATATTTTTAAAATTATGAAAGAATTTTCTAGAAGTTATACTCGCGTCGGTCGAGGAAAATCTTTTTCTCTCATTTGATTTGTCCTAAGAACGTTTTGATTTTGGGGTGGTCAACCAAAGGCATGCGGTTTGTGGGCAAAGGACGTTGATGTAAAATTCTAGGGCGTATAGAGACTGGTTTTGATGAAAAAATATTTTGTCTTATAAATAGATCATAGGGTGTATTTGAGTTAGAGTTATTATGATTATTTAAATTGGATTGGACATAGTTGGGCTGCTATATAGATTTATTAAAATTTTCATTTTTCGAGGTTTATTAATTTAATTATTATTCTGAAAGTATAAGCAATGATTTCCTTGATTTACAATTCAGAAGCTTCGGCTAAGGTTCTGGGCCGCATACAACAAATATTAGTCCCTAAAGGCCCTTTAAGACCTAATACAAAACTAAAAATTCTGAGTATATTTTACGTTTTACATTTTTAGCAACATCTGTAATTTTATGGCTACCAATATATGAATAAAGTAAATTAATAAGTGCAGTACTCTATCATAAAATTGATTGGGATTTTCATTTAAATTTTTCCTAAGCATAACAAAATTGCGATTAAGGTAGTTTTGCTCTTTGATCAGCATAATTTCTTTGAAGAGTTAGTTTAAGGTCATTCCAAGTACTCACAATTTGAATATTTACCACAATTTTAGCATTTCAAGTTAATTCACCTATTAAGAAATTAAGTATGGCTATGGTGAGTCAACTAAATAGATTCTCCGATTATTCAGTGCAACGCTTAATTCATATATATTTGGCATTAACGTCATTTCTATAAGAGACATCTCCAAAAGTGGTCGTGTTCAGCTTTCAATTTTCGATAAATTCACTGCAAATACTTTCACCAAACTTTCATCAAGTGTCGTATAGTCCGATTAATCGTTAAATTATTACAAAATTACATGCTAACTGTGTTAGCTAGTTCAATTGACTAACCCAATAATAAACAATGAAACAGTTTTGTTATAATAAAATACAGGGTCAGCAGCTAGTGGCTTCTATGGTTGTACAGGGTGCCTCGTCAAATAACTCGCAACAAAAAAGCATACCCGTGATAGCAGCAGGAAAACCTGCACTGGTAGAGTTTTATTATATCAGACAAAATTCAATTTAATTAACGAAAGAGATATAAAACAATATAATAATAGGATAAAGTGACAATTTTCGACATGACCATGTTTGCGCGTAGATTGCAGGAGACTGGGTTATCGGATTTTAATGATGATCCACTACTACATAGGTAATTGACTGTTCTTTAAAAACGTAATAAAGGCTGTTCAGCGAGAAAATGCAGAAAACTTGAAAAAAAAACCCATTTAAAATAAAACATTTCTACTTTAAACCTCAGTATTTTTTTATTAGTGTAATAAAAAAATAATATATAAAAAAGTATGTAGGTAATTTTATGTAGACGAAAATGATACATCGTTTGTTTATAAGCAATAAATAAGAGCCGAGATATTTGTGAAATCATGAGAAAAATATTTGCATAATTTCACAAAAAATGTTTGAACGCTGCTGCAAATTTGAATTTAACATTCCTTAATAGTCCTTTATCGAATTTTGTATATTACTAAATTTAAGCATGGTAACGCAAATTAAGGACATTTTTGAAGACAGTTCTACTGGCCTACATGTTAGGTAGATATGTAAGTTACTTAATTTAAATACAGTGTTCAAACACGTCTTAGGTAGTTAGATATAAATTTAACTTTTTAATGGAAAGAAACTGGTATTAACATAGTATAAAAATTACATATATTATGTTGCTGAGAAATTTAGTCTTAAAATAATAAATGGAATGCATTGCTTTTTCAAACGATTTTTCTTTGTTTCAGATTTTCTTCAAAATGCAGCTTCGGCCTTTGCTTAGTATCATATTTATTTTAATAAACTTAAAAGCGAGTTATTTGGTATCACTTACTAAATCAAGAAGATTGCCTCAAAGAAACAACCATAAAAATATATCTGGACTATTGGATAGTTTATTAAATGGTTACGATAATAGTATTAGACCGAATTTTGGAGGTAAGAAAATGTCAAAGTTAATTTTGTTTTAAATTTACTGATAGCTGTTTCATATAAGAGAATTTTAAATATAATTATACTCTTGCATATCATATATTGGATAAAAATTGGTCTTTCTTGGCGTAGTATAGTAAATTCTTTTCAGCACTATAAAATAGTAGATGATATTACTTAAATCGTTATTTTACCTATTATTATATATTTATATATTATATATTTTATTTTGCTTATTTTACCGGTACTTGTAAAGAAAATTCCCCAGAGATTTGAGATTCAAGACGCTTCAAAATCACGTGTAAAATGTATAAAACTAAATCCATTATTATTGATTTTAAATGCGGTTGACTAAAAATTTATTGTAATTTTTTAATTTTTTTTTTAATTTGTAGTCTAAATAATGTTTAGGTTTTTGGTTTCTGTCAGTATTTTTACAAAATATAATGATGACAAATTATAAGTTTTATGTTTTGGTCGTTTAAATTTCAAAAGTAGGGTGTATCTTTGGTACCAACATCAAGATAAAAACTAACTATATCTCTGTTAATATATTTATTTATTTAGGCCTTCACTATTACACAATTAACATTTGAAATAGAGATCAAATTTGGTTATTCTACCAGCCGCTTTCGTATTGAACAAAGCTATGGGAAACTTAATTAATTAACTTTTTTTAATAGGTTTTAAATTATGATTTTAGCGGTTAAACCGATCAGGAGATCTACCAGATATTTAAAATATTAAAACGCCCATATTTCCTTTGGTCAATGGTAGCCTCTTGATTGTTCAAATTTACGCTTGTGTCGTTTGCAAAAAAATGTTAATTTAATTGTGAATGAGGAATTATGATTTTGCCATCGTGTACCGATATTGTTAAAACAAGATTTTATACTAGAAAATTAATATACAGTAGCAGGAAATTTTATTAAAGCAGAAAAAAGTATTTAAATTTTCCCACAAAAAAATTTTTTGCGATAGCCTTGTTCTCTTTTATTTCTCCCATTTTTCAGCGACTGTGATTTTCTTTACGGTTTCTGTTTGACTCCGATTAACTCTTCTCATAAGTACCAATAGGCAATCCACACAAATCTTGGAGACTCCCAAGTCCAAATTTTTACTTCGCACCAAATAAAAATATTACAATAAAATATTTTTTTTACAACATTTACTCAATTATTACAACAAACATTAAAAATCAGTTAATATACAAATATTTTATATTATTAACATGCAACATTTATTTTCTTAATTAACGATAATATAAAAGCATAAACATTTTTAATTAAAAACATTAATAAATTAATGAACAGCGTTGATTTTCCCAATAAAGCCGATCATATCCATAAACATAATTAATTGTAACTATTAGTACATTTTAATTAATACACTTTCAGAATTATCAAAACAGCAAATCATTTTTAATGTTCTTTTTTTTGACACTGGCAGGATGCATAAAATTATGTACTTTATAACTTTCGTAAAAAAATATATATAATATTTTCTTTATTGGATAAATATATTATAAGAATCTTCATTTATTCTTATGGCAATATAAAAAAAGTTTAGCCTTGTTTAGAGAAGGAGTATTATCAACAATTTTTTGATAAGAAATTGTTTTGAATTTTGAACTTGTGCTTTAATAGAATCCGTAATAAATAAACGAGTTTCATAAGAGCTGTTATTATACCGGATGGTGCGTCGCCGAGCGGAACATAGGAAAACCCATGTAAATTTTAAGGGGGTCAATTATTGGCTTCCATGTACATTTTATAGAAAAAATGTAAGATAACTTTTTAAAGAGACCAATCTGGCAAACCCTTGTGCAACGTTTCAAAAAATGTTAATAAGCGAATCTTGAATTATTCAATTAGATGTAATTGCAAAATTAGCAAATTTTCGGTTCAGGTAAAACCAAACGGGCACCGGTAAAATGAATATTGCCGCTGACGTGAGGAAAAGTGTCAATAAATCAGTGACAGTCGATATTTAAAAACAAGTATGAATTATTTAATCGACGAAAAAATCGCCATAATTAAGTGGCATTATGCGGGAAACAGTTTTAGAGTAGTATCTGAAATGTTTTCAGTTTACTTCGAATATATGGTTGTGAGATTGATAAAACGAAAGAAAAACATTTCTTGTATTCGGCTGTACGTCAGATTTGACAAAGCCTTAAAACAAATTGTTTGCTGGTGGCTGGTGTCTGGTTTTCTTATTGTCAAATTATCTTAAATTTTTTCTGTAAAATGTACAGGGAAGCCAATAATTGACCCTCTTAAAATTTACATAGGATTTCCTATGTTCCGCTCGGCGACGCACCACCCGGTATGTTTTAAAATAATATACCTTTTTAATTCAGAATTCTTCTTAAGTGCAATGTTCTATAATTTTTTAGAAATATTTTTTATTCTTTAAACCAAAAAATGTGAGCTCCAGAGGCCATCTTATAACGTTCAGAATTCAATATGAAAGAAAATGAAGAAAAATAATTGCAATGTCTTGTAATAAATTATTAAAGGATAATACTATAAAACCTTTGAAGGCATAAATAAAAGTTATCTTGTTCAATATTCTGTGATATATATTCATAGTATTTTACCCGTTAGAAAAGTTTAATAATAGGTACTTACCATGTGTGATCTTGACGAAATATGATCTTTATTAATGTTATCATTTAAGTATCGTTACTCCGTGCTATAAAATATTAATGTATAGAAGTAATATATAGATTTACGTAATTCTAGGAGAGTACCTACTTTTTTAATGTTCTTATCATTATTTTTTAACCAATCATGTAAATTCTATATTTTTGTTTTGTTTAAATTGGTTTTATTATAAGAATAAATTATATTAATTGGTTTAGCTAACTGGTTCATGAAATATATCTGTAAGAGTTGTCCCTTCTCTTAATAAACAATTTTTATTAATCAATCACCAAAAATAATGAGTTATAAACGTTACTAAACGTTAATAAACGTTAATTTACTCTAGTAAAAAAAATATAAGTTGGATAATTTTTAATAAATTAATTAGTAATAAAAATGTAATTGCTTTAAATACCCTTGTACAATAACATCCAGATTTTGCTTTATTATGGCTCTAAAAACAACCCAAAACCTAAAGTATAGCTGCCAAAATATTTAAGAGGGCCAATCCAAAGAAAACAATTAAATGAATTTAGAAAAATTGCATTTACGGCTTTGCATTGCCACTTTTACTACTCTGCATTAAATTCAGCATACTACTTATAATAAAATTAATAAAGTTCTTCTCAATAACAAGATCTCACTTTAAGATTTTAAAGTTATGTAAATCTAAAATAAAAACGGATGCGCCGCAGAAAAATAACATGAAAAAACCATATCAAGAGCTTATTGCTGTTTTTAGTAATTTTAATTACGTGTTACAGTTTCAGAGCAAGGATATTTTGAAAATATTTTTTATATTTTTGTGTTAAAAATCATAAACTGTACCAGTTTTTTAATCTTTTATATATAAAAAAACAAATTGCTTTTCGACTAATATTACGTTTATCTTTTATGTAGTAATACTACCTTCATATTATTTTGATATCATCTACAATTTATTTAATATGACAACTTGGTCGTTAAATTTTATCGTTTAGCATAATTTTACTGAAAAGAATTTTTATAGAAACGAGATATTTTCAATTAGATTACTGCTTTAAAAAGTTACCACTTAGTGTTGGTATATAAAGATGACGTGTCCAGATAATATTACCATCACATAGACCATTTTTATCCTTAAATCAATTAAAAATGTTTAAATTTTTACCGGAATTTTTTTTGTTCAAATGTTAAGTGCAAAGTTTTTTAACCAAACTAATGTTGTAATGGCTAAGGCGAATTAAATAACAGCTGGTACTTTTCAGGGCCACCTGCAATTATTGAAGTCGATATAATGGTTAGGAGTATGGGACCAGTATCAGAGATAGATATGGCAAGTAATAATATGTCTACTATGTTTGCTAAGAAAAACAAACCTTTAAATTATTTAAGTCACATGTCTCAAATATATATTAAAATAAATAGCTTGAAAAATATCGTTAGTCCTGAGGAAATTAATCTTAGATCAATAATAGGCCAGGTAATAAGATATGGAAATTTAAAATTTAGTTGCTAAACGTCAATCACGGTTAAGAATATTTCATTGCTATTCAATGGCACTAAAATTATAAACTCTTTTGTTTTCTCAAATGAGCAAAAATTAAATGAATATTATTTTATGCATTTTTATTTAATTGTTTTTTTTCTTTTACTTGGGGTAGCTATACTTACAGTATCACATATAATTTGTGCTGTCAATTGGGACAGCTCTATTTTCTTTTCAAATTATTATTAATATTGTTATGGTTATGCAGGTGAATTTATTTTGTAACTTAATTTAATGCCCCACTTTAACTTTAATTTATTTTGTTGAGTTAATGGCTTAATACGGTAATTAATGTGGTTTTCGATTTTAATTTTTAATAAATTAGGTTTTTTATTATATTCTAGAGAACAGTGGTCGTGAGGCGAGCATATCTCTGTATTTACCTCAATTTCTTTTTTATTATTTTAATTGATACATATCAACTCCTTTAGATCCTTTTTCCTTCCCTTAAATATCGCTTATTATTTCCCATACCAATATAGGATCTTTACTGGCAAATTTCTCAAATTTTAAAGACTATGTTCTTCATTTTAACATAGATATTTTAGCAGTAACTGAAACCTGGTTACACTCAGGAATTAATAGTACTGATATTAATATTACTAATTGTAATATTGCGAGATGTGATAGGCAAACGAGGCGAGGGGGTGATGTCGCTTTTGACGTAAAATCAAATATTACATTTCTAGTTTTATGTACAATAATGCTTGATTTTGTTGAGTACATTTGGATAAAGGTTACTTCAGGCTTTTTGAAGAACTAAATTTAATGGTAATTTATCTTGTAAGGAAACATGGGCTGAGCTAAAAAAACTTAATATTACAAAAAATAAGCAAAGATGCATTCCAACGCATCTATATAATATTAACGAAATAAATAACTTTTTTTCATCGACATGCACTAACACCAACCAGACCAAAGTCTACTTGACTTTTATATAAATAATCTTAAAAATAATGCTTAAAATATTTTTAGTTTGAGGGTTGTGACAGAGGAAGAGTTAATGCGAATTATTTTACCAATAAAAAGCAAAACATACTAATGCGACTACCTTAATATTACAATGATTTAATTTTGTTGTCCAATTATTATTTCTTTTTTACTTCATATAATAAATAAATGTATAACTAAAAAAATTTTCCAAATATGTGGAAGCATGCTTACGTCACACCTTTGCCTAAAATATCGCAACCTAAGGAATTGAAAGATCTGCGCTCAATAAGCATTCGTCCTGTAGTTTGTTTTTTAGATTCACCTTGCTATTTATAATCCTCGTGGCTTAATAAAGTCTTAAGAGATATTACAGCATTTGATAACGTTTACTCCACTAAAAATTCTATAGATTTTGCTGACACCCTTAGGATTACATCAATATCTGAAAAACGATAATAATATCTTTAGATGTTAAAACCTCTTTCCAAGTATACCTCCCAAGGGTTGCGTTGACTTGTCTTGAATTGCTTAAATAAAACCTCCTTACCTAAACTAATTATAGATAACCTAATCTCTTTATTATCGATTATTCTCGACCAATACTTTTTAAAATTTAACGATTGTTTCTTCAAACAGACTAATGGGTTGGCGATTTTTATGCATAACCTGGAGAGTAAGATAATGTGCAGTACCTTTGCCAAGAACATTGTTTTTTACAAACGGTATGTGGATGATGTCTGTTTGGCCTGGAGTGGGGATGAACTCAGACTGAATAGTTTTTTGTATTTTTTAAACTCTCTACAATCTACATCCTTGCATAATTTTTACCTTAGAAAAAGAAAAAGACGTAAGCTTCTTTTTTTAGACCTTTTGCTGACTAGAGATAACAACAAAATCACATTTGATATTTATAGAAAACCTTCCTCGATGGACAACATTATCCAGTTTGATTCTAATTCCCCGTATTCTCAAAAATTTGCTGCATTTAACTCCTTTTTCTACCGGTTATTCAAAATACCATTATCAACAAGCGCTTTTCAAAAAGAGTTAGCTACAATTAAACAGATAAGAAGCAGTAAATAATGGGTTTCCATTAAGTATAATTAATAAAAATTTATTTCAAATTTTATAATAAGTACAAGCTCTCCTATAATTTAATCCATAACACCAGCACTAAAAATTCTAGATTTCATTGCCTCACTTACTTTGATAGTATCTCCTCCCGATTAGCAAAATTTTTTAAAAACTATAATTTACAGATATCATTCAAAACTTAAAACACATTATTTAATAAGCTCGTAAACATTAAAGATAAAAGAGAACCCTGTCCCAATTGGGAGTCTCCCTTAACTGCGGGGACTGTAATGCCGTTTACATTGGTGAGTGTGGAAGTAAAAAAAAACGAAAGTGCAGGAACACATAAGAGAATATAATAAACACAAAGATACTGAAATCACCGAGACAAAATCGGCTTTTGCAAGTCATTTATTGTCCTCAAAACACTTTCCTTCCATCCCGGAAAATGTAAAAATCTTTCATGAGTACCCCAAGGGAAAGAAGCTTGACTTATTTGAGAAGATGGAGATCATAAAAGCAAAAAGGAGTCCTGTACTGCCTTGTGTGAATGATTTTTTTACCTTCGAATCGCATTTAATTTTTAACAATATTCATCGCGACCTGGATAGCACGTAAGTTTAGCGCTTGCCTACGAACCCGATGGTCGCTGGTTCATTTCTCGACCAAGTCATATTTCACTTTTTATTTTGCTTTATTTCCGTTCTCCCGTTCAACTTAACCTCATTCTGCTAGTTTTGTTTACTTTTATTTTATTCAATTTTGATACCGGATGTAATGTGAACGTCAGCATTATTTTTTATTTTTCATGTATTTATTTTTGTTTCAACTTAAATGTTTGTGGTGTTAATCTAATAGCTTTACCGGTAAGTCTATCTTAACATTGTAATTTATATCTTTGCATTGCTGTTTTTGTAATAGGGTTGCCTTCTTTTTTCTTTTAGATCTGACGACGCCTTAGAGCGAAACATGTGTAATCGTTTTTAAAAAATAAACATAATTTGAGACCATTGACTTTGTGTCCCTCCAATCTCTAAATTTCCATTCACCAACATCAAATTACAGTTTCCAAACAACCTCATTTAAAAATAAACCCTACAAAATCTTTAGTTACCTTATTTGGAGGACATAAAAGCCACAGATCTAGAAAAGCTGGGAACTCAAAATAAACATACCTAGACACCCCTATTATAATAACTAATACTTTGAAATCCTCAGGTCTTTTTATTGATTCTGATCTTCGATTTCATGAGCATATAACTGATAAATTAAAGAAAGCGTATAGTGCACTTAAACTTAACTACAACCAAAGAAAAATCTTAGGTCAAGACTTAAAAAGCATCTTTGTGATTCTTTAGTGTTATCCAATTTCAACCATTGTGATATTGTGTATGGACCATGCTTAGATCAAGTCGACTCTCGTAGAATTCAAAAAGTGCAAAATGCATGCCTTCGCCTTATTTTTGGAATTCGTCACCGAAGTCATATATCTCATAAGCCTAAGGATATAGGATGGTTAAATATGTTCAATCGTCGAAAATTACATTTTGCTTCTCTTAGTTACAAAGTTTTAAAATTAAAAAGACCTTGATATTTATACAGTAAAGTCCAGTTTCGAATAAATGCTCACCACCGAGGCTTTAGACAAATACTTACATCTACTAATTATTCCATTTAACATTTCAACATCTGTCTTATCCTTTGCTACCTTTAAAAAACAAATTAAACAATTATTATTCTCTCACCAGTAAAAAAATAAAAAAAAATAAAAATAAATATATATATAATTTTTTTTTCATTCGTAATATATATGTATTTATCATGACATTAATCCTTTTCCTTCCATTTCCCGTTCCTTATCCCTTAATGCATTAAATATGTGTATATCTGCTTGCTTCATGCTGCTTGCATTTTTAACTTACATTATCTATCTAAATGTTAATATCTATTAACATTTTTATATAAGTTTTTTTTTCACTTTAAAGCGTCATTTTTATATTTTATTATATTTGTTAATAGGTATTTACTTGAGCCTAAACAGTTTCTGGCATCGCCTGAAAGCTGCACTGACATGGCCTTTCATTTTTAATGTTCTATTACTATTTTCCGTATATATAATTATAAATCTGTCATAAAAATAATAAATTTTGTTTATTATTATTATTATTATTATTATTATTATTATTATTATTATTATTATTATTATTATTATTATTATTATTATATTGGTATAAGTTTCCCTACAGGATAGCGTGATAATTATTATACATACAGGGTGTCCCGGGAAATATGGGAGATCTCTTGTATTCAGTTAGAAATTAATGATGCATGGATATGGAACTTTCCTATAAAAAATTGCTATAGGGCCTCCCTACGAACGCAAACGAAAACGCATTTTCTTAAATTACTTTTGCAGTACTAAATATATTTTAAAAAATTGTACGTGATCAATACTACTAAGGACCTTTTAAAACGAAGTCCTTAAAATACATTTACTAGGTTGTACATTATATTGCTTAAATTTTTAACATCCTGTATAATAAAGAGTCTTAAATAATAAATATGGATAGCTTAAACCTTAAACTAAAGAAAAGGTATTCTTGTTCACTATCGATAAAATAAACCATTTTGCAGAAAAAAAAGGAGTGACTGCTTTATATTAAATAAAAGGGACCATGATACGTTCTTTTCTTCATATCTTCATGTTTCATAGTTCATATGTTTAATTTTAAGTTGTTTAACCTAGCTTTCAAAACTTTCCATTTTTCACATTATTTATACAAATTGTGTAGTGACACACAGGAACTATGGAACGGTGAAAAAATGGAATATGCTCAGTCTGCAATTTAGGATGGTCTGATGTTGTTATGGCTTGGTTAGCTGAAGAGTGCAATATGTCACTCCTCCACACTTAGAACGAATTTTGTAGGGTAGGATCTTCGGCATCGGCGGCTATAGTCCGCTTCCTGCAGAGTTTCTACAAAGTTTATATAAAGTAAATATACAGGATGATTATTCGCAGAATGGGAATATGATACGGGTTTGGAAGTGTACTATCCGCCAAGGAAACTATTGGACTGAGTACTAGCATATCTAGGTGCAGACTTTCTAATTAAATGTAAAATTTTCGAATGTAAAATTCGAAAAAAAAAACTTTTTTTCGATTAAATCGTGATTTTAATCTAAAAAAATGCAAAATTTTTGGTAATATTCTGTTATTAGTGGTGGTTTTTAATAGTGAAAGCTATCCGATTTATTATTAGTTGCATTGCAATCATTTGAATGATATAAATTTTAGCTACTTATACCGTCTAACCATACTTAAAACTGCATTTTTTTCGTCATTAAGGGTGGTTTTTAAGGGTTTAAGTTTTAAAATATTGATGTGTACTATAATCCCCAATGTAAAACTATATTTATTTTGCATATTTATATGAATTCTAGGTTGTAAAACACCTATTTTCGTTTTATTTGAATTTTAGTGGTTTGTTCTTTCATCCCCTATTTAAAAAGCAAATAATTAGGCATTTAATAAGTTTTTTTTATTTAACTGCCTTTTTATATTTCACTGCTACCGAGTTCCATATGCTGAATGTTGTTATCACATTATTATGTAAATTTTATTAAATATTTAAAAAATGGGTATATTAACGAAGTTATTATTAATTAAGTGTATGTAATATTAGGTAGGTAGTTTCTTGGTCAGTTAAGAAGAGAGCATGAAAGGAACGTAAAGCTAAGATTTAATTGTGTACATTCTAATAAACTTAATTTTAAAGCTATCTACCAAGTGTTTTTCTTACAGTTATTTGTTCAAAAGAGATACTTAATAATATTCTTTCAATTTCATTTTAACAATAATACAAAGTGCCTTTAATTTCAAAAAATTCCATATATTACACGCTGCCCGCCGCGACGTACAAAAATATTCCTTATTAAAAATGTTTCAAACATCCCCCGTATCGTAAAGGATTGCCGTCGAAACTAAATAATGATTTACGACCGCGTAAAAAAAGTCGGCACTGTTTAGAAGTCCCTACTTCAAACGGCCGCAAGAGAGTGAACCTACTGTCTTGTTCTTTATACTGTGACTGCGCTTACCGCCATATCATTGCGAACTAAATCCTATAGAACTGATATGGGCGCAGGTAAAAGGATTTGTAGCAAGACAAAACACGACTTTTAAAATGAAAGATGTTAAGCTACTGTTTGATCAAGCCATTACGGAAGCGACACCAGAGAATTGGCAAAAAGCAGTCCAGCATGTAATTAAGCAAGAGGACAAAATGTGGGATCTTGACAACCTCATCGATTAGACAGTCGATCCTTTAATTATAATGTCAAGAGGTGATGACAGTTCGTCAGATGACGAAGAAGACTACAATCTATTATAATTTAAAATTGTTATACACTGTTCAAAAAGTGCCAGATCCAAAAGTGACATTTTCAACTGTTTTACTCTACATATTATGTTCAATAAATTTGTGAAAAAAATATATTATTCCATTTAAACAAAAGTAACTTTCTAAAATAAAATAGCATTTAAGTACATTAATTATAAGGTAAAAAACAAGTCCCAGTTGCACGCCTTTGGCGAACCGTTTTCAATGTTTATCAGTGGGTAACAATGGGCAAAACTCATAAATTGACCCAAAACCGGGTGGCACTACCTGCAATCAACGAAAAGAAAGAATTTTACATTGAAACTAATACCTAACTAAGGTAGTGGCATAAAATATTGGTGGATCACCAGGTACCACTTTTGCATACCTAATGAGGTTTTATTGCTCTACACACTTCTGAAATAGAGTATAAAAACCAGCATTTGTTTCTTGTAATAGATTTAGAAAAAATATTGTTTTTTTACTAAGAATATCCCTTTTAGTTCTTTTACCTCTGTTTGTTCTAGGCAATGTACTTCGAGCTTTTCGGCATCAGGAAAAACTGCTAAAAATTGGTTTAGTTCAGGAAACAGTTCTATATAGTTGTCTTGAATTTGAAGTTTAACAAAACGGCATGCTCTAGCTTGTTGTTGAGTTAAACGGTCTATTTCGCAAGATATATTTAGAGTTGACTGTAGGGTATTTGAGCAATAATACGGCTTACTTCCAATGCACATGTCAGAGGCCTAATTTGCTCGGCATTTTTAGATGTCAGAAAATATTTTATTTTCGGAAATATAGCAAAAAAATCTGAATTGACTTTAGTAGGAGCTGAAAAGAAATAGTAAAGGTCAAAATTAGTTTATACTCCATTGAAAGTGACATAAAATATGTTAATGTGTTAAAATCTATTTTGCACGAGATTTTTATTATATATTTTTCCAA
Organism: Anthonomus grandis grandis; assembly: GCF_022605725.1. NCBI lineage: Eukaryota > Metazoa > Arthropoda > Insecta > Coleoptera > Curculionidae > Anthonomus > Anthonomus grandis. The sequence goes on from NC_065551.1 coordinate 9,993,744, forward strand.
GTTTACTAAAAGTTATTGAATTTTCGATGTCTTGCAGGGTATTTAGTATAGAGTTATATGAAGCTAATAGCTGATTTAATAGGTTTTTAGCAAAAAGCACGTTTCTAAATAGAGCATGTTCCTTAATCATTTCAAGTTACAATATTCGTGATTTTAAGAGAAGTTTTTTTGAAAATAGAACCTAAGCCATTTACTAAACCTCGCTTGGTGCGGTTAAGTTTATGAAATCGTATAATTTCAGTTTTCCAAAAAATACAGTTTTGGGGGCGAGGACCTAAATCTAATAAACTGAAAACTAAGGGTATCAAATTCATTATATAGCGGTTCTAAATTAAAGTAGAGTACAAAGGTGTGTTCGGTTTGCTGTAGTTTTGCGGGTCCTAGAATAATGGGTAGGACACCTAGGTTATTGGTAATGTTTCTTATTTCTGTTCCTTCTCCGACCGTGAGGAACCTGACATATTTTTAAATGTGTCAGGTTTCTTTTTAGGTCTTTTGACATTAGAAAGGTGTATTTTTTCTGCGGTATTTCCGTGTTTTACGATTAGTTTTGCGGTTTTAAGAGCGGGATCAATAGAGACAATTTTTTCATGTTTATATTTATTTAGAGTTTTACTTTACTTGTGTGTATTTTTAACATACACAGTTTCGAGTATTCTGAGTAAGTCTTCGTCGTTTTCATTGACTTTAGTTGTATCGGCTTGTTTTTTTTGAATGTCGTTATTGATTTTTTCGTATAATATTTTTATTTTATTACCGTATTGAGAAATATAATTATTTACAAGTTGATTGTCAATATTTACATTAAGTGAAGAATTTGGGGTCTAAATACCCAATAATAATTTGATAGGGTTTTATATCACGAATTGAATAGTATTATTATATAATTAAGAATAGCATAATTTATCTTAATCTTTATCGGCTCGTTTTTATACTAATTTTGATTATTTAATAATTTGGTGTGTTCCACTAGGGTGGAATGAAAACTTTTAATAATTCCATTTGACTCAGGTATTGGGAGTTAATAAAATGTATGAATTGCCAAAATTTTCGATATTATGGAATTTTTAAATTCTGAGCCGTTGTCGGAAATAATTTGGTCAGTCACGCAGTAGCGAGTAAAATATTTTATTAATTTATTTGCAACTTCTATTACTTGTGATGAATTTAATTTATATGCCTCGGCATATTTAGAAAAGACATTTATGATTTTTAAGAATTTACACTTTTCCTGTCTACATGAAAGAAATACTGTCTACATGTAGTATTTGAAATGGTTTTGTCGCTGTTGGAATAATGTTGAAATTTAATTTAAGGTGTTGTCTATCATATTTTGTAATTTGACATATCTCGCACTCTGATATAGACTTAAATCGATTTTTGTTGCTTGAACATTTTTTATACGTTTTTCTGTTTCTTCTATGCCTCTATGGTTTATTTTGCCTTCGTGGTGATTTTGAATAACATTTTTTATCTCATTATCTGTGGTGATGTCTAATAGGTTTTTGGTATATTTTATCATAGATATATGGGAGTTTTATTAAATTATTTTTGAAGCATATTTCTGAATTTTTCATATAATGCGTCTTTAAAATAAAAATAGTATTTCATTTTCGGAGCTATGCTTTCCTTAATAAATGTAACCATTATTTGTTCGTACGTTTTTTTTTGAAAATTGCACGTGTTCTTTTCTTTGTCTTATACAGGCACGTTTGTTTTATTGTTTCGGCTGGTAAAAAACTTACCTCTGAATTTTTTCTGTAATTTACTGGGCAACCTACAACTGACATTCCTATAATTGGGTTCTCGTAATTTGAATACACGGTGGCGTCATCTTCGTCTGCATTTTCAGGGCTATGTAAATCGCCTGTATCGACTATTAGAAATTCATTTTCTATTCTATTTTGTTGAATTTCTTGGTTAAATTGGTCTATAAAATCGCTTAGAGAAAAATTTGGTAGTTCTACGCGATATAAAGCGGCAGTATTTCTATTTAAAATTCCCTTTTTATATACTATTTCATAGTCAAATTCCTCCAATTTTATACGCCATCGAATCAACTTTGAGCTTCAATCTTTTAGAAAAAATAGCCATTAAGGGGGCTTATGATCTGTTCTGATTTTAAATTTACGCCCGAATAGGTACGGCCTAAAATATTGAGTGGCCCATACTATCGCCAGTAACTCTTTCTCAATCGTAGAGAGTAGTTGATTTTTGACTCGTTAAGGGTTCGCCTAGCGTATATATATCGTCCTTTGTTTTAATGAGGTGTTTAATCTTACTCATAAAGTTTAGTTTAGTTTAGAGGAGGACTCTTTATGAAATGTATTTTATGCTCTTGCGATGAATTTAACATGGAGCAAATAGCAACATTATTCTTTACTGCGACAAGGCACTCGGGGACTTTAACATAATCAAATTTCATGTGCGGTACTATCGCAGATCCTTTTTCTACATTTTTAACAATAAGTTTTACAATTTGATCTGACTTTGGTTTTGCAAGTGTAAAATTGGTGTCATGAGTCATCAAATTTAGTTATCACATTATAATAATAGAACTTTATTTAACTTTCTGAGATACAAAGCATAATATTATTTAAGTCGATTATCGCTTTTAATGTTTTAAGATTGTCTACACCCAGTAGGCAATCAAAATAATTATGAAAGTCAAAAATATAAAATTAGAAGTCTGAGCTTTGTTTCAAATTAAATATTTTTGAGCTTGGTATCAGGGTGCTATAATTTTCGGTTGATGTGCCATGAGCTGTTAAAATTAAAAACAGATTTTTTTTTGAATTTGTAATCATATCTCTTAGCGATGTCAAGGTTAACAAAAGATGTACTCCCTGTATCGATAAGAACTCTTAAGTTAAATTCGGAAAAATTATAAATGGCAGTTTACTTTCACAATAAGTGAAACTTATTAATTGGAATTTTGGCACTTTTTTATTATTGTTATTGCCGAGGCTTTTTAAAAAAAAAGCTCTTCTATTTTAAGGAAGTCTTCTGTTAGACATTCGGATTGATTATAAAAATTGTCATCATCACCAGCCTCATATAAATTATTGTCAGTTTAGACCTCATCAATATTTAATAATATATAAGATTTAATTTTTCAACAATTTCGTTGGGATTATTCCCACGATTTCTAAAATAGTTACTTGATAGTCTAAATGTGTTTCTTGTTGATATTGACATAGGGGATGAGTTTTGGTAAATTTTTATTTTGATTGGACCTAAATACATTAGTGTTATGTTCTGTGTTAAAATTTATTGTGTTTTGGACATTTTTAGAATATTGAGCAATATTGTCTGTATTTGTTTAATTCTGGCTATTAAAATTTTGGCTAAAACTTGCTAGGTTAACAATATTTTGAGGCAAAAAATGTTGGTGGTTATGGTTAAAGTTTGTAACTGGAAAATATGCATTTCTAGGAATTGCATTTATAGGGATTGATAGGTGTATGTGATTTTTGTTGCACAGATTGGATCTGATAATCAATAACTAATATATTTTAAGCACTATTTAAATCTGGAGAATTTTTAGTACGCATCAATGAACCTATAAACTCTTAATGCTAAATTTCGACAATATTGCGCTAGCACTGGAATTTCTACGGCATTATTATGTGTTGAAATATATTAAACTTGTAAATTTAAGAGATGTTGAACTCTATTATAGAACTCAAATGTTATTTTATTATTTTGCTTAAGCTCTGCTAATTTTGAATATAAATGTCTCGCTTATTGGCATAATCGTTCAGCAGGGAATTGTTTAACTCTTACCAATTTGTTATAGTACAAGATGAAATATCTACAGCGGTTTCACCTTTTGTTTTAGAGCTAATGCTTGACACCAAATATTCATTTTGAAAATCATTTACATCAACTGTATTATAAAATTTTGTAACTAAAGTAGCTTTTTAGCAACACTTAAAAATCTAGGTAAAAGTTCCGTTTCGCCCTGAAACTTGGGAACCATAATAATATATTCCTGTTTTAAAATAGGGACGGCCTGACGTTGATCGCCTCTTGCCATTTTGAAAATGAAATTTCTTTAGTTCTTAGATCCCCAAAATTTCTACGATGTCCTCTCGAGATATTTTTTCAACGGGATCTTGTACCACACAAGAGCTTAAGATTATGAAAAATTCGCTATCCGTATCACAAATTGACGAACTAGCACATGAGCTGTCAGTATTTCAATTAGGTTCTATATATATTACATTAAATATACTTCGAGAAGCAAGACCAGTATCTTATTCATGCGTAGGTATCCCTTCAATATCTTTTGCTTAAATATTTTTATATTTAAGCAAAAGATATTATAATTTTTTATAACTCCGCATCAGTTCGGATTCTTGAGTAACAAGTGCACCAATGACGCTATGTTGTCCCTCTTTAATAATATATACTCCAGCCTAAACAGCCATCTCTCTACAGCAACAATTTTCTGTGATTTCTCTAAAGCCTTCGACTGTGTAAACCATAATATCCTAATTAATAAATTGCAGCACTATGGAATTAGAGGAACACCTCTCAAGTGGTTCATGTCTTACCTGAACAAGGGGAATCAGTTTGTTAGGGTTGATTCGATGACGTCTTCGTGCAAGCCAATAGAATGCGAGGTACCTCAGGGCTCAGTTCTAGGCCCCATTTTGTTTCTTCTATTTATAAATGATATTGCTAATCTGGACATAAATGGTAAAATTTGTCTCTTTGCGGACGATACTAGTTTTTCTTGGAGCAATTTAAATATGGTGACTCTTCGTAGAACCATATCTCGTCACCTAGTCACCATTAAATCGTGGTGCAATTCAAATCTCTTGTGCCTTAACGTCTCAAAAACTAGAGTATTATCATTTAGCAGTGCGTTGCAAACTTTTGTAATTAATAACAACAGAATGGAGGTCGTTGATTCCGTAAAGTTCTTGGGACTGATGGTAGACAACTCTTTAAAATGGGATATCCATATCGATTACTTATCCAAAAAATTAAGTTCTGCATGTTTTGCTCTGAGATCAGTATCCAGGGAGCTAAGTTTGGCAACGGCTATAACAGTTTATTATGCCCTGTTTGAGTCGCACCTCCGATATGCCCTTCCGTTTTGGGGTACGTTTGGTGCGACTCAATTTGAACGCATATTTAAGCTACAAAAGAGAGCTAGCTATACGCTATTCATTAAGACTAAATTACAGAACTCACTGCCAAAATATTAAAAAAATTTTTAAATAGGAACTCTTCCTTCCTTATTTATATTTGAATCCGTCTGCCTAATCCGCAAGCACTTATCAGATATGTCAGAAAGGCCATCTCACAATTATCCTCTATTATATATATATATTATAATATATATATATATATATATAATATATATATATATATATTATAATATATATATATATATATATAATATATATATATATATATAATATATTATATATATATATATATATATATATTATAATATATATATATAATAGAGGATAATTGTGAGATGGCCTTTCTGACATATCTGATAAGTGCTTGCGGATTAGGCAGACGGATTCAAATATAAATAAGGAAGGAAGAGTTCCTATTTAAAAATTTTTTTAATATTTTGGCAGTGAGTTCTGTAATTTAGTCTTAATGAATAGCGTATAGCTAGCTCTCTTTTGTAGCTTAAATATGCGTTCAAATTGAGTCGCACCAAACGTACCCCAAAACGGAAGGGCATATCGGAGGTGCGACTCAAACAGGGCTCATATATATTTTTCCAGTGTTTTATATGATTTTTGTTTCTTTCGAAAACTTTAACGAAACTGTATCCTTTCACAGGTAAGAAATTATGATTATGTCAAACTTCAAAAAACAGTGTATTTAAGACACACTGGCGTGGTCCGATGATTCAATTTCGGTTTGTATTTATCATAAGAATTTTAAATATAATTTAATTTTTTTTATTAAAAAAATCAAAATTTTTATTTTTTTATAATTAAATACAATTTTTATGATAAAACTCTAGATCTATGAAGTACATTATTAAAATAGTTCTATCATTAGATTTTGTTTAAAGCACCATTCTTATTATTCTTTATCTTCAAATCTTAATTTCTATGGAAATTTTACACGTAAGCTTGTAAGAAATATTCTATAAATTAAAAAAATTATACAGCATTTAATAAGAGCCTTTCATAATCATTTCCATTTTAAACTCTTTACTTTATTATAGATTCATCCAATGGCAAAATAAATTTTTTTAGTTGCAAGTTATTATGTTAAAAGCAATTTAATGTTTTTGTCAATATCAACTTATTATTTTTAGTTAGTTATTATTAGTTATATTTTAAGTTAATCACTCCAAGTTCTATCATTTATATAAATGAACCTATATTACCATATCAATCAAAAAAGCCGCAGTCCAATTTAGCTGTCAAAACTAAGGATGATCCTACATTGCTGGTCCTTCACTAAGAAGGTATTAGAAATAAATTTGTTATATTAGCTTCAAAAAGATAATTGTTTAAATTTAGGGTAAAAGTATTATTAATTTCATATATCTTTAATATTCGTTTACATCTTACCTTATATGTTATCTATAAATCTATGGGATTATGGTTTTATTTTATTTACTATTAAAAATTCAGAACAATGTCAATAATAAACCAGCATCATCTTTAAAAACATCTAGGGCATCTGAATCTGAACTTTTAATATGCCAATATATATGCCAATTTCTTTCAAGTAAAGAAATAACGGACATTTCGGAGAATGCGGAACCTGCTATTAGAGTAAGAATACTTTGACTTGAATGAAAGCTAAGTAGTACTCTTAATAAAAAAAACTTATCGGGTCCGGCTTTTGATATTAGGGTGTTATTAAATTTTGTTTGTTTATAATAATAAAGTTTATTTTATTATAGTGTATTTTATAAAGTATCTTAATTCTTATATGGATTATTTTATTTTTACTGTTCTGTCATGATTAGGACCCAATATTAAAAATATATATCGTTAGTATTAGTTACCAATAATTTTAACAAACGCGTAGACATATTTTGTTGCCCTTTATAAATATTTATCAAATTGATTGCACCCTCGATCAAAAGCTCTATTTTCATTTAATATGCATATTTAATAAATATTGATTTTCTAATTATCCAAGCATTGCTTCAACAATTGAAAGTAGCAATATCTAATTAGATTTACTATAAACCATAAACGTAGCAATTTAAGATTCCTAATTTCGAAAATACACAAGAAAATTTAAAAAAATTACACGAAAAAGTAAATAAAAAAGTCACCTATGCCTATATCTATATTGTGACATTAATGAAATATAAAGATCAACAAATTTGAACCATGTATACAATGTTAGCATGACAGGCGCAACTAGATTTCCTAAATTTCAATGACTGATTAACAATATAAAATTGGTTAAAGAACCAAATTACTCAATTTTTTATTTGTAGTAAATACTGAGTACTATAATCTTATTTTGTTTATATATACATATATAATTTTGAACTTAAGGTGGCGTAATCATAGCTAGTTGCCGTAACTAATCGTAACTAGAGTTGAAGAAAAAGTCCATTCTTGCAGTGGAGTTAATAGGTGAAGAGGTAACTAAAAAATTCGGTCATCCTCCACTAAATTTATTTAAAAAATATCAATCTGACATGTTTCTGGCATATAAAATGTCTATCATCAGGGATAACAAATTAAGGGGTTCCGTCAATACATCTTATAGATATAGGGGTCAGTCAGACAAGGTTAAAAGGTTAAAACGAATTAAGATACGTCAGAATGGGACCGAACCTGGATCTACAAAATCCTTAAAATCACATGACTACGACAATACAATAATTGTTTTTTAAACAAGAATTGAGACCAAAAGGGTTTTGTTCTTAGTTCTTGTTTAATAATTTTGTCTTGGATTGTCTTGGATTAATAATTTTTAAATAAATTTAGTGAAGGATGACCGAAATATTTTTAGTTATCCATTATCATCCATTCCATTCCATTATGGGTAAAGATATTCCATATCCATTATGGGTAAGTAAATCATAAAGTAATTATATTTGGCCTCGTCTTCAGTAAATAAGATCACTGGTAGTACTCCCTGTTCCTGCTCCGAACCACACATTTCCAAGCTAAGCAAAAAAAAAATTTTTGTTGCTCTCCGCTCCCGTCCCCGAATATCCCATAACCAAGTCTCATTCTTTGTTTGTGTGCCGAACCGTATAAACGTTAATCGTTGGTGATAAAAATTGCTTATTCTACGTTTTTTATTTTTGTTATTTTTAACTTCTATGTATCTAATATGCCTAAGCATCATGAAGTGCATACGAGAGATTCGAGAACCTCTTTACGAGAGGAAGTGCGCGTAATGCGAAAACAATTACGAAAATTAGAAAAGTTAGCGGAATCCACCCAAGGTGTCAGTGATACCAGGAGCTTGAATTATCGCCGTGCGCGGGAATCACCGCGGTCATCGCGTTCTCGCAGGAGATCAAGAAGTCGAATTGTGCCGCGTCATCGGTATCGTAAGATAAGGCGGCTTTCGAGTTCCAGTGAGAGTGTTAGTGTTAGTTCAAATGAGGTCACAAAATCCACAAGTGACCTTGAATCAAATGAGGAAAATGATACTACAGTTGGGAGCAGTAAGTAATAAACATTTATTTGGGCCGAATTTTATAGCGACTAGGACTTTATCTTGCTTCACATGGGTGACATTGAAATATTATTTTTTGATGGTGTTTGCATTTGTTTATTTTAATTTCCTGACCGACTCGACTGTGAATAAGATTGTATTATGTCTTATGCAGCAATTAGTTCTTTTGTTTTTAAATACATTTGGCTGCTTAATAAAAACATGTTAAGTACATCATTGATGTTAGATATATACATACCGGAAACTAGAAAGAAAAGTTTGTTTATTTATTTATTTTTGAGGTTTGGTGAAGACCTCTGGATTAAATAAACTGTTTGGTGAACACAGTAATAATAGTATTAGATAATAATGTATAGTTGGCAACACATATATATATGACCTGTGGGTTGACGTCATTTTTTTTTATGCACATGGGTATAATCAATTCTGCATGTTGGGTGAACACAGCGGATAAAATAATCAAACTGTTTGGTGAACACAGTTTCAATACACCCAGAATTGCAAAACGATTTAATTTAGGCAACTGGGTTAGCACAGCACATGGTTAATCTGTTTGATGAACACAGTTTTAACAAATCACACTGTTTGGTGAATACAGTGATCTAACTGAAAGTTAGATGTACATGCTACGAGCTACATTTAATTTAGGCAACTGGGTTAGCACAGCACATGGTTAATCTGTTTGGTGAACACAGTTTTAACAAATCACACTGTTTGGTGAATACAGTGATCTAACTGAAAGTTAGATGTACATGCTACGAGCTACATTTAATTTAGGCAACTGGGTTAGCACAGTACATGGTTAATCTGTTTGGTGAACACAGTTTTAACAAATCACACTGTTTGGTGAATACAGTGATCTAACTGAAAGTTAGATGTACATGCTACGAGCTACATTTAATTTAGGCAACTGGGTTAGCACAGCACATGGTTTATCTGTTTGGTGAACACAGTTTTAACAAATCACACTGTTTGGTGAATACAGTGATCTAACTGAAGGTTAGTTGTACATGCTACGAGCTACATTTGTGCCTCAATCTTTTTTAATTTATATATTTATATAAATATAGAAAGTACACTTTTTTGGGCCTGTTTGTTTATAAGGTAATATCTTTGCTGCAGTTGAACCGGAACAAATCTAGAATCAATTTCTAGCAAGGTTTCGGGTCAATCCCTTTTTGGTTCTAATGTGCCGAATAATACAAACAAATTTGGGCCTCCATTACATAGGGAGATGGCAGAGACATGGTCAAGTATAATTAATAATGGAATTAAACAAGAAGAACGAAAAAATTTAATTTCTAAATACGGGCTTCCGGAAAATATATCTCGTTTATTGGTACCCAAGTTAAATGAAGTTGTTTTAAAAGCATCTTCAGAGTCAGTCTTATGCCGAGACTCTCGATTAGTCGATCTGCAAACTCAGATAGCTGCGAGTATTTCAGCTGTTGGAGAAGTCATAACAAAGATGTTAGTAGAAAAGGAAGCGGAGGGAAGTAAGGAATATTTACAACCCCTTTGTGATGCAGGTCGCTTATTAACGCATGTTTTGAATATGGAAACCAATTTTTGAAAACAACTAGTTTCTTACCAGTTAGACAAAAATATAAAGGATACGTTGATTTCCTCTCCATTAGACGAATGGTTTTTTGGTACGGAACTAGATAAACGAGTAGAGATATCCAGACAATTGGAAAAGTCAGCTAGAACTATCAAGATTATAGAAATTAACTTTATCAAAAAGGGTGTAGCAAACATAAAATATTTAAACTCCAGGAGTCTGCCTCGAGAAGTGCGAGTACAAGGGAGAGGTCAAGGCAGACGACAGCAATATCAAAGTCGGATTCCCAGTTTCTCGAGGAATGCACCTTTCAGGAATCAAATGAATCAGGACCGCAGTACAGAAGATCGGGCCCATCACCAAGGTAGGACAGGGCGGTATACCATCGTTAGTGACAGAGGTTAGTAAGACGGCAGGCAGACTAAAACAATTTTATAGTAAATGGACTGAAATTACTGGTGACTGAATTTATTTTAGAATGTATTAAAGGGTTTAAGATACCATTTATCAAAATACCTAATCAAGTTATAGCTCCCCGGGCCCCCAAGTGGTCGAAAAGTGAAATTAAAGATCAGTTGATCAATTTCTGGAGATGGGTGCATTAAGCAGGGTAAATCCCTGCAAAGGCCAAAATTTTTATCAAATATCTTTTTAACCCAAAAATCAAACGGCTCTTTTGGGTTAATTTTAAATCTAAAATCCCTAAATAGATACGTTAGGGCCGAGCATTTTAAAATTGAAGACCATAATATACCGTAATAAGGCTTATCAGTGGAAATGATTTTTTGGTAACTTTAGATTTAAAGGATGCCTATACCCCTTATACCTATCCATAATTCACATAAAATTTTTTTAAGATTTGAATTTGAGAATCAAGTCTATGAATATAACTGTCTTCCTTTTGGTTTAAACTGCGCTCCTTTTCCTTTTACAAAATTAATGAAACCTTAATAAACCTTAGTTGGTAGGTACCTTAAGATATAGGGGTTGGTTATCAATAATATTTCTTGACGACATATGGCTGATAGGAAAAACACGCGCAGAATACCATGAAAATTTGCGAAAAACAGTTATATTTTTAGAATCGTTATTATGATTCCATCACAGACATGTAAATATTTGGGGTTTGTGTATGATTCTGTAAAAATGTCTGTCTCTCTTCCGGCAGAAAAGAGGGAAAAAATTATTGGACTTAAAAATTTGTCTTACGTAAATCGTGTAAAATAGGGGATTTTGCTCGATTTATAGGCACCTTAACATCTGCGTGTCCTGCAGTTTCTTATGGTTGGCTTTACACCAAATCCTTCGAACGTGAAAAATTTTTTAGCCCTTGAAAATTCAATGGGAAATTTTGGTGCAAAGATGTTACTTTCACCAAGATTATCTATGGATTTTCAATAGTGGCTATCTAAGGTTAAAAACGCAGAAAAGTCAATAAAACCTCTTAAGTTTTGTATCGAAATTTTTTCAGATGCATTCCTGACCGGGTGGAGAATATCTTGTGGGGGTAAAAGATCCCATGGACTTTGAAACTTGCAAGAAAGAGAATTTCATATTAACTTCCTAGAACTTTTATCAGCTTTTTTCGGACTTAAATGCTTTGCAACCAACCTTAAGAACTGCAATATTTTATGCCGTATTGTTAATACTACCGCCATAGGATATATTAATCGAATGGGTAGTGTAAAGCATCCAAAGCTCAATGCCCGGGAAATTTGGCGTTGGTGCGAAGCCCGTAATATAATTATTTTTGCTTCTTATATTAAATCTAAGGAGAATCATGAGGCGGACGAGGAGTCTAGAAAACTTGACATAGAAACTGAATGGGAAATAAATTATTTCGCCTTTGAAAAAACAAAAATGTTTTTCCCAATTCTCGAGGTCGACTTATTTGCGTCAAGAAATAATAAGAAATGCAATAAATTTGTCTGGTGGAGAAGAGATCCAGAAGCGTGGGAAGTTGATGCCTTTACTTTGAACTGGGCAGATTTTTATTTTTATGCATTTCCGTCCTTTCCGTTAATTTTACGAGTTCTTCAAAAAATGATTGCCTGCAATCGTTCTAAATTTTATTAGAACTCTCTAAAACGACAGTATTGACTTAGAAGTTTTAACACAAAAGCTTGCCACATTACTTGCCCTAGCGATGGGCCAGAGGGTGCAAACCTTGGCGAATATTGAGATCGAAAATATTATTGAATCAAGTAATATGATCAATATTAAAATTCCTAAGCGGGTGAAAACTTCGGGTCCAAACAGAACCCAACCCCGTTTTAGTATTACCATTTTTTCCAGAGAATCCCAGAGTATGCGTAGCCTCAACTATTAAGTTTTATTTAGAACAAACTCATAACTTACGAAACTCTTTCTTCAATCAGAAATCTTTTTATGGCATTTAAAAAACCCTATCGAAATGCCACTACACAATTCATAAGTAGATGGATCAAGAGTATGCTCGACAAGAGTGGCTTAGATACTTCTTTATTTAAAGCGCATAGTACTAGACACGCTACGACATCGGGAAGCGCTCGAAAAGGTGTAAGTATGGATGTAATCAGGCTATCGGCAAGGTGGACAGAGAGGTCTAAAACGTTTGCTAATTTTTATAATTGACCATTAAGAGTAGAAAATAATTTCGCAACAACTATTTTAAGCAGTCAGTAGTTATTGTATTATCCATTTAAAATGGGTTAAGGTTCTATTTTACGTGGTTATTTTATGAGGTTAAGGTGTTATTTTGTATTATTAGGTACATCATATTATATGTATAATTTTATCTGCACCCGGCAACGGTTAATTTCTTTTTTATTATTTTTTGTTAGGAATAAAAGGTTATAATTCTTTTAATATTATGGTGTATCAATTTATTGTTGCCGATTTCTTTAAACATCTACCAGTGATCTTATTTACTGAAGACGAGGCCAAATATAATTAAAAGATCAAACGAACTTACCTGGAAGTGAAGTTCGATCTTAATTATATGTAGGCCTCGTCGAAGTAAATGAGTCCCCCCCAGCCCAAGTATTCCCGAGTGCAACAATAAAGCTTTGAAGAAATAAGACTTGGTTATGGGATATTCGGGGACGGGAGCGAAGAGCAACAAAAATTTTTTTTTTGCTTAGCTTGGAAATGTGTGGTTCGGAGCAGGAACAGGGAGTACTACCAGTGATCTTATTTACTTCGACGAGGCCTACATATAATTAAGATCGAACTTCACTTCCAGGTAAGTTCGTTTGATCTTTTAATTATATTCACGTCCAGTTCGAATATATTCTTATAATTTACCATGTAGTTGTTTTGAGAAATTGTGGCAAGAGTCGATGAAAAAGGAGCAAGACACATTATTTTTTGAAAAGGATTTGTTTAAAACTGATTTAGGAAATACCAGCTCCCTGGATAGAGGGCGATTATAGAACCTGGAAAATGTGGCCGTTTGTTTAGAAATAAAAATTGCTAACATCTTTGGATTGTATTTGGGATCAAACAGCTCTACTCCCTATTAAAAGTAAAACCCAAAGATTCCAAAAGATCAGTAAGATACTACTGGTTTCATTAATTTAGTAAATAAATGGGGAGCTAATGATAATCCAAATAGAACACAAGTAAATTCATAAAGACAATTTTTGAACCTTTTGGATTTCGAAAAGTGGCTTGCGGCATTCTGCGTGTACTAAAATAGCAAAATATGCATCTTCAAGGTCGACAGTTTTCATGAATGAACCGCCAGTTATTATAAGCCTTAAGGCCATTCTTCCATCTTTCATATTAAAATGGGGTTAGATTTTAAACGTTTAAGGTTCATAATAAATTGCTTTTTCCATTACTTTTGTTCGCTAAAAATACTGGAGAAACAAATTGGTTAGGACAATCTTTGCAAGAAAGAATAGTACCTAACTGGAGTAACTTTTTGATTTCTGAACAATTGAAGGACAAAAGAGCCTCCTCTTGCAAACTAACTATATTTTTGTTCATGTAATAATTGTCAAAAACTGATGAAACTCAATTTTATAGCCTTTATTTAAGAATTAAACAGAGGTATTTGTGCTCACTTCTTTCCATTCAGTTAAAAACACTGCGAAATAGCACCAGCAATAATAATACTAAATATCCCTAATACTAGCTTATTCTTAATACTAGCTTAATAATAGCTAATACTACTTCTAGCGCCTCCTTTGAGTTATGAGTTACAAACTTTCTTGGTGCCCCTTTTGTGTCCTTACCTCCCTCTATTGATGGGACGAGCACCTCCTGTTTTCCGACACACCCACAGTAGGCTTGTTGACCCCTCCTGTTTTCTTTTCTGCCTGCACATAAGGAGTGTAAGCTGAGATGTTAAAGGTCGCAGTTCCTTTTTAACTTTCTTCATTCTCTTAAAGGCCTGTATTTTCTCCCGCAAATTAGTGTTAAACAAAAATTTCACAGGAGGAATTTTATCAACCAAATTGTTATTTTTTTCAGTTTGTTATTTCAGTTTGTTTGTTCATTAAAGGAGTAATTAACTGTCGTCTCTTATTCGAGACCGAATTACAAAGGTTACATAAAATCCGTCCAGCATCTGCCACTGGTACCACTACCTTTTCCTTAGTTTTCTTGGGAATATTTAAATCATCCGCTAAGAGAGCATTTAACCCAAACCCAGAGGTGAAAGGCACTGGCCTAAAATAGACTGATAACCAGTCTGAGTCAGTAGGTCCCTCATAGAATATAAAGTGTTCACCACTTGTCAATGTCAGGGTTCATTTTTGGAGGCATAAACAGTTTGCAATTTTCCGGAAATTCGTGTTTCTTACAAAACTCATCAGCCTCGTCTTTAGTCAAGTCCAGATGCAAATTATTAGACCATATTGGTTCAATGGCTGAATTTATTTTAGTTTTTTTATTAACTAGGTTTTTTCGTGCTAGTAGGGTTAGATCCCAACATATTCCTAATCTCATCGGATAATAAACGTATATGTTGGATCAAAATTAAGAGAAGTTAGTCATTGCTGGTGTATTTTGAATAACTCCTTGAGCCGGTCTGGCTCAACTCCTTCGTAGTTAATGCTCGGCCTGCAACTGTTTGCCATAGTACGCGACATAAGGCCTCGACTATAAAGTGAAATCGCAACACTCGTGCTGGGACTCTCACGTTTATGCTGACGATGGCGTCGTTTTATTTCATTATCCCTATCTCTACGTGAGCCCGTCTTATTCGGAGAACGGCACCCACGATACCGAGATCTAGAACGTCGCAACTGCGAATTTTCACAAGCACTATTAGACAAAGACCGCGACCCTCTAGAATGCTCCTTTTCAAGCCCCTCAATTTTACGGCATAGGTCCTTATATTCTCTGCTTAGGGAACGTGGTGATCGGAGAATCCTACTTCTAGACCTATTGTTAACTTCTTTTTTATATTTTCCAATATTAACAGAACTAAAAGTAAAAATAGACTTTTTTAAGACTTTAAATCTGTCTTAAAAGGTCAATATTTTCACAACCTAAAGCACAACAAATTCAGCGAAATATGACCAACGTGACTCAGCGAAAGCTAACAAAAGTGAACGACGGTGAACCAGAAACGAATGAGATGGGACGGAGGGACGCGCGATGTTAAATGCTGCTCTACGGCTTCAAATAATTTTTAAAAAAAGACACAATTTTTTTTTTCATAATTTTTTTTTTTAAAGTTTTTAAACTATGTTTAAATAACGATCAAATTACGCTTTGCCATAATTAAAGATTGAAATTTTTATATTTATTGATTTATTCATATGCGGCAAAAGCTATAACTATACAAATTTTCTGAAATCTTGTCTATAGTGCCAAATGATGATCACATTTTTTTAAATCAATTTCTTGACATTTTTTATTACTCATTAATATAAAAAATGGATTAAAGATTAGAGCTGCACAACGGGATTTATATCCACTTATTCAAGATTTACAATAAACTAGACAATTAAATAATGAAAATGCTCTAATCGTTCGGAAGTTAAATGCTAAAATTCTTACTAATATTCAAAAATCTAATTTATCTGCTTAGAACCTCGTTTTGTGCATAGAAATTGAGCGAATAATTCTAGACTAGAAGCGCAAATATGTTTTAAACGAGAATTACAATTATCATATTTTGAAAATTAAAACTCGCTATTAAGATAAACGCAACATGTAACCTAAAAGAAATTATTCACAGCAAAACAATAATTTTTAAAAGAGAAGATTTAATCAAGATGTAATCATCTAAACTCTGAAGAAAAAGAGGCAATTATATATGTTTGTTTAGATTTTGAAGATATTTTTTCTTTAAAAAAAACTAAATGAACATTTACAAGTGAAATTAAAGAGGAAACACTAAGTCTATATTTCAAACATCGTACCGATATATTCAAATTCTTAAAGAAGAAGTAGAAACTGAAATAAAAAAATTGTTAGGTTAAGGTGTAAAATAGCTATATATATCGTACTGATTATCGATGATTAAATAAAAGAACTGTCAATGATAAATATTCATTACCAAATATTTCTGATATCTTAGATCAGCTAAAGAAGCATTTTCAAAGTTACGGAATGCTAATCAGAAAATTCAAACCAATAAATATAAATGTTCCAATTTATTTTACTTGTTACCCATTATTTAGAAATAATTGAGTTACAAGCGTATCAATAAGATTTTATAGTTCTGTTTGTTTTAAAAATACCGTTGGTAGAACCAGAAAAATATAGTCTATTCATCATACTTTAATACTGTCTTTAAAATATATTGTTTGAAAGCTAGGATTCACTTTTGTATAACTCAATACAAAACTTAGATAATTGGAAAGCCATTGACCATAGGGCCGGCATCTGCCCAAATCTCTATTCAAATTTGCTAAAACTTATCAATCAGCTGTCAAGAACATGCCAAATATTAAGCTCATTGCTAAGAAGGTACTTTAATAATAAAAAATATAATATAATAATAATGATAAGAATCAAAATAAGGCATTTTCTAAGCCATCTGTTTTCTATTCTAGTTGCTGAGGATTTCAAAAGGAGCCTGCTTTTACAAAGGAAACAAAAAAGTTTTTATTTCCTTTCTAAATAAATAAATATGTTATTCTATTATAAGGAACAGAGGAGCGGAGGAGGTACAAGAAGTAACTAGAAAGAAATTAAAAATTTAAACAAAATTGTAAAACAAGTGAATTAACTTTTAGGGAATTATAATTTTATGACAAATGGCAACTACGTAAATTGATAATCAAAAACAATATTTAAAATCCGCATTAATACACACATTAACAACAACATACAATTACACTTTAAATTACTTTATCAGTTTTTAAAACTATTATAATTTCGTGTAATAAACTGTGTTAGTACAATATATAAATTTGTTTGGTTATGGTTTCCCTCAATTTTTATTTTTAAATTTTGTGGTAAAATTTTAAGAATTTTCAGAAGCAAAAATATTTCTGATATATTTCATTGCAAATGAGATTTGTTAAAAAAACATGAATGATGACCAAGCTCAGTGAAAATATATTTTATTTTTTTATAGAAATAAAGACTTTTACTTACAAATAAGCCTCTTAGGTTTAAAACATTAAATTCAGAATAAAGATTAATTGTAAGATACTGGCTATTTTTGTATAGAATTATAATTATAAGATTTTGTTTTCAGCACATTTTTAAAATCTGCAATGCAGTTTCGCGAAGACTACCCCAAATTGGTAAACAGTATCTTAAAATAGACTCTACAAGAGAATTATATAAACTATTTTTATTGTTTTTCCATTTAGAATATTTCGAAGCTGGTAAAATTTGTAATATAGTTTTCGAAGTTCTTTCGCCGTTAACATGCTGATTCCAGCGAAGATGTTAATCGATTTAGTGGAAGGATTTTTTCATTTTGTTCAGGGTTTTTTTTTAATTTGTATATTTAGTACTTCATAATCTTTATTATTTAAAATTGCACACGCCACTGGGCATTTTTTGAATGTTATTTATGATGTTTTTAATTTCCTTTATTATTCATTCATTCTAGCAGTAGTAATTGAGTATCAATATATTTTCGTTCTATTCTTAATAACACTACTACATACCAAACTAATATTCATTCCAACATTCAGTTCAACGAAGATTAGTTCCAATGCAACAATAATATCCGGACAATAAAGTTAATTCTCCCCCCATAGGTCAAACTAAATGAAAAGTTAAAGGCCTTGGAGGAATGAACAAATTAACCATCTCAATAACAAAAAAAACATTTAACGAGCAGCTTTTGAAAATTAACTCGAAAAGTTATTAATAAGAATTAAAAACTAAGGAAATAAAATAAAGAACTTACAAGGCATCTGAAACTACTAAAGGACCAGAAAAACATTAAAAATTAAAATGAGCAATCTAAAAAGAGATCCAGGGAGGATGCAAACATCTCCTCGTCTCTTCGGGAGAAGGAAATGCACTCATCTAACCGGCAGGAAATAATTAACGATTTGCAGAATTCTGGTTCCTCAGGACTCTTAGATGCTATTATTAATAGTAAAAAGAACAAGCAAGATAATGGACGAGGTAAATGTTAAAAAAACAAATCATTATATATTTCTTTTAATAATCTGTCAATAGCTGGAACAGGGAGAAGTGCTAAATCGAAAATTTCCAAGATATTAAAGGTGCTTGTCAGAGACATCTTAAACTGGGCCATGAAATATTAATTAATAGTTTTCCTTAAAATAATTAGTTTTCCCTAAAATCACTCAGGAGCACCAACACAAAACTCATCAGGAAACGGAAGATGGAGTTTCACTCCTTCTTCTTTGAGGAAGACGGAAAGTTAAATATTATCCTGAGAGGTTTTGACAGAAACCTCGATATTGCCGACATAAAAGAGGAATTGTTCCAGGATGCAAAAGGCAAACGGATTTAATCTGGTTCCTCGTCCCAAAATATTAAGAAATTATCTATAAAACCGACATTCTCCTGAATACAAAGGGTCGAGTTGAGTGATTTAAAACGTATACCATCAACAAGATAGGGAATATTAGACAGTGAAATCGCTGTTTGGTAAACCATAAGTTTGAACTTGAACTTGAAACCGCATTGCCACAAGTGTAAGGGCAATCACCTGTACACTGAAGGAGGCGTTGGCGACTATACTAGACCAGCTTTAAAAATTTTTCCACAAATAGCGTAACTAACATGTTATTTCTAAATCGTTAGTTTCGTAAAAGACCTTCGGCTGTAGGGCCACTAAGGGCTGCGCGTAGAGGGAAGGCGGGTGTTGAAACGGAAATAAAATTCTGGGAATTAGAAATATTTTATTAAATGCTTTTATTTTTGGCTTGTAGAGAACGGTGTTTTAAAGGGTGTTATAATAGACTTGATCAGCTGTTTGAAAAATTAAGATATTTTCGTTTTTGTTTTAATATTGAGAATAATGAAAATTATTTGATTATTGCTTTGTTAAACCCAAAGATTATGGAAGGGGTACATATTATTCTATATGAGATGGTCTTAAAATCAGGCAGATACCAATATTGGTTATTATTCTTGAAAGTAGTATTGAATATTTAGCATAAAATATTTTTGAAGATTTTGTATTGTTTAAAGTTTTTTAATCGCTTTGGTGTTTTAGAATCATAGAAGGAGCTTTATTTATTTCTCCTTGATCATTTTTTTAAAAGCCTCAAACCTTTTTTCGGTAAAAGAAATTGGAACAAAAGCAATAACAATTTTATTTAGTAAAAAGTAATGTAGGCACTCTCGATCGTCTGGCATTTCATCTTTTTGGCTGACCTATTTATGTAATTCTAGTTATTTTAATTTTGGTTTGGTCGGTGCGACGTGAGGGATGAATTTCTTTGACTATAGTGTGGTTTCCTTGATAAGCAGAGAAAAATTTTCTAAAACGTGATTTTCTATAGTATCATTGGAAAGCATTTTTCAAGAGCTTCATGATGATATCTCATTTGACTATGTATCTTTCTATTTAAGATTTTAGGGCTGTATCTCAGCCTGTCCAAAGGGGTCACCCTGTATACACTTTCCATTATAATGGTTGGTTTTGTGATGGTCGCCGGAATTTTAAAATTTTAAGCAGCTCTTTTAATTACCTTTTCGATAGTGTATCATACTTGCATTTCCAACACGTAATTTTGGCAATAGTTCCGTGAGCGATAGAAACATAAGTATATAATATTATAGGGGTGATCTTAAATCCACATTCGAAATACAAGATATCTTATTAAAAAGATAATTAAAAGAGCTATTTAAAACTGCAAATGGTCAATATAGCGCCTACAAAGAAAAACAAAGTTGATGATAGCTCTCTAAAGACAGAACGTCGTATTTTAAATTTAAAGTGTTTAATAAATAATTTTGTTATATATTTTCAAATAACGCCAGAAAAAAAATTAAAATGATTTTGCCAAATTTTAGTTTTTTGCAAAATTTACGAAGTTTTTGAATTTTATAATATTTTTTTATAAAAGAAACACTATATTGCTCAACTTACCTCTAATTATACCACCTCTATTGACATCCTGTATAACCGTGATGCGGGGTCTTGTCATAGTTTTAAGTTTAGTTCTAACAACTGGTAATTGAGAATTTGCCTGTGACGCTTAAAACTTAAAATGTGGCCAATTTTCTATTTTTATGGACATCCTCACTAAAAACCTTTTACTGCACAGATAGATCTTGCTACGCTGCACAATTTTTCAGATATTGAATCTCATGACAAAATGTTAATACTTTTTACAAAAAAATATTGAACTATCAAGAAGGTTTATTACCATAGGTATTAAGTCTTATGAATTATTTCAATTGTTCTTTATAATATTTATGTGAAACCTACTTATATGTTAAAATTTGTTCCACATATTTTTTTTATATTAGTTTTTAGTTAATTAAGTACAACAGGCTTTTTATTTAAAAACTTGACCCTCTTGGACACAAAATGGAAAAACCATTATGTTTGTTGTTGGAATTATAACTTGTATTAATCTTTGTTGGTAAATTTGTAAAAATAGCTTTTTATATATATTTTTGTATTAATTTTTGTCTCAAAAATATATTTTGGTAAAAAAGTATTTATTTGTTTATAAGATTTAACTTGTAAGAAATTACAACATGCCTCTACCCTTAAGTACATCACTCATCACTTGACTACCTAAATGACACCACCGTGTTTGTTGCATGTTTAAAAAAATAATAAAAACATAGTTGGCAGCGTCATCCTATGTCTCAAAGAAAATAACCAACACGGCCGCGTAATCGGAGATTCCAGCGATGTTGAAAACCTGACTTAAGAAGTCCACTCAGTTAAATAAATCGTTCCTAGATTTGCCGCTTCGACAGCACCACACGGTGTACAAAACTGAACGGCAATCTGATGTCGACCGGGTACATTTTCTATCACAGGATTGCGTATCTTCCCAAATATTTGTTAGTTCTGTTAGTTAATGTTATTTATTGTTACTTAATGCATATAACATGCATGGACCTTGAGTTTTTCGAATGGGTAATTATTTTTTTAAGAGTTCGCAATTTTTCCGTAAAAGAATTTGAAAACGTATTGATACAAATGGCGAAATCATATCGATCATTTACTGGCAAATATTGATAATTTTTTCAAAATTATCTTTTGTATTTTATTATTTTTTCAAGGTTTTTCAAGGAATTTAAATAGTTTATCAATGTCATTTTTTTGAGTGCTTTGAAAACTTTAAATGTAAATATCTCTAAAAGGGTTAATCGCAGCGAGTTAAGTGAACTTTTTTTAAGCAGCACTGTTTGCACAATGCATATTTTGAATAAAAAATTAAATTATACTAAACCTAAAAAAGTTACAGAGTTTATAAAAAATAAAAATGTGCATGTGGCGCCTTCTATGATATAATTTTAAAAAAAGTTGATTTTTAGATTTCTCATATTAGAAGAAAATCTCATGCTAAATTTTGTTAAAAGCGAAAAATAAATTTTGAATGTGTGGCCAAAATTCAAAAAAATTATATCAATTTTATCGTCCTGTATCTTGGTTATCTTTTACTTATGAACTGAGAAAATTTAACGTGACCTCATTCTTTTTCTACAAGGAATCTGCTGTTAAATTATTTACTATTATTTATGGAAAATCCTGTATATACAGGGTGTTACACCATTCAGTGCAAATATTTAAATATTATAAGTCTTTTTCTTCCTATAAACATGTGACCTAAAATGCACCTCCTCGGAGCTAGAGCACGCGCAAATTGCTTAAAGAAAATGGATTATTTGGAATCGTTACTACAACTATGCATGTGCACGAAGTGAGCTGTGCCTGTTTTATGTCAAATCAAGTTAATTTTACTAAAACATGCAAAAAACGAAAATTTGAGGTGTTTTACATTTTCAAATTTTTTATTGAAAACATAAAAAGTGGGCCATCAAATGGGTAAGCCTCCCTGAATCCTTTCCTAAAATTGGGTTTACACCATTTTTAGGATGGAAAATGTCAAAAGGACCCAAAACATTTAGGACTCTAACTAAGTGTTCCAAATCGATTTTCGTTAAGTAATTTGCGCGGGCTGTAGGCTGCATTTTAGAACACATGTTTATAGGAAAAAAAGTCTTATTTTAACTCTAACAATACGCTCTTTAATTATTTGCACCGAATTTTGTAACACCCTGTATAATAGGAAAATTTTGTTCAAGATTTGTGAAAACAAAATTTTTACTTCCAAAAAAAATTCAAAATCTTAAAAAAAAGGAGATACAGTCGATATATTATAAATATCGAAAACTAAATAAAATCATGTTTATCGACCCTCCCCGCCGTATATCTAATACAATGTTATGATGATTATGATGAATTGCAAAAATATTTTTTTAAGCCTTTCACTCACAATTTACTTTAAAAATATATTTATACTCGTTATAAATAATTTACTAAATTTAAATATTATTATTAAGTACATTTACCTTCGCTTCATAAGCAGCCGTCGATTTTTACGATGCGTGCTTATGCATAGCTTCTTTCTTTTATTTTCTTTTAGAGCTTTTGATACGCGATCCATCTTTTCCAAAACACTCCACGAAAACACAAAAAATACAACTCTCTATACTATTACTAATTATTAACGTCTTGAGGATTTACCGACGGCCGACCGCCGCAGTAACATACGACGGAAGCACGCTTGCCAAAAGATCCCATTTAGTAGCCCTCATCTCCAATTTTGCACGAAATAATATGATTTTAATAAAAATCGTGTTCCTAGGGCATATATTGCAAAAATAAATAAAAGTATATTTACAAATATTATTTGTAATCATATGCTAAAGGGTACTTAGTATTTATTTTTCTGATTCCTGTATAATTTTCAAAATTTTATAACTTTTTTTTGAAAATTTAAGAAAAAAAAACATTGCTTCCTTCCTTATCAACATCTTTAAACAACTACCAAATCTTATCAATTTTCATGGAATACTTTTACCACAATTCCATTTTCTATTTTTTCAATATTATGGTAGGTAGTCAGGGCTCTTAATACATAAAAATGTTTATGCCAGATACTACATAATAGTTAATTTATACCTCTTAGATCTCTAGATTTCAAATAAGTTGTTAAATCTTACCTTTATCTTTAATAATTTATCTTTAATTTATTTATAAGTATCCCAATGATATTATATACAGGGTATTCATTTGAAAACTTCCCACCACGGATTTATCGAAAACCATTGTTTAAAAAAAAACGCCGAAATACGTCAGAAGGTTTGTTAAGGGGGACAACTTTCTAACCTAAAATTACTTCACCCTCTGCCCCCCAGGTTCATCCCCTTAAAAATTTTAAATGGCAAGAGGTATCGAGTAATAGCTTGTTTAAAAGGTCTTTCAAAGTCTTTTATTTTGACGTTTGATTTTGTTAAATCGATCGATTCGTTTTTCAGAAAATTAGAAAAATCTTTGTTTATCTTAATTTGTTCAGATTAGAAAACAAAAACATGAAAATATCAGTTTTTATTTCAATTCAAGTGTCCAAAATGTTGCCCGTTAGAGTTTGCCAAATCTACAATTCATTTATAATTTAAAACGGAAACTACCAACATAAACAGCAATTCCAAAAATTAGACGTGGAAAAAACTAAATAACAACCTGAATTTTTTTCTGTCCTGGGCGAACTGTATTTATTGTTATACCTGCTTGGTTATTTATAGTTGCTAAGGAAACTAAAGAATTTATTTTGCCGTCAGTTACATTTGTGACAGTCTTGGAATAGTGAAAATTTATTTGTTGAATTGAAGATTTTACTTCCAAAATGGTTTACACGCTAGTCGAAAGAGTGGAAATTATTCTAATTTATGGTGCCCAAAATCAATGTGCTCGGAAAACTGCCGTCACGTTTAACGCCAGACATCCGGAGAAGATAAATTCGCATAGGTATGTTTTAGACCTTGTTACTAAGTTTACTGAAACTGGATCTGTTGCAAATAAAAAACGTGATCATCGGCGAATTTTGGATGAAGCCGCTCAAGTTGAAGTCTTGGGTCATTTTGGAATAAATCCTAATCTTTCATTACGCAAAATTGTTGCTCCCACTGGTATTTTATTAGGCTCTATTCACACAGTTACCAAACTTCATAAATTTCATCCTTTCAAAATGAAAATATTGCAAGAGTTAACCGAAGACGATTTCGATAGGCGAGTTGAGTTTTGTGAAAAAATGACTGAAGCGATTAATGATAATACTATTCATGTAAAGAATATCTGCTTCAGCGATGAATGCATATTTTATCTAAATGGATTTGTTAATAAGCATAACTGTAGATATTGGAGCAATGAAAATCCTCATGCATTTGTAGAAGGGCATACCCAGTACCCTCAAAAAATTAATGTATGGGCAGGCATTTTAGGAAATAAAGTGATTGGGCCATTATTTATTAACGGAAATTTAAATGGAGACATTTATTTGGATATGTTGGAAAATACCATCAATCCGCTTATCACTGAATCCATTAAAAACCAAATCGATGATGATGGAAACCCTATACATGATGAGGCTGAAATATATTTCCAGCAAGACGGCGCTCCTCCTCAATATGTTCTTTCCGTTCGGCAATGGCTAGACTACAAGTTTCCAGCTAAATGGATAGGGTGAATGGGGCCTATAGAATGGCCTGCTAGATCTCCTGATATAACGCCGTTAGACTTTTTTCTATGGGGTCATTTGAAATCTATTGTGTTTACTCCCCAACCTAAAAGTTTAGATGAACTTCGTCAACGCATCATCGACATGATATCTCACAACATGTTTTTGAAAATGTCCGTCAGGAATTTGAACATCGCCTATATCATTGTTTGGCAAACCCTAACGGGCAACATTTTGAACACTTATTGAAATAAAAACTGATATTTTCATGTTTTTGTTTTCAATCTGAACAAATTAAGATAAACAAAGATTTTTCTAATTTTCTCGAAAACGAATCGACCGATTTAACAAAATCAAAAATCAAAATAAAAGACTTCGAAAGACATTTTAAACAAGCTATTACTCGATACCCCTTGCCATTTAAAATTTTTAAGGGAATGACCCTGGGGGGCAGAGGGTGAAAAGGAGTAAAGTAATTTTAGGTTAGAAAGTTGTCCCCCTTGACAAACCTTTTGACGTATTTCGGCGTTTTTTTTTTAAACAGTGGTTTTTGATAAATCCGTGGTGGGAAGTCTTCAAATGAACACCCGGTATGAATCTATATAATACATTAAGTATGTAAGATTCGACAGGTTCATCGTTTTATTCAAAAATCAGATATTTACTTTGAGCATCTACAGAGTGTTATATATAAGGACGTGCCTAAGAAATATAATATAAGATTAAACGACTTACTTGTAAGAAAGTTCAAACTTTATTATACGAGTAGCCACGTCCTTATATGGATAGAGTAACCCACCCCACAATCCTAGGCTGATTTTTAAGCTAATAGAGACTTCAACGTAATAACGATTGTACCGAGAAAACCCAGGGGGGTTGAGATCGAATTTTTTCCCACTCTTTCTTATTTTCAGTGCGTAATGTAACACCAGAGGCGTTACTACAGAGTTTTCTATATAAGGACGTGGCTACTCGTATAATAAAGATTGAACTTCCTACAGGTAAGTCGTTTAATCTTATATATTTTTTTTATGCCTGTTTTTGAAGCGTATTCTAGTATTCGTGACTGACTCGTTCGGACTGTGATGGTGGCTTATCTAATTTTATTGTGACTGTTTGCTCAGTTTAAATATTTTAAAAATCGACCTCATTCTTATATATTTTCAATGGCTACCCTAAGTGTGGTACATCATTTTAAAGGGCATAATGGACCCCAAAATATCATTTTAATAAATCAGAAATAACAACAGACAACACTAAAAGATTATCCCACCAAAACACTGAAATATCTATTAACACAAAACCAAAAAATATATGCAACTTTTCAAACTTTGACAACTAAGAAACGAGAGAAAATAACAATTATAATGCGCTCATAGAATAATAAAACTAAGGGCCACTGCTTTAATATTTTTATTTTTAGAGCACATTGAGGACCTATGCTGATACATACCTGCATTACGCGGTCTTTCTTTGCAAATCCGTATGCTGCTGGTTAATTGCAATGTTGAGATAATACAGGGAAAAAAGGGTGTTTAAAGCTGTCCCCAGTTTATCGGTCTTTTCATCGGCACGATTTCATCGTATTTATCGTCATTTAAGTGAAAATAAAAGGTCTATACAAAAAATTTAGATAAGTAATTTTCTTAATATTTTTAGTCGATGTCAATAAAAATGTGTAATACTTAAACAGCAATAGTTTTATTTTTTATTTGTATGTGCTTATTTATATTAAATGGGTAATGATACTTTTTTCCGCCCATGCTGTTTTCTATATTCTAAATGTTTAAATTATAGAGCATATAATTAAAACATTATACTTTATCATATTCTTTTAAATGAGTGTTTGTTATGTTAGTATATTTTATATTAATGTTAAAAGCTCAAGTTTCATGGCGTTATTAATCTTAGTTCTATTTTTTTAAGTAATCTATAGTCTGTATAGTATAAAGAAAGTGTAAAGACAAAAAAGTATAAAGGCGGATAATGACAGTGAGCTTTTTTTCAGGCAAGTTCTAATACAAGAAGAATTACTGTTAGTAATATTAGTGCTACTAGTCAGACCAGACTACTCGCTGGCACACTACATTGGTAGTATTTATACATGTCGGAGAATCAGTATTATTATGTTCGGCGGACAGGTTCGTTATAAGTAAAACTCGTAATTCATGAAAACACACACTTAATTACGTCAGTATAAAGTACCGTCGCGAATAAAATAAAAGAACTAGTGATCCGAAGCCGGTCTATCTATCATCAGTTCTCTCAAAAGACTGCCTTTTCTTTTCCTTTATGCTTCTGAATCTTGGATTTCTTCAGTTTTATCGTTTAACCTGAAAATTTTACATGTATGTAACAACATACATATATAATTTTCTAATATGGAACTTTTTTATGTTTTGGATAAATCAATTTTTAGCTACCAAAATATTTAATTTTGTATTTTTTTTATACTAAAATAAAAGTTTATTACGTCACATTTTATTACATCAAAAAATTTATTACATCACATTTTACGAGTTAAATCCCTAATCTTATTTAAAAACTTTTTGGAAATAAGAAACATTTGTATAATTACATATTCGATATCAAGAAACGACATAGTCGGTTTTTAAGTAAAAAGCTCAAAAAGGAGAATACATTTAATAAATCTAATTAGCACAAGCGACACATCCTTCAATAAACTTAGCCACCCCGTTTCCCCAAATGCTTTTTCGCTGAGATACAATTCATTTTAATTCGTAAAACCTTACCAAAATTAACGGTATTAAGCATACGCTAATTTGCTATCATTTAATTTCAGACCTACTCTATGGACTGCTACTTTAGGCAATCATGGATCGATCGACGGTTGTCATTTTCTGGACCCGATAACGGTACATTAGCACTTAGTATAACAATGCTGGAGCGCATTTGGAAGCCTGATACTTACTTTTACAACGCCAAGCAGTCTTATCTTCATACCATTACGACCCCTAATCAATTTGTTAGGCTTTATCATGATGGAAGGGTGCTATATTCGTCCAGGTAACCTATTAAGTTAGATTTTATATTACGACATGTGTGTCAATGAATATTTCATTAACTTATATAATTACTTAATAACTTAAATTTTGACTACTAGAATTATAGAACTTATTTGTTAAAAGTAAAATATTTGCGTTATTTTGAATTTGTTAACAAATGTTGGGACCAAAAAAACTACACAATTTTTACATTGTTTTCTTTCGTGATTGACTACACATGAATATTTAGAAAGTAACGAATTATTAAATTTAATACCGATATTATTACCAAAGTTTACTGAATAAAATACAAGTTGCTTCACTCGGCGAAAAACCTTTTATCTTTCGATCTCAAAGGCAGGCCGCCGAGCTCCTCGCCGACGCGACGGGGAACTAGCAAAAAATGTACAGGGGAATTCTGGTAAAAGATACCTATTATTTTACGAGTTTCGTCTAATTCGAACTGTAGGGGAAGACGGAGCACGATTTTATAATAACTTTATTATCTGGAATAAAATTATTATTTAATGTACCTACTTGGGAAAAAATATGTAAATTGATAATACTATAAATTATTTGTTTTTATAACCACCAAACTAAATAAATTTTATATTATCAAAGTTTACCTAATTCAAGAACTAAATGGTTAAATTGTTTTGTTAATAATTAGGTACTTAGGTATCTTATTAAAGGTTGTTTTGGTACGACTGGTTTCATTAGGATTTATTTTTAAATCAAAGTCAAAAGTTTGTGTGAAAAAATGCATATATCACTGTTACTAAACTTAACAACTAAAGATAGACATAACTACTAAGTAATGACATGTTTGAATTTTAAATGATTGATTACTACACTTTTTGACGTTTTTGTTATTTTGTCAGACTAATAATAGCATTACCAAAGACATTATAAGTAATAAACTTAATGTTTCATTCATGACCAGCCCAATAATGTGGAATTTTATTGTTTTAAAATTAGTAGTGAGAGAGAAAAGGATGGAGAAAGGATTGTGTAGTGTACAAATAATTTTCTATATCTATACGTGTTGTTTTCGTCGCTCTTGTGCAATTTTAAATAGAGGCGAAAAATGTCATTACATTATTAATTAACCGTAATATTTTTCATGTGACGGCGCTGATGGTAAAAATATAAAAGTCTTTTGCTGGTTTAAACGTAAACAAATAAACTTACCGATGAAATTTGGATTTTAATGCTCTGCTCTCTTTACTACACAAGAATGCACCATGATCGTTTATTTAACAACAAAAAACTGATAAAACACACTCTAAACACAAAATACACCCTTAGACTCAATAATTTAAAGCGTTTATTTGTTTTAATTATTTGGCAACATCGCTCGAGATTCATTCATTCATAATTTTTGACAGAACTCGAATAATAGTAAAACGTGTGTAAGACTGTAGCGCAACGTTGCCGAAGTAACTAAATTTTTTAATGCTCCAAGACATTTTTGTTTGGATTGCTGCTTTTATTAATATTTTGGCTTTTAAATTAAGTCGATTTTTCTATGAATTTTATTAATTTTTGATTAGTTTTTTTTTCATTATAAGCTCAGTTATGTTTCCGACTCAAATAACCTTTAAAAGGTATTACATTTTTTAATACTTAAAAAGCGGATAATAGCTCTGGCAAAATTGCAATATTGTAAAAGAAGGACAAAAGATTGAGAGAAAAATATATTTTGCCATTTTAAAATGTAAACAATGCAGTCTCTTAAGCTGGATTTATACAGACAAATAAAGTAAAATAAGAAATAAAATAAAAATAAAATAAGAGTTAAATGTACAAAAGTTCCATAACGCATTTATATAGCAAAGAAGTTGACCAAAATCCAACTTTCATATTTTATTTTATGTGAAAACGAAACTGCGCACGTTATTTTGGTCACAACACACCCTCTCAAGACAGAGAGGTACTATAACCTGGCATATAATTGGTTACCCTTATTTCTTATTTGTTATTTTATTTGCCTGTATAAATACCAAGTGTCAAATAAGTCCTTATTTTATTTCTTATTTTATTTTATTTGTCTGTGTAAATCCACCATTAGTTATAATATCTTTGATCTTTACAGATGTTGCAAAATAGAGAGCTTCATACTATCTTTGCTTTTTTTAGCGGCTTTAATATCTTGGTTCGCGAATTTTAAGGTAAAATAAATACGAACTCTCGTATAAAGTCGGACAAAATAATCTACAGGAAATGAACTGTCTACCGAACAATAAGTCGACATTTTAATATAATAGATTATAATAATTTGACAGTAAACAGTCCACTGAGTCCACCCGGTACAACTAGTAATAAAAGGCTCGCACATCAAAACGATTTAAACTCTACTCACTGTGTAACCCAACAGATTCGATTGTAGGAGCGTCGCCCGGCAAATGAAGTGAGGGGCGGTGAATAGGTAAATCGGCGCGTAGAGCCGAGTGAAGCAACTTGTATTTTATTCAGTAAACTTTGTTATTACTAACTCATACTGTTTTTATGAAATGTTTTCCAAACAAAAACTACTGTACAAAAGAATGTATGCACATGTAGATTTAAGAATATTTTATATATAATTTTTTTTAAATTAAAATATCACCTAATGATATTAGTTTTATTAAAAAAATCGTGTTCATAGGTAATTCTATCTACATTAACTGTATTAAATGTATATGCTACGGACAATGATGATAATCCAGTCATTAACGATATCGACCGGTTATTATCGTATATTTTCGTCTGCATTGAATGCTAACAATAATGGCCGGGCAATAACGTAAGCATCCAAGAAACTTGGGCAATATTGATAAACAGTGAGTGAAACTATATTTTTTCGTATTTGTCCGGGTATTATCGTTAACGCCTACGGAAGAGCAGGCCCGCGTGTTGTAAGGGTAGCAGTAGTTAGCTCTTTTGAAAACGGCCTTTATAAACTTTGAAAGTATAGTTTCTTGTAAGAAAACTGAAATAATAAAAGAAATCATTTAAGGTATAAGCAATGGGACCCTCAAGAACAAATTTACAAGATCTGAATTTATTCCATATTTAGAAAATTTTATATTATTAGAAAATCTTACTGAGACTATAAAAGAAAAGAAATCTCCTTTAGACAAGCTGCATCAGAAAACAGTATGTTTGGATGATAGGGATATGAGCGGTGCCACCAAGGGTGGGTGCAAAAACGATACCATGTACCAATAAAAGTGACTAATAATGTCCTCTTCCAATATTTTGTTAGACTTTTTGTATTAACCATATTTTATTTAAAATTTTTAAATTTTGCTATTTATTATAAATAGATATTTAATATTAGATATCTATTATAAATAGAGCTTTAATCTTTAATGTCAATATTGCCCATCTATTTTTGGTAGGTAGACATCGACCGGACAAAAACGAAAAATGATAAGGTTAAATATATACAGATCTTGAAAACTATAAGAGATAGAAAATTGGTTAAATAGGGAAAGTTGTAGGGCATTTAGTTACCAATCTAGTGCCGCTTTTAGAACGCTTAGAACGATTTAATCTTTTTCCAATTTTGAAATATTTGGAAAAAATCAAAAAGTTGCATTTTTGAAGAAGGGCTTTTTTTATTTCAGCGTATTTTTAAAATCTGTAAAAACATTATTAGGATAACTTTTTAAGGACAACGCATACCTGAATTCAGTTTTTGTTTTCGACGTTTCGGTTCTAAGATTCCATCCTCAACTTTTTTTTTGCTAAATTAAAAAGATCTTTTTTTCCTTTAAAATGATGTATAACACTTTATGAAAATATTTTGTTTACGTCAAAAAATTAAATAGTTTATTTTTCGAGTTGGCCATGACTTTTATTGGCATTTTGTCGTACACACAATTATTATTAACTTACTAATTTGCTAACTTATACTTTTACGTAATTTCTAAATAAAACAATTAATTACTTGTAGCAATAATATTAAATTAAACTATTCAAAATGACGGCTATTTTTGTTAGAACATTTTTCACATTTCTTTAAAACACTTCTAGTTAACTTACGCAGGGCCTAGCTATCCAATTTACGGTACCGCAGTTCGCGATAAGTTTACTGTTAAATGCTTGCGTTAACAAGTTTTGAATGTCCCGAGCATTATGCGCGTGTTGAAAACCTAACCTGTTGAAACCACACATCACTCCGTCTTTGTTCTTCAGGTATTATAGGTAATATTTGCTATTTCAAAAGATTTAAATATCTTTGACCTGTCAGTGTTTGGTTGTAAATAAAGGGCCCAATAATGTGATTATCTAAAAACAATTATAGCATTTTACTTGAAAATAATTTTGTGGAGTGGGTAATTAACTTACCGTACATACGACACCATACATTAAATCTAAATCTTACTTGTAGCCTACGTTTAGCCACTTCATGAGGATTCTCAGTGAATCCTCAAAAATGACGATTATGCCTGTTGAATACTCCGCAATTTCTAAAAAACGTCTCGTTGGTCCAAATAATTTCCCTGCTGAAATTAGGTATTTCTTGACATTGCCTTACAAACCAGTTTGAAAATTCAATTCGTTTTGGGTAGTCTGTATCTCTTAAACTTTGAACAATAGTAGGCTTATATGGACGATATTAATTTTTTAAGGACTCTTTGATTGGTAGTCCTTGGTATATTCATATCAGTTGCACCTTTTCGGTTAATGTTTTCGGGTTCGCATTAAAATGGCCTAAAATGTTTTCATCGCGAGCTTCATTGTCCCTTTGATAATTTTCTGGCGTTGATATTTCAAAACTTCCTTGAGTTCTAAGGTTCATGATAAGCCTAGCGAATAGTCTTGGACCTGGCTCGTTTCTCTCAGGATACAATTCCAAATACCTGGCGATTCCAAGATTTGCATTCCTATTATATGTAATATAACATTCCAAAATTTTTCTTCACTGGTATATCGCATGGCCATTTTCGGAAATGTATATATTCAGAATATTAACAAAACTCACTAAATACAAACGAAATTAACCAGATAAAAAAACTATTTAACACTAACAAGAACAAAAAAATAACAAAAGACGCTAAATCATTAAACAATAATAATTGTTTATACGACAAATGATCTCGGTAGTCATGGCCAACTCCGCAAAAAATGAACTTTGTAACTTTTTGACATAAGAATGAAATATTTTCATAAAGTATTATACATCATTTTAAAGAAAAAAAAAAGATCTTTTTAATTTAACAAAAAAACAAAATGGCCGCCATAAGAAAAAATAAGTTGAGGATGGAATCTCAGAACCGAAACATCGAAAATAAAAACTGAATTCAGGTTTGCGTTGTCCTTAGAAAGTTATCCTAACAATGTTTTTACAGATTTTAAAAATACGTTGAAATAAAAAAAATACAAACCTTTTTTAAAAATGGAACTTTTTGATTTTTTCCAAATATTTCAAAATCGGAAAAAGAAAAATCGTTCTAAAAGCGGCAGTAAATTGGAACTAAATGCCCTAAAACTTTCCCAATTTAACCAACTTTCGATCTCTTATGGTTTCCAAGATACCCATACACCCAATTTGGGCCACACTGTATACAGTGTGACGTTGATGGTACCTTAGACGTTTACGGAGAACGGAAATAGCTGGTAATCTAACGACTAAAAATATTTTTAGCGATACAGCGTTGCCACTTATTCCGAAAAGTAGTAGCAACTTTGTTATTTTTAATGGAAGACCCTGTATATTATTTTATTTTCTGATCTGCTATCTGCTATAGTCTTTGTATAAGGTATTTCTATACCTATTTTTAACATTTTTCGAGAAATTTATTATTTTCTTTCTTTTTTGACCAAAACATAGCTTCAAATAAATTTTTATTACTACGGCACTGGAGGGCGCGGAAAATTTAAATTATGAGCGTAATTTACGGAAGTATTGTTTTTAATTTAAGAATTGTCGAATACTCACCAAACATTAGTACTAGGGTTTTGGCTGAACGGGTGAGAAATATTGAGAAAACCGAGACACATATTATTTTACGGAGTCAACAACTTTACCCATTTCATCTTCAAAAATTACAGCATCTTTTACCCGACATACTCTTCTAGAACTTCTACTATGAACAACTGAGAGGTACAGTTCTTCATAGTATAATTGTCTCTCTTCCTTCCTAGCAGAGCTCTTTATGAACCGTTTTGAGTTAAATGCAAAAAATACATTCCAATACTCGTTTGGTCTTATTTCGTGTAAGTAATCACAGATTTAATAAAGAAAAAGCAACAATTAAAACAATTATTGCTAGTCATATACTTACGTTTATACCACCAAAATAATAATCGCTAGCAACTAGCAAAGCTAACTAGATTGATTTCAGAAGTTAAACATTAAACTTTTTTGTTATTAATAAATAATTGATTAAATTATAATATTTCTTTTTAAGTTAATGGCATTGCTAATTTTCTTGTGTAAACTTGTATTGCTGATTAGCGGTACTACGCCACGCCACTGGTTAGTGAAAAAAGTAAGTAAACATCTAACAAATATGTGCCTAAATATATACTATAATTTATTCTTTTATGTAAAACACCCTCTTAAAATCCAAACCTTTTAGATTCCACGTTTATACGAAAGTTTTCACTTAAAATCAGTTTAGGCAACTTTCAAATTACGTCATATTATTTTGTAAACAGAATGATGCAACACAGCAATTTTTTGTTAAAAATATCATAATGCATTGATTAACTATTAAGTAGCTTAATAGTCAGTATAAGAAATTTTTTGTTCTCATTATTTTTTCTTTAATTTATATTTCATTTATTTTAGGCTAACAATTAAAGCTGGTTGCCCTATGAATCTAGAAGATTTTCCTATGGATATTCAGAGATGTCCTTTGAAATTCGGCTCATGTAAGTTTATTTGTATATGGTTTTAATAAATTGCTATTTTTTATTCTGTTATCGTTTTTTTAAGACAATAATAATATTGTCTTAATAATTATAATAATTGATAAATTGTATATTACCATGCAATTTCAATACATTAGTTCACAATTTGGGAATATTATTACAATAGAAAATTCAATACAAATTTAGTTCTTGATATTAGACTATCTATAAAATGTCGTCGAAGGTACGACAAAAATTATTGACATTTAAATCATTAACAATTGCTCATGAGATAAGCAAAACTTCAAAATCATTTGAAAATTAAGGACTTATAGTAATAATTTAATAACTACCAAACAAGTGAATTATTCAGAAATTCTTTTTAATTTTAAAGTTGAAGATAAATAAGGCCCGTTTTTAGCACCACGGCCGTCAGAAGGATACAGACCAAGAATTATTGGTATAAAAAGTTGCAGAGTACAATAATAGTTAATGTAGATTATGCTTCAATAAATCGATACCTTTATAAAGATGTGTAATTTAAGTCTTTCTTTACAACATTTTCATTTAGGTATTGTAAACTTATTTTATAAGGCTCAATTAATTAATAAATAAAACTGAAAAATTAATGTATTGCCTCTAAAGTTGGGCAAGAATTAGTAAGTTACGCGCTGCCTTGGCAAAGTCTGTGAATAAAAAATTTAAAGAACTTATGAACATATCGGGCTTTAAAAAGGACGCGCTTCGTGAAATTTTATTCAGTTTTAATTGTTTAGTCAGTTTTTACCTTGGAAACAATTAAACGACAGTCAAGGCGAGTTAGGTTAGAATTTGTGACGTTCTCAATAAAAGTGTGTTCCCGAATTTTGTTACAATTGGTGTCAAAAGTAAAGGATCTTTGGAAGCCCATTTTAGTGGATGTCTTTAACAAGAAGCCAGCCTAAGATGGAGACTGAAAAATTGATAAAGCAAAAAGTAGAACAAAAAGAACGAGACCGTAAACCGAGGGAAGAACAAGGAGAACAATATTTCAATAATAATGGTTGTATACAGGTATCCCAGTTGGTTTTCTTGGAGTTTACCACCCTTCGTAAATATCATTTCCAATCTGCGATTAAATCTTTCAACTATTCCATCAGACTAATGGTGAAGAGAACTTGTGCGGGTCTTATTGATTATTTGCAACTGGCCTACTTGTTGGAATATTCATGACTCAAAGTCCTAAAAAATTTTGCCTATTTGAAAAAGAATTTCCTGTACCTTGGCCAAGAAATATCAGAAAAAGGCATTAAGACTTATCCAGTTAAAGTAAAAGCAATCGAAAATTGGCCACGACCGACTGACAAACAATAGTTAAAAAGCTTCCTGGGTCTTTGTACCTATTACAGAAGATTTGTAAGAAATTTCGCTAACCTTGCAAAGGCTCTATATAACTTCACGGAGGGCAAAATGGTATTTAGTTGGTTAGCAGACTGTGAAAAAGCATTTTAAGTGTTAAAAAGAGCACTGTGCATATCTCCAATTTTAACGTATCCAAAACCTGACCAAACTTTTATTTTGGATACAGATGCAAGCAATGTTGTAATTGGAGCCGTCCTATCTCAAATATATGATTGATGATGACGAGCAAGTGATAGCTTATTTCAGCAAAATTCTATCAAAATTAAAAAAAAACTATTTTCTCACCAGACGGCAGTTAGTGGCAGCAGTAAAAGCTATTAAACATTTCCATAAATATTTGTATGATCAACGATTCATCCTTAGGATTAACCATGCCTCTCTGAAATAGCTGTTTCACTTCAAAAACTCTGAAGGACAAATAGCAAGGTGGCTTCAACGATTACAAGATTACTTTACAATAGAACATAGAAAAGGCGAATATCACCAAAATGCCGATACTTTATCGAGAAGACCCGGCATTGAAACATGTCAACATTGTTTTTTGCAACAAGTATTTGGTCTTCTTATTTACGGTCTGAAGTCTCAATGGAATTCGTTGGTTACACGAGATAAATTGTTAAAAAGAGTCTGGGAGAGTATAGATGGAAAAGAAACTCTGACAGTCATTCTTCGAAAGAGGATTCCAGAATTTCTTGAAGCTATTCCCGGCAGTGTTTTCGGAGGACACTTTGGAGTTAGTAAGACCTTGGTAAAAGTGAGAGAACGGTTTTACTGGCCAATAGTGTGATTTTCACATAGTACTATTTTTACTGGTGCCAATAGTGTGAGCAGTGTTCGTCAAGCAAGGGCCAAGGAACCTGGACCAGAGAAAAAATGATGAAGTATCTGGTTAAACGAATTTCCATTGACATAGCAGGACCTTTTCCTACTTATAACTCCGCAAATCGATATGCTCTTGTTACTATGGATTACTTTAGTAAGTGGCTGTTCCAAAACTGGATTTATCGATTTGGTGTCCCCAGAGAGATACATTCAGACCAAGGAAGGAACTTTAAATCAAGAATATTCCAACAAGTATGCCATTTGCTGGGAATCAATAAGACCGGTACAACTGCCCTACACCCTCAGTCTGATGTAATGGTTGAAAGATTTAATCGCACATTGGAGACCTCGTTGAGAATTGTGATAAGCTCCAAGCAAACCAACTGGGATACCTGTATTCAACCATTCCCATTGACATATCGTTCTTCTATTTACAACTCTACTGGAAAAAGCCCGGCAAAACTTGTATTTGGTGATGAGCTTCGTTTACCTTTGGATATTATTACTGGGAGACCCGACAAGGCAAGAGTACGTCAAGACTTTAGGAGTACGTCGTTATACGCCATCATCTACAACAGCGTATACAAATGCTCCATGAAGAGGCACAGGATAAACTTCATCTGGAAAGTAACAAAATAAAATCACGTTACGACTAAAGGTAAATTCTACCGGTTTTAATTCTGGGGATAAAGTATGGTTTATATAATCTACGGAAGACGAAGGGTAAGTCACCAAAGCCTCAGAAGGATTGGGAGGGTCAATTTCATGTGGTCACCAGAATTAACGATGTAGTCTGGGTCCAGTGACGTCCGACGACACAGATTAAAATTATAAATAGTGCCCGGTTAGCGCCTTATCATCACTCCGATAGCTCGGGAGGTCTTAATTGGGACGAACAAACTTGAAAGGGGAGCAATATTATGAAAATCTAAATACGTAAATTATTCTTCTAGTACTTTTATACTCTTGTATTCATATTTTGTAGTTGATTAGTAGGATTTACTTAGGGTTTTACTTACGTTTAGATTAATATTTGCATCTATAGTGTCTAGTTTTCAAGTAATTCATCTTTTCTGAGGGGCCCATTTTGGCACCAATTTAAGTTATTTAGGTTATATTATTGTTAATCTCCATATTTTACATTTTGTAAGGTTTGTATACTTTGTATTGCTTTAGCCTCTTTCGCCAAAAGCAATGCAGAAAATTCTAACCCTAAATATTTTGAAATCGTTCCATTGGGCTTTAAAAATGATGCGCCTCGTGACATTTTATTTAATTTTAATTGTTTAGTCAGTTTTTATCTTGGAAACAATTAAACGATAGTCAAGGCGAGTTAGGTGTTTTCGACGTTGCCAACAAAGGTGTGTTCTTGAATTTCGTTACCATATTATATGACATTTAACAGATAAAATTAAATCAAATAAAATAAGAAAAATAGGAAAAATTAACGGACTCCATACAATAGCACTTACATCGCCTATGGATGACCGATTATTATTTCAGTACATCCCGCCTTAACTTTCCGAGCTAAAAAAAACTCATGCTATCTGAATCGGTCGGCCCTTCAGATTAGAAATATGTTCTTTCTAAAATATCCTATCCTAAAGTTAAATTTCATGAGTGGAATAAAAAACCTTTGAAATTCAGCTACTTAAAAAAAAAACGACAAGACAGGCTTAGAGAATATCGTCCACGTTCGCAGTTGACGAAAATAAAATACATTTATTTTGCATTTTTTTAACAATCTCAGTGAATCAAGTCACTTAGGTTTTATTAGTTTGTAGGTTTAAATCCAATAAATGAAACTCTAAAAATAAAATTTTAAAAAGAATTCTTTAATCAAGAAAGTTAAAAAATTAAAATTAAATTACAAATCAAAACCTTTTTAAATAAATAAAACTATCATTTTTATATTTAAAAAATTTGCTTTTGTTAATAGTCAAATTAAAAAAATACGAAAAAACTTAAGTGAATAAATAATCTAATGGTTAATAGATAAATAATTCTTAATAATAACTAAATAAATAATTTCTTGTTTCGGTTTAACAATTTGCCAACAAAAGTGTCTAAAACTCACTTATATCATTTATAGTGAAATAATTAAAAAGATTTTACTTATAAAAGAAGAATAGAAAGAAAGACAAAGAAAAGATAAATAATTTAATCTGATTGTTCAGTTTTTCTCGCCCGGAAATACCCTAGCTAAAGGCAGAATCTCAGCCCAATACAAATTGTTTTGATTGAAATATTTATATTTAATAATTAAATTTATAAAGTCTTATTAGTTTGTTATAAAACAATAATATAATATTAACAAATAATAATATTTTTTTAATGGTTCATTATGGACTGGAATCAATTTTATAATCTAAGATCAAACAGGTTTATCGAACTTAAAATATTTTATTAGCGTGGGCCTTTTTTCAGCCTATACTTAATATATAAATGCTTATAAGATGAAGTTTTAGGATAATTAAGTTTATTATTCAATTATTATTATAATATTATATAGGGTGCTATATGATAATTTTAAGTACATTTTTGCTGATTGGGATTTTAGCAACTTTCTTATTTAATATGATTTTAAATTGATATGTGACAAAAGTGAGAGGCTCGTAATAAAGCTGACCGGAATAAATCTACTCACTGCAGTTATTCGCTCGAGAGAGGAATCTAAAGGGATATTGTCGACGCTGCATCATAGTTGTTTACCAATGTTTTTAATATATATTTCTTATGCAGATTATTGGGAATGTAATGTTGGGCAATTTTCCATTAAAAACGTTTGCTGTGAGTTAGTTATGGCCACAATATTGACCACTTTATATATATATTTGCTTACTTTTATGTTAACGTTGCTTTGTATTATATTTCACTGTATTTGCTACTTTAAGTCTATATAATATCATATAACGGCCTTATGCCTTAATCTTCGTTGTACCATACTTGCTGCTTGTACTTATTGTCAAATAAAAACTGTTTTTTAAAACGTGCTTCGCACGATAAGAAACATAACTGGCGCAGTCGGGTAGGATTGGAGCAGTTTGTGTGATCCAGTTTTCACGTCATCGGGACGCCGTGGTCACTGCAATCGTGAGTTTCAACTCTTCAGCTCCAAACGAACGTCGAAGCTGTAAATCAACCCTGAAGTGGTCTACCACGGGAAGAAGAACAGTCGAGATACCATTTGGCAATCAAGGCACAGAGAAGAGGTG
Source organism: Anthonomus grandis grandis (assembly GCF_022605725.1). Taxonomy (NCBI): domain Eukaryota; kingdom Metazoa; phylum Arthropoda; class Insecta; order Coleoptera; family Curculionidae; genus Anthonomus; species Anthonomus grandis. The sequence goes on from NC_065551.1 coordinate 10,034,338, forward strand.
ACTGACACGGAGATTCACCTTGAGTAGGAAAAGGTTGACATCTCTCCGTCGAGGGGTAAGTGCCCAATCCTCTCAGATCCTTTCCCTTTCTCCGGTTGAGCAAGTGGAAAGTAGTTTTAAGTTTATATTTTATTTATTTAATTGTCTTGAATACAAAGTGTATGACAATTTATGATTTTTAATTTGAAAGATTTAATATTAAAATAATAATATTATCAGATTTTATATATCTAGTCTTTTATTAGTTTTAGTATAAGATACTTTTATTCCGTTAAAAGTATAAAAGATACTTTTATTCCGTTAAAAGTATAAAAAATACTTTTATTCAGTTAAAAGTATAAATTAATAACTAGCACAAATCAGTTTTAACAGGCGCGAAAATTAATTAAATTTAGAAACTATTCAAGAAGAGTCAACACCAATAACGAATAATTCTAGCACAATGCCGAACATCACTGTAAATTACAACCTTTTAAAAATGTATGTAGACACCATTCTACCATACAATGGTGATATTAATACTTTAAACAGCTTTATCAGTGCAGCTGATTTTCTTTTTGAAACTTACAGTAATGATAGTGATCCTATTTTAAAGCATTATTTATTAAGGATCATAAGAATGAAGCTCATAGAACGTGCTCAAATTTTAGTAGGTAGTCGCATGGAATTAACAGATTGGTTATCCATTAAGAATGCACTAATTACTTGCTTTAGCGATAAAAGAAATCTAGAATGCTTAGAACAAGATCTTTTTGTGGCTTCGCCCATACGAAATGAACATCCACTCGAATTTGCTAAAAGATTACAAGTTATAAGGAGTAACTTAGCTCAAAAAATTAATAACTTTGAATCCCGCGAAATGGATGCAGCTACAAAATTAATACATCTACGTCAATATGATACCATTTGCTTAAGAACATTCATTAGAGGTTTAGCAAACCCTTTGCAAAGTATTATAAGACTGAAAAACCCTGACTGTATTGAAACAGCCATGATCATGATCACCGAAGAAGAAAACTTTCAATATACACAGAATTTATATAAACCCTATTCACAACAATTCTCACAAATACAAAAACAACCACAACATAAACATAATCAAAATCAAAATAATCATTCAAATCAATTAACAAATTCGCATAAACAACAAAACCATTCTTATAATCATCAACAATATTATAAACAAAATAACCCTCAAAATAATCAAAATTTTCAACAAAATTCCCTGTCCTATTCAACCAAGATACATACCTCAAAGACCCCTTCCAACAAACGAACAAGTATTTGGGAAACCCAAGAACGTGTTTAAACCAACAGGCCAAGTTCCAAAAAATAAACCTGAGCCCATGTCAACTCGTACAAGTTATACGGTACCCAGAGACCCTTCTAATAGAAACTTTAGGTCTCAAGAAATCTTCCAAATAGATAACTCGAATCATGAAGACTTCCAAAATCATGAATATGATGATCCTCAATACGATCCATCAGATTATCAGTCAGATTACCCTCATGAAAATGCTACTTGTCTAGGTTATAATGACCCAATTGAAAATTGCGATTTAGAAGAAAATCAAATATCTTGTGAAAATAAAAATTTTCATACATCCCCGATTTTCGATCCTCAAAAATGACCTATGAAATAAACACTCAAACAACCAATAATAGTTTACCTTATATAAAAATAAAAAATCCCCCTTTGAAATTACTAATTGATACTGGATGTTATCCTTCCATTTTAAGACCCTCAATTGCTGAAAAATATTTCCCAGACAGAATTTATCAATTTTCCTCAAAATTAAAAACAGGTGTAGGAGAAAAAGAAACTCTCTTCAAAGCAGATTTACCAGCATTTAACGAATTCAAAACAAATGAACCAATTTCATTTATTTTGTATGATTTTCATGAATTTTATGATGGAATTTTAGGATTAAAAGAATTAACTCGATTTCATCTCAATATCGATCTGACTAATAAACAACTCATTAATCCAACTCGAAATCTTATATTACCCTTTAAATATCGTGAACCTGAGTCAAGTTTCAAGATAACGGTAAATGCACACGAAATCCTTAGTGCAAAAATTCCTGTTACCACAAAAGAATTTGTCGATGTTGTCATTCCTCAAGGTACTCTTGATAATTTATACGTGCCCGAAACGATATGCACCGCAGAAAACGGTTTTGACCGCGTAGACATTTACAATAATACCGATGAAAACATATCCGTTGACTTAGACAAACCTTTTAATTGTTATCTTTTTCCCGAAATTATAAAAGAAAATTACGACTTTTTACATATAAACGAGTTTATCAATCAAAAAGAAAAATCCCATTTTTCTAATAATTTTTATAAAAAGAATTTCGACATAAAATCTCAAATAAGACACGCTCATCTAAATGACGAAGAAAGAAGAGAATTATTAAAATTAATTCGAGAATTCGCTGATATTTTTCATAAAGAAAATAAAAAATTAACTTTTACAAATAAGATTAAACATGAAATAAGGACAACCGATGAAATTTCCGTACACTCCAAATCTTATCGCTACCCGTTCATCCATAAAGAAGAAGTCCAAAGACAGATAAACAAGATGCTCAATGATGGAATAATCAGACCAAGTCAAAGTCCCTGGATCAGTCCAATATGGATAGTTAGCAAAAAGCTAGACGCTAGTGGAAAACAGAAATGGAGAATAGTCAATGACTATAGAGGAATAAATTCCAAAACCATCGACGATAGATATCCGATTCCTAATATAACAGATATATTAGACAACTTAGGAAGATGTTCATATTTTTCAACGATAGATCTTTCTTCAGGATTTCATCAAATTGAAATGGCACCTAACTCGATAGAAAAGACAGCATTCACTGTAGAGAATGGACACTACGAGTATGTGAGAATGCCATTCGGATTGAAGAACGCACCCGCAACTTTCCAAAGGATAATGGATTATATACTACGAGGCCTTAAATTCTGCCTAGTATATATGGACGATATAATAATATTTTCTGCAAATCTGGGAGAACACATAAAAAATTTGAGAACAGTTTTTGAAAGGCTAAGAAATGCCATGTTAAAAATACAACTTGATAAATCGGAATTTCTTAGAACTAAAGTAGAATTCTTAGGACATGTTATTACCAAAGAAGGAGTAAAGCCAAATCCAAAAAAGATCGAAGCCATACAAAAATTCCCGATTCCTAAAACAGCTAAAGAAATAAAATCATTTCTCGGACTATTAGGATATTATCGAAGATTTATTAACGGATTTGCAAAGCTGACGAAACCCTTTACACAATGCTTAAAAAAAGGCGTAACAATTAAACTAACACCTGACTATATAGAAGCATTTGAAACTTGTAATAATCCAATTCTGCAATATCCAAATGTTGAGAAACCATTTATCTTAACAACCGATGCATCTAACATAGCTATTGGAGCAGTTTTAAGCCAAGGTAAAGTAGGACAAGATTTACCCATCGCCTATGCTTCAAGAACTTTAAATTCAGCAGAAACAAATTATTTAACTATTGAAAAAGAATTATTAGCCATTGTTTGGGCTACAAAACACTTTAGACCTTACTTGTTTGGAAGAAAATTTACAATAATCACTGATCATAAACCCCTGCAGTATTTATTCAGTTTAAAAGAACCAAATTCCAGATTAGTAAGATGGAGATTAAAACTTGAAGAGTACGATTACGAAATACAATATAAAAAAGGATCCATAAATACCAACGCCGATGCCCTATCTAGAATAGAAATCCATATGATGGAGAATGATTCAACAATTGGCAGCCCTGGAGATATTTCTAACGACATAGATCAATACCTTTCTAACGAAAATGTTACATTAGAAGAGTTAGACCAACTAACTGAAGTATTTGATTCATCTTTAACACAACCTAATCCTCCAGAAAAAGAAAGTAAAATCAAAATTTTACAAAATATCCAAATAAGACCCCCTGGTCCATTAACAAGTGGAGAAACCACACACTCTGCAACAGAAGACCCAATTCTAAATATACCTTTTACATAAAATTGTTTTAACACCTATACAAATCAAATCTTAATAACTCACGGCTTTAAAAAAAAATATCATGCTTTTAAAACTACTCATTTTGGAAATAAAAATCGATATCATTTAACCTTAACTGAAAACTATGAAAATGAAATAATTTACTTCTTTAAAGAATACATAAACCCTAAAGTTGTACATTGTTTATTTATTAAACAAACTGAAATCAATAATCTAGAAAATAAAATAGCTACTATTTTATCGAATACATTCAGACACGATTCTTATAAATTAGTGATATCTAACACCTTTTTAAATGATATAGTCGATACTCAACATCAAAGAAGTTTAATAGAAAACCACCATGAAAAATCATGTCATAAAGGTATTAATGAATGCTTAATGTCTCTAAAGAAAATGTATTATTGGCCTAACATGAAAAATGATCTAACTGAATATATTAATAATTGTGACATTTGTCAACAGGCAAAATACGATCGCCATCCCTTAAAATTCAAGTTTTCATTAACCCCAACTCCAAAAGAACCTTTAGAATCAATCCACATAGATACTTTTCAGATATCTAATATTAAATTCTTAACAGTAGTCGATGTATTTTCACGATATGCACAGGCATACCCACTAGAGCCTACCAATAATGCAATAACTGTTTTAGATAATCTATCGATATTTATTAGTCATCATGGAATACCCCAACTAATCACTTGTGACAATGGTACTGAGTTTAAAACATCCCTTATGATAGATTTTTGTAAACTCCATAATATCAAAATCCACTATACCACACCAGGCAACTCTAATAGTAATAGCCCTGTAGAACGTTTACATTCGACCCTTATTGATTCCATTCGAGTCTTAAAGTTAAAACACCCAAATGCGACAACAAAACAACTCATGCTTTATGCCATTATGGGATACAATTGTTCTGTACACAGCGTAACAAAACAAAAACCCTTTGACATAATAAACGGACGTTTAAATGCTTTAGATCTCTTTGATCTGACAGACGAAATTATTATCAATAAATATGTTAACGATCGAAAAGAAAGATTAAAAATAATTTATGAACAAATTTATAATCAGTTAGTCGATACAAAAACCAGATTAAAAGAAAAGCACAATAAAAATCGTGAAATACCACCCGAACTAAACCCTGGAAAGAAAATATATATAACGGACAAAACATCCTTAAGAACCAAGGACAAACCCCGTAAAAGAATTGACTATGTAAAACAAGATATAGGTAACAAAATAATAACACAAAAAGAGAAAGTCATTCATAAAGCTTTAATTCAAAAGCCTAAAACCTTTCCTAAAAAAGACTTTCTTCTCCCCAGGAAAAATGAACCTCCTGACGAGCCTCGCCATCATCCTACAGATGACAGCAACGATAGCAAATGACCGTAACCTTTTAATAAATCCTATCGAAACTCCACTATTCCCATTTCACTTAGGAAATGCCAGAGTTATAGAAAATAAACATACCTTTATACATTATATAGAATTAAAACCTCTACAATTAGAATTAGAAAACATAGAAAACGCTTTTAGAATTTTAGAAGCTGCATGCAATGAAACTAACATAATTAACTCTCTGCTTATGCACCATATTAACACTATTGACCTGCTTACTCATGCTAAATATTTCATTAACGAAGTTAGAATTAAGCTTAACAATATTAAACCTCACAATAGAGCTAAACGTGGCTTAATTAACATATTAGGAAAAGCATCGAAATGGCTTTTTGGCACCTTAGATGCAGACGATGGAGAAAGATATGAACAAGCAATAAATGAGCTTAAACTTTCTCAAAACTCTTATAAAAAGGAGCTTAACTTGCAAATATCATTAACAAAAGACTTAATTAATAATTACAATAGCACTATCACTATTCTAAGCAAAAATCAAAACTCTTTGAATAAACATGTTGCTTTATTCGAAAAACATATGAATAAAACTATTAATGATCTCTCAATTTTATTAAAACTTCAAAATACCATAAATCAATTAATAATAAATTGTCAAAGTTTCATAACATTTTTAGACAACCTAGAAGCCGCAATAATGTTTGCAAAGCTCAATACGCTTCATAGTGCAGTAATTTCAGCTAGCGAATTAGAACAGATAATTTCTAATTTAATAACTCTTTATGGTGAAGAAAAAGTTATAAAATTTATAGATTTAAATTATTACTATCAAATTGCCGGATTACAAGTAAATTTCTCAAAAGACAAGATTATATTTGCCATACATTTTCCTTTGTTTATAAAAGAAAATTTTAATATTTACCACTTGTTCACCATCCCTATAAACAATTCAATTATTGTTCCGGAATTACCTTACCTTATACTTGGGCCATACTCGCACCAATATCAAGAAGTAGCCTGTCCTGTCGTCCAAGATCAATACGTTTGCCAGAACAATTTAGGACCACCAAAAGCTGATTGCTCAACAGCTCTGATCCAGAAAGCTGAGAACTCACCTTGCAAGCTCCTCAAAGTCAATGTGTCTACCCCTATTATACAAACTATTACCAATGAGTTTGTATTGATAATCCCAACTTCCTCAAAAGTAAAAATCCAAATGCTCTGTGATTCAAGAAGAATTTTCTTCGCAACTAGACCCAGTTTGGTCCAGATACCATACAAATGTGGAATCGAAATCCTCGGATCCCAATTTTGGAATGAAGAAACAATCCTGGATTATGTACCCTTCCAGTTACCAGAAATATCCTTTACCAACATTGAATTCCAATTACCCATGGAAACGATCCAGCTCGACTCTATCGATCCGATCTTAATAAAAGCACTTCAAGACCAGGCAAGAGTTATCAAAACCCTTCCAGAAGAAGATGACCAAATCCATCCAGCCACATGGAGTTTTGCCACAACCCTTGGAGTCATACTGATCCTGTGCTGCATAGCCTTTGCAGTATACGAATTATTCTTCAAGAAAAGAACAGTTCCAGAAGATCCAGAACAGAAAGAAGACGCCACCAAGAATGTTGAAACAAACATGACATCCCTGTTGTTTCAATCTTAGGAGGGAGGAGTTATGGCCACAATATTGACCACTCTATATATATATTTGCTTACTTTTATGTTAACGTTGCTTTGTATTATATTTCACTGTATTTGCTACTTTAAGTCTATATAATATCATGTAACGGCCTAATCTTCGTTGTACCATACTTGCTGCTTGTACTTATTGTCAAATAAAAACTGTTTTTTAAAACGTGCTTCGCACGATAAGAAACATAACTAGTTATTCAGAAATTTTTTTTCTGGCTGTTAAGACTTGTACGTTAAAAAGTTTACTTTTTTTAAAATGATAAAGTAGTTTGTAGTAAATTGAAGTTTATTATTTCACATCAGAAGTAGGATTTAGTACTTTTAAGTGTTAATGAACCGTTACTTGCTGTTGTTTGTTTGATTATTTTATGACAATATGGGTAAAAGAAAACATCGTCATCGTGCAAGACGCATTAGCTCGAGTTTTTTAAGTGACAGTGACATGAGACGTGTTAAAAGAACCCCTAAATGTTCTTATACCCCCGAAAATTTGCCTCCAAGCGAACCTTAAGTGGACACAGGTTTGATAGATTTAGTTAAGATGATAAGTACTGAAAAACCTATAGCCATGTCAGTAAAAGACGTTGATATTAGCGAGTTTAATCCTATCGTTAGTGACATTAATGAGTGGTTATTGAAAATTGATGAACTTTCGAATATTTATGGTTGGTCTGACATACATATATGTCAGTTAGTAATAAATAAATTAAAAGTACCAGCGGAAGCTTGGTACAGAAGTTTACAAACTATCCCAAAATCGTGGGCCGAGTGGAATAAACTGTTAATTGATACTTTTCCGTCGACTCGTGATTTGCATTAACTAATGATAGAAATGCTTGCATTTAAGCCTAAAAATAATCAAGTTTGTATGAATATTACTTTGAAAAATTGTCACTTAATCGTAAAATAAATTTAAATTTAACGGCCAGTGATGAGGTTAATTTAATTGTAGGTAGCTTAGACAATCAAAATGTCAAATTTGCCGTTAAGGCCGCCAATATAACAGACCTTTCGAAGTTAGCAGTATATTTACAAGCTTTTCAACCAGGACCGTTTTCTTTTGATACAAAAAAAGAGCCTATTCATAAACCTTTGAATAAAGATCCTTTTAATAAAAATGTATTAGTTACTGCTAGTTTTAGGGATAATAAAAATGTTGGTCAGTGCTATAAGTGTAAGCAATTTGGTCATAAGCAATACAATTGTCCTCAAAATAATAAACAGGGAGATCGTAATAAATTACATTGCAATTATTGCCGTAATCCTTATCAATTGAATTGCTTGTGGTTTATAAGTGCATTCCAGGTGTAGATATTATTATTGGTCAAAATTTCACAGAAGATTATAAAATTAAATATTCACGGGTAGGTCCGCAATTACTATTCGCATCTGCGTCTCTTGATATTAATATTTTACAATAATTTTAAGAATTAGTACTGTAAGGATTGGTAGTAATGACCCTGAAGTTCAGAATCGCATTAGGTCATTCAAAATTTTTCGGCATGTTCTCCTAACAAAAATTCAAAATTAGGTTGTATTTCCGGAGTAGAGATGGTAATTAAGTTAAAATATGATATTCCCATATTTCAAAGATTCTATAGACTAGCTGAGTCAGAAAAAGCTATTCTGCGTAAGATTGTCGACGGCCTTATTCAAGATGAAATAGTTAGACCATCTCAGTCACCTTACGCCAGTCCTGTTATTATGGTAAAGAAGAAGACGGATAACCAAAGGTTGTGCGTCGAACTTTCAAAATAAATTATCCTTTAATTATCATTGAAGATCTAATCGATAGATTAGCTAGTCAAAAATATTTTTCTAGCTTAGATTGCCGTTCAGGGTACCATCAGATTTGTCTTTCAAAGATTCGATTCCTATAACCGCCTTTATAACTCCAGAAGGGAAATTTGAATACCTCAAAGTACCTTTTTGTTTCACTAACGCACCGTATGATTATCAGAAAGCCATGGATCAAATATTAGGCGATCTCAGGTTTAATAAAATCCTTATATACATAGATGATATATTTTATATACATCTGATCCCATCCTTGACTATAGAAGAAGGATTCGAAAGTCTTCAGCTTGTGCTGACTCGTTTACAGGATCATGGAGTCAGTCTGAACCTGGAGAAGTGTAAATTTCTTTCTACAGAAATAAAATATCTGGGATATATAGTGACGAATGGACTGGAAAGTGAGACCTGGCTCTACAAAAATAACAGCGATAAGTAAGTAATTTTCCGTCCCCAAAGAATATTCTCCAAATTCGACAATTTTTAGGTCTCGTTGGACATTTTCGAAAATGTATACCTTGCTTTGCACAAAAATCTAAGGCTCTTACCATTTTGTTGAGAAAGGGGCAACCATGGCTATGGACAGAAGAGCAGCAAAACTCCTTTGAGTATTTAAAGCATCACATGATTTCTACCCCTATATTAACTTTGTTTTACAAACTTTGTTTTAACAAACCAATTATTCTTTATACTGATGCCAGTCGAATTGGTTTAGCCGGGATGCTTGTGCATCTGGAAGATAGAATTGAGAAAGTGATTGGCTACTACAGCACGATGACCTCACCCACCGAACAACGATACCATTCTTTCGAATTAGAAGCCCTAGCTATTGTTTGTTCTGTGAAGCGACTTAGGCATTATTTAATCTGTGTCCAATTTAAGATTTATACTGACTGCAATGCTGTTCGAAGCGCTATTAAAAAGAAAGATCTCAATCATCGTATTGGTAGGTAGATCTTAGATTTGCAAGAATATAACTTTGAAATTTTGCATAAACCTGGTATTCGCATTTGTCATGTAGATGCATTAAGCAGAAATCCTGTACTTGATTCTAGTAAGGGATTTATGCTGCAGTCATTACAGAGAACGATTGGTTACTTTCGTGTCAGGAAAGCGACAAAAATATAAATAGCATAAAAACTATTTTGCGATCTGGTGAACGGCATGAAAAGGAGACAGTTTTCTATGAGTTACGTAGGGGCTTAGTATATAAAAAAACAGATCATGGAAGTCGAGTAGTTCTTCCCAAAGCTTGTAGGTGGCAGATTTGAAAGTTAAATCATCACGATATAGGACATTTTGCATTTGACAAAACATTTGAACGAATATTCGCTAGTTTTTGGTTCCCAAAAATGCGTAAAATTGTTTATAAGTTTGTAAATTCTTGTATAAATTGTATGTTTCATGAGACCCCTTCAGGTAAATGGCCTGATTATTTGCATCCTATACCAAATATTCCCGCCCATTTCATACAATCCACATTGACCAACTTGGTCCGTTTGGTAAAAGTAAAGAAGGCAATGGTTATTTAATTGTTATTGTTGATGCGTTCATATTTTTGTTTTATAAAAGCCCTTAAAAACACTAAAGCTAAATATGTTGTCCAGGAAGTTTCTGAAATTTACTTCTAAGACGTTCAAAAAGTTTTGTGAGGAGAAACAAGTCCAATTACACTTTAATGCGGTAATAAGACCGTTCTTGACTCGTTGGCCACAATGGGAGCAGCCAAAGATGACGATGAATGGGACGAAAACATCATCAATATCTAACTGGGCCTTAATAACATCCTTAATAAGGCCATTGTGCCTTCACCGTCCGAAGCATTATTGGGCTACCGATCTGGTCCACAAAATTTAGCCTTTGTAGAACCTGAAGATCCTGTTGATGTTTTGGGATTACGCTAGTCAATAGCAGATAAAATAAAGGCCACTCAACAATGACAGAAGGCCAGTTTTGATGAGCATCGCGCCGGACCAAAATCCTTTAGCCCAGGCGACTTGGTGCTCATAAAAATTTTCTTTATTGTTAGCACCGGAAATAGTCGGCAGTTAGTGCCCAAATGGAAAGGTATATTTAAAATATCCAGATGCCTTGGAAATGATAGGTTTGAGGTGACTGACCTTCCTGGTTAGACAAGGACTAGGATCCCTTATACCGGAGTCTATGCTTCCGAGCAAATGAAGAAATGGGTCACTTTTGATGACGTTGAATGAGTTAAGACAATGTATTATATTTAAGCCGTTGAGATAACTCTTGCGCACCTTAAGAAGTCGTCAAAGTTAGAAATCTCTGAGCTGTGAATAGATATAAGCCGTCGGGAAGTAATGTCCCTGAGCTTCAATGAAATTTCATACCGTTGGGCTCTGATCCCTGGGTTCGATAAAGTGAAATTTAGTGAGCTTCTCTGGGTTTTCAACCGTCGAGAAATCACTCAACCTTCTTGAGTAAAGTGCATCCCTGGGATGTGGCTGTCGGGAACTATAGTTCCCCGAGCCTAAATGCTGTCGGGATTACTTAGTTAAATCGCCCGTTGGGAATTTCCCTGTGGCACTATATTGTATACAGTTTAATGGAATTTTGTTTCCATTCTTCTTATTCCAGATATAAGTGATAAACAGTAGACATTCAGGATGGCCGAATGTGAGAGGCTTGTAATAATTCTCTCGAGAGAGGAACATAAAGGGATATTGTCGATGCTGCATCGTAGTTATTCACCAATGTTTTTAATATATATTTCTTATGCAGATTTCTGGGAAGGTAATGTTGGGCAATTTTGCATAAAAACGTTGGCTGTGAGTTAGTCAGAGAATTGTTTTCTTACTGTTAAGACTTGTACGTTAATAAGTTTACTTTTTTTAAAATGATAAAGTAGTTTATAATAAATTGAAGTTTATTATTTCACACATATAATATTGTCATCCTTATAGATTTATTTTATTAATTTTAGGCTTCTCTTCCTTTGAGAGAATTAATCATGTTTAAAATGAAAATATTTATATTTTTCTCAGATTTATTTTGATCGAAAAGAAACTTCATACCAGGGACGTACAAACCATGAAATAAAGTTTTAGTAACCAATTTAAAAAAAACTATCCCTATTTGTTCTAAAGCAAGTTAAAGCCGTACCCTACAATAAATCAAGACTGTGTGTTTTGTGTGTGAATGTTTCATCAAAATTTTGAGCTTTAGCTAGCTCTGAAAGTATCATCAAAAGTAACACCCCATTTATAATTAGGTAAGGTTTTAGAAATTACATTAATTGTGGTAGCAGAGAGATGGCATTAGGATTACTATTATCAGAAGGAGCATTAATATAAGACCATCACCAATATTCATCTTTTCAATTTAGAGTATATATCAAAGTAGGAAGAATAATTTTTATCTTTAAAGTCAACCAATTTAACCCCTTTATCAACATCAATGTCTTTAAGAATTTGCAAACTTCAAATTCTCTCACCAGAACAATAAATCTGGTTGTATAAGTCTAATTGACTCCAATGTCGGGACTTTAAAATCCATCAAAAATTAGTTCAATTCTGATGTACAGTTAAATAAACAGTAAAAATTTACTAAAATATACAGGGTGTTACATTAAAAAAATTAATTGACAATGAAGAATTTGTTTTTAAGACACTCTGTACATTTACCAATATTGTCTATACAATAAGTATTTCCAAACAAACACTTCTTATCATATCATATTTTTTTTCATTTTATATACAGGGGCAAAAAAATGGTGTGGAAATAGGTTGGGATACCCAGTATATGACCTGACCTTTGGTTATGCTATATACAGGATGTTACAAAATTTGGTTTACATATTTTAAGAGTTATAATTAGATTTTTTTTCTACGAACATGTGTCCTAAAATGCATCCCTGCAAATTGCTTGCAGAAAATTGAATATTTGAAACACTGACTACAGTTATGCATCAAAGCTTTTGAAAATTTGCAAGTCCGCATTGTTTTGAGTTCTCTTGACATTTTCCGTCCCAAAAATTGTGTAAACCCATTATTAAGTAAAGATTCAGAGGGACTTACTCATTTGATGGTCCATATAAGAAAAGCTATGTTTATAATATATTTTTGTCCATATGCTTACAATAAGAAAAACATCATCTAATTAGCCATGAAAAAATCTAAAATTATCGCTTTTTGCATTTTTTCGATAAAATTAATTTGATTTGAAAAAAATTTAGGCAGTCACATCTCACTTTGTTTTTTCTAATTTAATAGTTTAATCGCGTTTAATAATGCTTTTCTTTCGTTTTTTACCGATTTTCTTGAAAACTCTTAATTGTATCGAAAAAATGTAAGAAACAAAACTTTTAGATTTTTTCATGGTTAACTAGATGGTGTTGCTAGATTTTAAAATTTCTCATAGGAAACATAAGCTACGGGCCACCAGAAGGGTAAGCTTTTCCAAATCCAAAAAAAAAAAATGAATACATAAAATATGTATTCATTTTTTTTTACCAAGGTTAGTTTGTGCTTAAATGTTTGTATATATTTTGGCTGCTACATATTAATATACATTTAGATAGATATATTGTTCATTTATAGAAAATATGGATATTTAATAGTGTTACAGGTTAAAATTGGCATTTTATACTCATTATTAAAAGCACTGATTACAGTTATATTTTCAAAATAGATATTTTACAAATATTAATGATTGGTACTAGTAATGCCCTCTCTGTAATAGCCTCCCAAGTAACCCATAGTTCTGTTTTCTAGCCATTTCAAATTACAGTATTCTTTTTTTTAATGACACATTTAGTCTTGTACATTCCAGCTTCATATTGTACTGGTTGTTAATGAAATTTTATTTATACTCTTATAAAACCCGGTTCTGGACTAAAGAAATATTTTAGAATTTAAATTATATCCAATATTGATTATTCCATACTTTATTTATTTCTTTTATAATGAATAATGATTAATTGGGCATGTATAATTGTGTATGTTGTACTGTCCATAGTACAATAACTGATTTTGGCTTGACCATACCAGATATGCTGGTTGATTTTACTCGGACTGACCTATCTAATTTTTGTCTTTTTTTATCTTATGTAAATATTAATTTTCTTGGAAGATAGCAAGAAGTTACTGGTCTAGGGAAAATCGAAACTGAGTGTCATAGTGACATATATTTTCATTGCTAACTTCCTTGGGCCATAAATTTAGTTATTTATTTTTTATAAAGGGTTTTATGGTACTTATAAAAAAAGTTAAGTTATTTTCGATTGGCAATACATTTTGTGCGTAATTGCTTAAATACGGGTTTGACCTCTGCGGTCGTTCCTTTTTCCAGACCGCCATCATGAAGTGAAGAGTGCTTTAGTTCTTTTTGAAATACGTGTGAATTTTACCCATATGGGGATATAATTGACTAAATGTGGTGATAGTAAATCAACTTTTTGGGCGTAACGCTACAATTTGTTTTATGTTGAATTTTCTGGCCTTTATGGTGATTTTAAACCTAATAATTTTTCACGTGCCCTCGAACATCCGCAAAATGGCGGTTCTGATTGGCATTGGCAGGGGATAATTTAATTAACAAGTAGGTATTCTTGAATTTATCGTTTATACTGATAGTATAGAGTTGTTTTTTTTTCTTTTGGCTACTAGAGCTACATAACATGGATTTTGGACGGATTTTTTTTGTACAGACCTGATTTCTTCATGCCACGTGGTAGTTTTATTTTTGGTTATGTACTCTACTGGCTCTAATCTAGAGGAGATCTTAAACAACTGTGAGCTAACGTCTAACCTGGACCACTACCAGAGCTTGGCGTATTGTGAGGTGGAAGAGGTGAAGCTTGGAAGCTTGCAGTTTTTCTTCGACTGGAAATTGGATGTCTGGGAGAGGCTCGAATCTGAAGTAGTCTGCTGTGTGTGGAGCTAAGTGACACAACATAAAATTTTTTTTTATTCACTTATTTTATTTTATTTTTATTATCACAACTTTTAACTATTGAGTTGAGATACATACATATAGGACTTTACAATCTGAGCGGGGTGAAGCCGAATTGTGGTGGTTAGGGGATGTAATTATTTTTCTCATTTAAAGGCTGGATATATTTATATTATTTTGATATTCCAAGGCCCACCAGGTTCGACTGTACTTTGTCTCAAAAGTTTATTTAAAATTCTATTGACATTATTTAATCGATGCTATTTTATTATTGAATATTACTGATAAGAGTACATATATATGTGACAAGTGACTCCTGTGAGGTAAGACGCAGCCGGCTTCGTAGTACTACGAGTATATACTTGGGTTATATTATTTATTTTCAGACTACTCCTAAGATGTCAAATTTTCTCAGATTAGCTAGTAAATATTAGAGTAAAATAATAAAAGGGTAATTTTGATTGGGGAAGCTTTAACAGCTAGGGTTTTCTTTTTTTTTTTTGCTTAGGTCAATGTCCGTGGTGGAATATACCGGGCCACGTAAATTGTTAGTTTAATTCGAATTGAAGCTTCATTCCCAAAAGGTTTGGTTGTAACATAATTTATTTTATTTTCACAACCACACTTTCAATTGCGTATTTCTTTTTTAGATATATTTTCTTTATATATATTTTTTATAAGCATGGTCACGAATGACAGTGCGCCATTTTGTAAAATTTAATTTTATGGCACGTTATCTGTTGACAACTTTGTTTTTCTTTTAATTAGAAACTTAAACGTTGTGGTTCCTTATTACCAACTTAAATAATTATTCCTCTTTAAGATAAATAAAATAATATAACATAATTGGCTGTGATAATCAAGACTTAAATAAATTGTTATTTTCTGTTGTTATTTTGTTTTTCACTTGAGTTGAGTAGGTTAGAATATCATAGGTAATTTGGAAACAATAGTGTATAGCGACTTGACCTTGATTTTGTTTTCCAAGTTTCATTTTGAACTTGCCTAAATAAATTTTGGTAAATATTGGGCGTCCATTGGGATTATATAAAATCCAAAACTTGGTGGCGCCATACTGACTTTGACATTTATTTGGGTAACTCTTGGGTAGGTACTACCTAAGAAATTTTGGTTCATTTGGTTGAGAAAGAAGCTAGAACCCACATCGGCTTGAGCTAGCAGCATTGTGAAGGATTTTTTCTCTGGGCGTTTCAGGTAAGAGGGGTTAGGTTCCTACGGGCAAAGTTTACTGAATAAAATACAAGTTGCTTCACTCGGCGAAAAACCTTTTATCTTTCGATCTCAAAGGCAGGCCGCCGAGCTCCTCGCCAACGGGGAACTAGCAAAAAATGTAAAGGGGAAGTCTGGTAAAAGGTAGCTATTATTTTACGAGTTTCGTCTAATTCGAACTGTAGGGGTAGACGGAGCACGATTTTATAATAGCTTTATTATCTGGAATAAAATTATTATTTAGTGTACCTACTTGGGAAAAAATATGTAAATTGATAATACTATAAATTATTTGTTTTTATAACCACCAAACTAAATAAATTTTACATTATCAAAGTTTACCTAATTCAAGAACTAAATAGTTAAATTTTTTTTGTTAATAATTAGGTACTTAGGTATCTTATTAAAGGTTGTTTTGGTACGACTGGTTTCATTAGGATTTATTTTTAAATCAAAGTCAAAAGTTTGTGTGGAAAAACGCATATATTACTGTTACTAAACGTAACAACTAAAGATAGACATAACTACTAAGTAATGACTAAAATATAAATAAATTTAATTGTATAACCTTAGAATATCAAATAATCTATTCATTTTTTCAATGAAATCTGCAGTAACTTTTGCTGCCTCTGGAAGAATTTTAAAATCAATATAAGTATGCAATGCTACTGTAACAGAGTGACTAAATCTGTGTCGCTAATTTACCCATCATTTTCTGAAAGTTATTTGGAAAAATGTGCTCGCTAGATAGTCTTGGAGCAAGTCTATACTGTTTCATTTTATCATAATTATACATGGTTTCCAAATAACTCTTATTTGTTGCTCCTTTGTTAATTACAAAATTGTACTTAAAAAAATTATTCCTCGTTGATTTTAACAAATGTGGGATGCCAAACATATATACAAGTTCTTTGTCATCAACTAAAAACCGCGGATTTTCCTCAGATAAATGTAAAGTAGTTTTGACTAGTTTATAAAAATTTGAGCCCTGGTCAGAAACTACGCCTAGGACATTTAAACCTGTTGAATTTATTTTCCGAACTGATTCAAATAAAATATTTTTAAGTTCGTCTGAATTTGGAGATGATTTATAGAAAAAATATGCGATAGGCTGCTTCCAACTGGTTACAATACCCCGGGCCATTAGAACCAAAACGTTGCTGGCAATATCTGTAATGTTTCCTCTCAAACATTCCTGGAAACCAACTATCTTGTCACTTGAGATATTGTAATATAGACGTGACTTAATGGACATCTCATCTATACATAAAAAACAGTCTTTTGCTTTGTCATTAAAAAAAACCAATTCTGTTAATCGAAAAATAAAATCATTAAATCCTGGATTTATTGGCCAGTTTTTTGTGAAACGTCACTCTTCAACGTTTTGACGGCAAACGCCAAACGGATGACATTTTTTTATAGGCTTTTGGTCCAACAAGGTATAAACTCATAGCAAATTGTTATATTCATTTGTGTAGCTGCTTCCCCGAGGAGACTTGTTCAGAAGAGATAGCTGACTCTTAAGGAATGCACAAGAATCTGCTGGGTAGTTGTCATCTAGGAATTTTTGAACATCGTCCAAAGTAACTTCTACTTCCAGGGATCTTTTTGCGTGAGAACCTTCCTTTTCCAGAGTTTTAATTTCTTTTCTTAATTGAGTTTTTCTTGGAGTACCAAGGCTTAACCATTCATTTTTTTTTGTACTTCTTTTCTTTTGATTAACTTGGGCATTCATTGGTTCCCCCTTGCATTTCATTTAGAAAGAAAAAAAAGGTATAACAATAGATTAAGTTCATTACATCTCTTATTAATATATTTGTTGATGGCAGAATAATTATATACATTTAGGGTTAGGATATAATTTATTTTGTAATTTTGTTAGAATGGGGATATCCCGTAAATAAATAAATAAATAAATAATTAAAAGTGGATTTACACTATTTCTGGGACAGAAAATAAAAAGAGCACCCAAAAAATGAGGACATGAAAATTTTCAGAAGAAAATTGGTGTGTAATTATAGTTATGGTTCTAAATAAACGATTTTTATCAAGCACTTTGCGCGGGCTGTAGCTCTAAGGGAAGGCATTTTAGGATACATGTTTATAGGAAAAAACATCATATTTTAACACCAACAATACGCTCAGAATATTTACACCGAATTTTGTAACAGTTCTAGCAATTAAAAACATTAGTATTTCCGCCAATTGGCAAACCGATAGCCTGATTCTTTTACCATTAAAACCACAGACGCAGCTCTAGCATCAACGCCCGATGCTTCTTCCATGGGAATCGCAAACACCGATGTATTATTTTCTATAAATACAGCACACCTAATAATTTTAAGTTAGTTGTGTAAGATTAGTTTTAATATGCACAATTAATCATTCCATTTGAATTTTGGGTTTTAATAATTATTAAAACTAATTAGTTTAATTAAATAATAATTTTGATAAATAAAACCATTTTTGAAAAAATTAAATCCAGTTTTAAAGCCACAACAATTAACGCAGTCGGTAGGATCCATAAAACGTCAACAGAACAAAAAAATTCTAACTGTTAACGATGGATTCTTATACCTTATCGGACAACGGACCATCTACAGGACTCTCATAGTGTAAACGTGCAAACCAAAAAGGCGTGCTTACTCGTTAGTACATGTAGAAAAACATCACTTGAGAATCCTCTGTTTGTTCTGACCGATCGAATCATATCGTTTATTTTTTATATATAAAAGTGATTTGGTGAAACCATTTGTTTGACAATCTGATATAGGTCACCTATTTTAATAATATTTTATATATCTTTACGTTTAAAGGCAATAAAATCTATTTACCGAAATGCTCCTGAAAGAAGCTCGTAACTAACAAACGCTAAAATAGATAACAAAGTAGTAGAATTTGAACCTTATAAACTTTCATAATTATTTACAATTATGAGTATAAAGATGATCAAATCTTCTTAAATACCTTTATTAGTTCGTACTATTATGCAAATGAATGATCAAAAAGCTTTACTTACACTATTTATAAAAAGTAAACTTCAGTCAGAATTGCCCGACTAATAAATTCAAAAAATCTACAATCGTATGCAGAAATAAAGCAACTTCTTCATCTTCATTTTGGCGATTCTAAAATATATCGTCTCTTATATAAAACCTACGACGACTTAGGCAACTTCGAAATGAAATCCCCTCTTACACTTTTCAATCACTTAAAAACTCTAAATTCGATAATGCACACTTCCATAGAAAAATCTTTACTAAATGTTGATCAACAATTGCTCAAAGTAATTTAATAGATACTATGACTCTAAATGCCCTTCTTACTGGTGCTTGAAACCTTGATTAGGCCAAATCGTTCGTGCTGGAACTCTTAGAAAAATTTTAGATGCTCAATCAAGAATTCGTAGAGAACTGTAACTGTAACTGTCTTATTTTGAAACCCAGAAATCCTCTGGGTTAGTCATATCTTCCAAACCTCATCAACCACTTATTAGAATTACTTTTGGATTAGAATTACTATTGTTATAGTAACTAATACGACGAAAATTGACAAGACATCGTATTCCTGAAAGCGACTGCCAAAATCTTCTGTCACTGCTAGATAAAAACCCTTCAGAACCATTAAACTTTTAATAGACACGGGAGCAGAAATATCAATTTCCAAAGAAAATACAGTGAAAGTCGGATATAACGACGGCGAAAGGACTACTGAACATGAGTCGTTATAAACGGCCGTCGTTATTAAAGGACCTACATACACTACGTTTTTTTTCAAATAAAACTATGGACATACATAATTATGTATGTTAAAAATATTTTTTAATTTTACAAAACCCTGAAAATACATAGATATGTACATACAAAGCAAAAAAAAAAATGAAAATCCAATATAAAAAAAAAACGAAATTTACACTGATACAGGTAACGTAAGGTAATCCTACATAGTCCATAAAATACATTTGTATGTATGTACATAAAAAAAATATGTAGTTAATTTAGTAAAAAATCTGTTATATTTGTTTGTTTTTTGCAACGCGAGTTAGTAAATTGATTCAATTTTTTTCTCAATAAAACTGGTTGTGTCTAAAAGTTTTTCGTCACTCGCATTATTGTATAGTACAAAACTGTTTAGGGTCTTCATTGCTCGTAAAGCTTCTTCAATAGATGGTGGATTAAATTCTTCGTCCTCAGACCTGCCGTCTTCACCTCGATCTTGGGTATCCTCAATTGTAAGCACCTCCGCTGCAATTTGCTCGTCACCCAAAGTACTGTTTGTATCTAAGTGACTATCAGAATCTATGAAGTCAGTCCATAATTCATCAGTTAATTTAAAGTTTTCTTTAATTACAGCTAGAGGCACATAATCTTCTGTATCAAAGTCAATACTTATTCTTCTTGCCAACTCGGCTAAAGGAATGTCGTCTTCAGAGTCGGCAGTTTCCAGTGTCTGTTCAAGGAATCCGGCATGTTTAAAACTAATGATTGTTTTCTTTTTGCTTTAAAATTAATGATTGTTTGTTGTGATACCCTATTCCAGGCTTTGGAGATCATCGATATTGCATCCAAAATTTTAATGGAAGACTGGATCATTAACTGGAACTTTCTATAATGGACTTTTAAAGATCTTATGATACCTTGGTCAACTGGCTGGAGCACTGATGTGGTACTGGGTGCCGAGAATTGAAGATTAATATTGTTTAAATTTGACACTGTTGGGTGAGCAATTATCTACTAGGAGTAAGATTTTCTTTTTTTTCTTCATTAGCTTAGAGTCCCAATCTCGCAAGATCTTAATAAACAAGTCTGAAGTCATCCAGGCTTTTTTGTTAGATATGTAGGAAACAGGTAATGTCTTAACATGTTTAAAACAGCGGAGGTTTTTTGATTTTCCAATAACAATCAACTTACGTTTTTCTGACCCAGACATATTGGCAGCAACAAAAAAAGTAATTCTCTCTTTGGACATTTCTCCTCCCTTGCACTTTTCGCCTTTTAATTTTAGTGTCATGTCTGGAAGCATTTTGTAGAATAGACCTGTCTCATCTACGTTTAAAATCTGGTCACTTGTATACCCTTTTCTTATTTCAGGCCATACAGTTTTAAGCCAGTTTTCTGTCCCTCCAGGAGGTACACTAGCAGATTCACCACTTATTTTTCCATAAACAATATTATGCCTTTCTCGAAAACGTTTTATTCAACTTACTGTGCAGGTGTATTCCGGTCCTTTATTCAGTACCCTGCCGAAATGTTCCGCTTTTACCTATAGTATAGGACCACTAATTGGCGATCCTCTACTTCTTTCAACTTTAAACCAGTTAAATAATGCTTTATCTATATCTGCATGACTGGATAACCTAAGTTTCTCCTTTGGTAGCAAATTCTTATTTAATGCATTTTTTATTGCATCCCGGTTCTTCCAAATTATAGAAACAGTTGAATGCGATAAGCCTAACTTGCTTGCAATAGCAATTTTGGAGTTACCTTCCTCAAGTCTGCAAATTATTAAGCCTTTTTCCTCAATGGACAAAACTTTTTTTTTTAATTCATTTTAATACTACGTAATACGCTACGTCTATACGTATGCACAAAATCCCGGCACTAAATAAAAAGTACATAAACAAAGAAGAAGCATTAACGAGATCGACAAACAGGTATTTTCTCGGCCTCCTATTCCGGTAATTCCCCCAAGAATAACTTGTAGTTATTGGTTACAAATGATTGCTGTGTGAATCACACACGTTCGGTCGTTATATTCGGCCTTCCACATGAAAAATCTTTTACATAAGGACGCTAAAACCGACTTGGTCGCTATTACCGGCGTCGTTATAGGCCAACTTTTTTAGACTTGGGTTACATATAAATCCAACCAAACTTTCTAGATTTCGTCGTAATAAGCGAGTTGCTTTTATAAGCGACGTCGCCATTCGCGACTTTTACTGTATTGTAAAACCATTTTCCCGTAGATCTAAAGAAAATTTTACCATTCAAGGCACAAGCAACCAAAAATTGAAAATTCCTATTTAATGCAAAAGAAGTACTTTAGATCTAGATTTTCTAGAACATTACCAATCCACAAATTATTAAATACATAACAAATTTTTACAATTTTTAAAACAATACGCGTGAATAAATCAACTGTAAATACCTTTTTATCCAAAACTAAAACTTCTTCAAATACCATTTTAATTGACTCATACCCCAAGCATATTTTAAAATTAAAATATTATCTTTTAAATACCGATGCTGTCTTGTTAGGACAAGCAAAAACAAAAAAGTTAGGTTTCCTTATGCCCTAATACACGATAATGAAAAAGGTAAATTTTTAACAACAATTATTAATGCAAATGCAATCTCTAAGACAATATGACAGATTTCTTCGATCTATCCGTAGAAACTGTAAAGTCGTCGAATCCAGTCATGAATCAATTAATAGATAGACTTGGTCTCATCAAACTGAACATCTTAACTCGAAAGAAGAAGAAGCCATAATAGAGCCAAATCTGCTTGGAATTTGAAGATATTTTTTACCTCGAAGGAGACACCTTAACCTTTACTTAAGTGTGGTCATCGATTACAGGAATTTAAATGAATGCGCCGTAGATGACAAAAACCGGACATATCTGACCCATTGGATTAATTACAAAAATGCCAATATTTCTCTGTACCCTATACCTTGCTTCTGGTTTCCATCGGATCGAAATAGATCCAAAGGATATTTCCAAGGCTTAAAAAGTCCACATTCCAACGTGTCATGAACAACATCCTTTTGAGTATCCAAAATGAACGTTACCTGGTCTACATGGACAATATTATCTATTCCCCTAACATTTAGAAGTCATCTTGAACGTCTTAAGCAAGTATTTAAACACCTTTGATGAGCAATCCTAAAAATTCAACCGGACAAATGCGAATTCCTCAGTAAAGAAGTGGTATGCTTAGGACACCTAACCACTAAATATTGGTGTTAAATCTAACCTTAAAGTCGACTATATCCAAAACTTCCCGGAACCTAAAACACCAAAACATATAAAATCTTGCAAAGGTCTCGTAGATTATTATCGCCACTTTATTCCCAACTTGGCCAAGATGTCGAAATCACCCAGTTACTTCAAAAAGATACAAGTTCTCTGTTCGCTCCAGAATGCAAAATCTCCTTTAATGAATTAAAAGAAACCCTAATTTTAGACCCCATCTAAATATATCCTAATTTCCCAGAGCCTTTCGAGAAAGCCTTTCATACTTACTACCGATGCAAACGCATTTAGGTGCTGTCCTTTCCCAAGCTCCCACTGGCAAATACCTTCCAATAGCATTTGCCTCGAGAACCCTCTGTAGTGCTGAAACCAATTACTCAACGATTGTCTCTTAGGCTGAAAATTCACTTTAGTAATTAATCATCGACCTCTAACACGGCTATTTTTTTATCAAAGGTCTAGGTAGCAGACTAGCTAGATGGCGCCTAAAAATTAAAAAATATACATACCATATAGAACACAAACCTGGAAAAATAAATAAGAATGCCGATGCACTCTCCAGAATAAAAATTATTTATTTTGAAAAATTTGCCCTGATGGAATCTAAAATAAAGGTTTTTGCAAGAACAAAATGCATAAGAAAAGGAAGAAAACTCCTGTCTTTCTGCTACAGATGATTTTGAAGAAAGTGAAGAGTATATGGTACAAGAATATTACAAGTTTACAAAACTTTACAAGACAACATCTTCACTACATTACCTAGACTTGCATCATGAAATAATGGAACTAAGAAAAACGACGGTTTCAGAACTTCTAGTATTAACATAGCCCATAGCAACTCCGTTACTTCCGTTAACAATTGAAAATACCTCATAATTCTATATATTTATATTTTTCTATATATATATATAAACTTAAAAATTAAACGGACAGAGTAACGTGCTTAAATTTATTATAATACTACTGTTGTGCTTTTTATTAGAAAACATCCTATTTATATTTAAAATTGATTGCTTAATTGGCATATCTCACGGTAAATTCCATATTTCCAAATATGCTGAGTAAGTTCCGGCGGTCGTTGCTATTGCGACACCGTGGGATCGTGACCTGTTACATAAGGTCAATATAATCGCATATAACAACTCCCTCTTTTACTAAAAAGTTAATACCGTGTATTAAGTTTTTCTTAAAATTAAATTATAAAATAAAGTCTAACTAACACAAGGTAAGTACAAAATAAAAAAAAATAATAAAATAATAAGATTGATATTCTTAATATTAAAATGGAGTCTCTTCATTGTCTTCTTCGTCATCTTCGGGATGGATCGATGGTCTTCTTCTTGCTAAGATTCGACTTAGCTTCAGTCTGGTAGATACTTTGGCATGCGGCCTCGACGGTGATGGGAAATCGTCATCTGTTGGACCCATGGAAATGCTAGGTAACAGTCTCCTGCGTCGACGACACTTTATCAGGACATAAAGACCAATTAGGACTGAAATTAGAGTCATTAAAGAAATTATGAACCAAGATTGATGTTTCTCGATAAATGGTTTTCTCATCATTTTCTCTAATTCTTCTGAATACTGATCCAGTTGATGCTGCGCTATGTTAAGGTCTTCTATGTCTAGGTTATTTAGCTTTATCGGTTTCAGATCTGGAATCTTTATTTTCTCGGGAATGTTTTGACAGCATTTGTAAGGAACCATGACTTGGTGATTTTTGTAGGTGACATTTTGGTCTCTATCTATGATCCGTTTTGCTTGGATTCTTGTGACACCTACGAAACCATTGCAGTAAGGTTGGAGTTTTAGGAGCGAGTTAATTTGGATTATAATCGTCTTTACTTCTTTTCCTTCACACTTTATCGTTATTGGTAACGGATTGGAAACTGTGATTAGCCAGAGATTTAGATCAATTTCTTTGACGTTATATCCTTGTGCCAAAAGTAGAGAAACTTGGGAGGTGACTTGGTCCTTTGAGCAGCTGCGCTTCACAAATGGCTTCGCTATCTATTGGATAAGGCAGAACATCGGAACAGATTTTTTGATGGATGGCTAGTGGTTTGCAGTTTTTCATATTTGATAACGATGTAGAGCATCGAATCATCGTTTTGCGCGATATATTTTTGGTGTGTTGGTATTACGTGTTGAAATTCTGTTCGATTATCAAAAATGGGGGTGGTATAAAGATGATATAAAGTGTAAGTTTCTGGTTCAACCAGAGGTATCTTAGGATAAAAACTATTCGTGTGTCAGTTTGATAGGCTTCAAGACCTATTATGTCGATATACGATAAGTCTTTGGGTGTGATAATAGAACTGTGCAGCATTTTTAATCTCGCGAAAGCTATGGCGTTTAAGAGGTCATTAAGTGAATTTTCTAAAAACGAATAACTTTCCATTAGTGACTCACAAATAGCTAAAACTTTAACCTGAGCTTCGTAAAAAGTATTGCTAATATTAAATATTGATTTATGGATTTCCTCGAGATCTCTATTAAATGTTTATTCGTCTATTTGCAGTTTTTGTATTGGCGTATTAAAATATTTTATGACCGATGTAGTGACAGAGATTTGGTTTTTTAGTAAATTTTCTAGTTGATGTTCATCTTCAGTAACTTTATTTATGCAATTATTAAAATATTCGCCATCGGAGGCGTCCAGATTTCCCGTTATGGATTTCCAAACGGTGCCAATGCCGTTGGCAAGTCCTCTTTTTTTCCCCTAAAAGCGTATTTTTTGTACCCGCAAAGATTTCTCTCTGCTTAATATTTATTGAATCAGAAATTTGTCTAAGAAGACTAACGTGTGTTTGTATTTCCGCTCGAAATGCAATTAATCTGGGTTCTTGGACATAAATGAATGAATCTTGCAATTCATTCAAAATCTTATCGTTATTTACAATGGCTTGCTTAATTTCACTTTCTTTGTACACTAGAAGTGTCCATTTTTCGTTAGATATTTTGATGGAACCTTCTTCGTGGAATAATATCCCAAGCGTATTATTTACAGGCGTTATGGTAAATTGGGCCAAGATAATCGACAGGAAGGTGGACAGTCTGGAAAGAAGAAAGCATTATTCAAAATTTAGCGGAATTTTGGAAAATTTCGGTTATTTCAAACGAGCCATTAAATTTGTTTTCAGATTTACTTTTGATCTGAGATTTCCTAACATATACTCTTTCACCGACATTATACTCTTTGCTTGTTGTAGGGGCGGTTTGATGAAATCTAACTTTAGCTTTTTCTTTTTGATGATTAGTTTTGGCACGTGCGATTTTATAATAATATTCCATTCGACTATTGAGATCTCTGACGTATTTTGAAATTAATTTTTCTTAGTTATATAGAGCTTCAGAGGGTCTACTTGAGGTATGACCAAAGATAAGTTCGTAAGGTGTAAAACCGTGCGTCATAGTGTTATTATAGCATATTACCGCGTAGAGTAGTACATTCAACGGATGTTCTGTAGGATTTTCAGCTGCATTTGCTCGAATCATTTCTGCTAATGTAGCATGAAATCGTTCCAAAGAACCATTAGATTGTGGATGGTTTACGCTGGAAAAAGTTAATTTTATATCGTACAGTTCACACAGGTCTTTTACCAGGTTATTGTCAAATTCACGTCCATAGTCACAATGTATGCGAAGTGGAGTTCCGTAGTGTTGGAAAAATACAAGTAGGGTATTCACGATGGTGGAGGCCTTTTTGTCGCTTATAGGGTAAGCTTGCGTAAACTTAGTCAGTTCATCTCGAAACGTGAGTGCATGATGTCGCGTGGGGTATTCGAAAATATCGATGTTGATCCGCTCGAAAGGAGTTTTTAGGGTTTCTGTAATTACTAAGGGGCTACTAGGATTTTTCCTACAAATATTGTCTTTCTGACAGATTTCACAACATTTGACTAATTTTTCGACATCTTTAATTAGGTTGGGCCAGTTATATTTTTCTTTAATACGTCGTACCGTTTCGTTTATTCCTCGATGTAGATTGCTTTTCCCTACATGGTACTGGTCTAGAATTATTGGAATTTCATCTTCGGTTGGCGTTTTCACAATATTTTGGCAGATTTTAAGTTTTATTTCCTTGTCTGCAAAAATAAATGAATACATCTCGAGAATTGGGAGATCGATGTTATTTTCTACACACTATTTTTTCGAGGTGTCGAATTCGTCCTGTCCTTTAAAGAGGCTAGAGAAAAGGTGAGGTGCTACTCTTCCAGGATCGAACGGTAACAGTATGATTAGATAATTGCGATCTTTTACTGATTTACTGGGGACAATATTTATTTTGGTGTCGCTAAATTCGATGTCTTCTCCTAGTATGTCGTCTATGATTTGGTGGTGTATTTCTTCAAGTTTATTGTGCCTAAAGAATGTCACAATTTGTTTATGAGATTTATCCAAAAGTTGGGAGTTAGATATCTCAATTTTTGAATAGTCTATTAGTGATTTTATTCCATACATAGTTGCAAATTTATTGTATTCGGTTGTCAAGACGTCATCGTCTATATCTAAGTTTTCAGGAGTAGGTGGGCTTTCGGGTTCGTCTTCGATTTCTGTCCACTCATTTGAAGCATAAATCGGAATTTTAGATTGAAAGTTAGCGCATTGTTGAAAATGATTAATTTTTATTCTTGATAGCGCATCAGCGTTTTTGTTAATTTTCCCGGGTTTGTGTTCAATCTTATAATTGTACTTTTCCAGTTTGAGTCGCCATCTGGCTAACCTGCTACCGGGATCTTTTATGGAGAATAATCATATTAGGGGCCGATGATCGGTAATTAATACAAACTTTCTTCCAAACAAGTAGGGACGAAAATGTTTGACGGCCCATACAATCGCCAGTAATTCTCTCTCGATTGTCGAGTATTTGGTCTCTGCAGCACATAGAGTTCTCGATGCGAAACCAATGGGTAGATCTTTACCAACCGGTCCTTGTGAGAGGACGGCGCCTATGGCAAACGCGCTTGCGTCTGTGGTCAATAGGAAGGGTTCCTCGAAGTTAGAGTAAATTAGAATAGGGTCGGATATGAGTGTTTGTTTAAGTTCTTCAAAAGCATTTTTACAATCGGAATCAAAAATAAAGGCAGTGTCTTTCTTTAAAAGCTTAGTGAGAGGCTTCGAGATTTTTGCGAAATTTGAGATAAATCGCCTGTAGTAACCTGCCAGGCCTAAAAAGGACTTTATATCCTTAGCACTTTTTGGCTTGGGAAAATTTTGGATGCACTGTTCTTTGATGGCATTTGGTTTGACACCATCTTTGGTGACAAGATGACCAAGATAAGCAACCTCTTTTCTCAGGAATTCGCACTTATCTGGCTGAATTTTTAGATTCGCTTTCCTAAGGCGTTTGAAAACTTCTTTAAGACGCTCTAAATGCTCATGGATAGTGGGTGAATAGACGATAATATCGTTAATGTATACCAGGCACCTTTCGTTTTGAATGCCCAAGAGGATATTGTCCATGACACGCTGGAAGTTGGACGGAGCATTCTTTAGTCCAAACGGCATACGTACAAACTCGTAATGACCGTTCTCAACTGAAAACGCGGTTTTCGGGGTGTCTTCAGGATTGATCTCAATTTGATGAAACCCGGACGCGAGATCTAGCGTCGAAAAATATTGGCATTTGCCAAGCTGGTCCAACAAATCAGAGATATTTGGTAAAGGATACTTATCATCAATACTGAGCTCATTTAGTTTTCGATAGTCTATGACTACGCGCCATTTTTGTTTTCCTGAGGCGTCTAGCTTTTTGGGTACAACCCACATAGGTGAAGACCAGGGGGATATTGACGGTATCCCTTGGTCCAACATCTTATTTACTTGAGTCTTTACTTCCTCCTTGTGAATTTGGGGATACCTATAGGCTTTGGTGAACACGGGCTTTGCGTTGTTGGTGTCAATATTGTGTTTAATCTTATTGGTAAAAGTTAGCTGATCTCCCTCTATATAGAATATGTCTTCGTATTCGAGGCAGATATTAGTGATTAACTCTTTTTCTTCACTATTGAGGTGATCTGTCCTTAATTCATTCCTTATTATGATATTTTTGTCAATAGGGTGATTCATGGGGTCATCAAGGTTAAGATTAAAAATTGTTTCAGATGATGGGACATAAGGTTCAATAGACAGGTCAGAAAAATCGACAGACTTTGAAATAACGTTAGCATTAATTAGTGTTGTATAAAATTCGCCGTTTTCATTTACATGTACGAGTGCGTTAGGTAACCTAACTTTTTCCTTTTCTTGTGAATTGGGAATGGCCTTGATATTCGAAAGATTGCATTTTAATTTAAATTTTTTTTCGGTACGCCCTTCTATCGAGATTTTATTAAAGGAATTATCGTAAATTTTTTCTACTCGATTTTCTGTTTCTTTCACTTTGTGTAAGGGAATAGTTTTAAAGTTTGTAACTAAAGTTTTTGATTTAAGATCTATGACTGATTCATAATATTCTAAGAAATCGAGGCCTAAAATTCCGTCGAATTCTATGTCAAGATTGTAAACATATACTTTATGAGGGTTTCCAATAGCAAACGGTACAAGA
Organism: Anthonomus grandis grandis; assembly: GCF_022605725.1. Classification (NCBI taxonomy): domain Eukaryota; kingdom Metazoa; phylum Arthropoda; class Insecta; order Coleoptera; family Curculionidae; genus Anthonomus; species Anthonomus grandis. Next base: position 10,063,918 of record NC_065551.1, read on the forward strand.
GTGGATTCTTTTATAAGAAGTTTTTCATTTGTTATTCCTTGAATGGATACGTTTTCTGGAAATCGGGTAGGAAGATTTTTTACCGTATTTTCTTTAAATATAGAAATTCCTGCTCCTGTGTCGATTAGGAGTTTAAAGGTATTTGTTAAGTCGTTAATATAGTAGAGATTTTTGGGATTAACGGTTAATAATGGGCTTATAGAAATGTTTGCTCTGGAAAATTGAGGTTCGAATTGAAATCGTCGAGATTCATGGTATTCATTTGGGATTGAATCTGGGCGACAGGATCTTGACTGTCCGGGGGTTGGTTCTCTTGAGGCAGTGACAGAAAATTTTGGTAGTCGTTAGTGTCAATCATTTGATCATTTTTGTCTAAATAAAATTGGTCATTTTCAAAGGAATATTCATCGTATTGATGTGGATAATCGAAGTCGTCGATATTTACGCTATCAGTAAAGGAATTATTTTCGAAATTAACATGACGGGTCCGCTGTTGATTTTGCGGAAAATTAGGATTTCTTGTATATTCTAAGGGTCGAAAATTGTTGCTTTGGGGTGCATTAGGGTTTCTTTGAAAATTGGGAAAGGTTCTTGGTTGTTGAGTTTGTGGAGGAGAAAGTTGTCTTTGAAAGTTTGGAATGCTGTTTTGTGAAAAATTTGGCCTTTGGTTTTGTTGATAATTGGGTCTTTGGTTTTGCTGGGATCGACATTCAGAGGTCATATGACCTAAACGGCCACAATGCAAATACTTAGGAATTTGAGGTCGGGTCCTCATTGGCTGCACTGGTTTTGAAGGTATTTGTATTCTCTGAGATTTCTGGGTTTCAAAGTAAGATAACTGAAGCTCTCTTCTAATACGAGTATGTGCTTCTACGAGGTTACGGGGATTTCCTGCTCTTATTATTTATCCTAATCTAGGTTCAAGTCCCGTAAGGAGAGTATTTAATGCCATTGTTTCGACAAGGTTATTTTGCGCGACTTTTTGATCATTAGTAAGATTAGCAGCTTTTTGAATACTTGATAATATTTTCGCATTAAGTACTTGAACACGATTATAAAAGGTTAAAGCGGATTCGCCGGGTGTTTGACGTAATCTTTGTAAATCCTGAATAAAGGATGTGAGATCTCTAGAATCTCCAAAGTGCAAATTTAGTAATTGCTTAATTTCATTATAAGTAGCTGGATTTCGGGAGTTTATTAGCTGTGCTCCTCTTCCCTTGAGTTTATTTTTGACATGTATAGTTAAAAGAAGTTTCTGATCATTATTGGCCATTTTAAATGCACAATCACACGCATTTAAAAAGGAGCACAAAGAAATTTGGTCACCTTCAAATTCTGGGACAATAGAAAATATTTCTGAAAGTTTATATGGTTCTACTTCCTCTTCACGTGTTGCTTGAGAGCGAGTTTCAGGAATTTTTATTTATTTATGTTATTAAAGCTCTTTTAATAATAAGGTTAGTATTGGCAAATTGTTGAATGACGTATGGTTTAAATCGTACAGTATTTCACCAAAATATTACAACAATAATAATAAAATAACGAGATGATTCGATTACTTACAGAATCAGCAACATTGATCGTCTTGTTCTCTAGAACGAGCTGTCAGGGGTTTCACTCGGTGTTCCTTCCACAGCTCTCTGAGTGAGGACGTCTTTTCTTTCTGGTTCGTTTTCTTTAAAGGATTGGAATCCACCGTCACTAGTTAGGCCTTTTCCTTGTTCTAGTGACGTTGAAGAATCCTACCGACTGCGCCAGTTGTTAAAACTTGAAAAACTATTTTATATTTTTAAAAACAATATTTTTATTTTATATTATATTTATTCAAAAATTAAACGAACAGAGTAACGTGCTTAAATTTATTATAATACACTGTGCTTTTTATTGGAAAACATCCTATTTGTATTTAAAATTGATTGCTTAATTGGCATATCTCACGGTAAATTCCATATTTCCAAATATGCTAAGTAAGTTCCGGCGGTCGTTGCTATTGCGACACCGTGGGATCGTGACCTGTTACATAAGGTCAATATACAAGGTTGTTACACAAGGTGTGCAGGGAAACACCGCAAGGTGCAATTTCAGCAATTGCTGAAAAATTGTGAAACGTACCAAAATAGTAAAATAAGCCGGAAAAAACTTAAGTGGACTATTAGTTATAACAAAAACCCCCTAAGATCTCTTTTGAAAGAATCAACATCGACGATGATGTATTTTCGACGCATTTTCGAGTACCCAATAAGAAGCCATGCATTAGCAATTTTAGATGAACTAACCAAATAAAACCGCTAAAACAGTAGTCAATGCACTGTTGTACCGATGGTACATCTTTGTATCATGGTATATTTACATCTTGGTACATTTTTAGCCATGCTTGAGTGCGGTAAAGTTTATCTGACAACCAAATTTAGAAAAAAATTCCAAGTTTGGGGATTATCGTTGTACAGGGGCTGCTCCAAGAAACCAAATTCACGCATAATTAAAAATTTTTAACCATTTAATTAAATTATAAAAAATAAACGAAGATATGGCCATAACAGCTGATTGTGATCAGCTGACCTTCCACGGCTGTAAAGACATATGGAAGGTTAACCAATCTTCCGGAACAATGCTCTAGATACTGTACAAGCAGCTTTTGCCACTAGGAGGCCAGTTCAAATGATTATAGTAATCTTAAGTAATTGTGTTTAGTGCATACAAGAGTGTTAAATAAGTTGACTATATTTGCGAATCCGAGTGTTTTAATTCGCACTAAAACAAACATTACTTAAGGAAGGCGATGATCTTGACAATTGGCTTTGGTGGTGCAAGCAATATTTGTTAAATATTGCAAAGGTCTGGAAGAAACCGCATCAAATTTATAGTACTACATCATGAAGAGCTGAGAGGAAAGCTTAAGAAAGAGGAGGATGATAACATTGTTAAGAGTATAACCAAGGAAGGCGTCATTGAGCCAACGATATGAGCAGAATCCAGCAGTCTTTACGGGTGGTACTAGAGAAGAACGACGAAGCGACCAGATTCGGCGTATATTAACAACAGCTTAATAACGTGACTAAGATGGACCGCTATCCTCTTCATCGCATTGATGATACTTTTGACCCCCTTACTGGATCTTTTTTAAAATATAAGCGAAAAATAGATACTAAGTTAAGTTGGCTCGTAAATGTCGAAAATAGACGCCTTTTATGCTGGGTGCTGGATTATGGCAATTTAAAGTGATTTTATTTGTGCTTTGCAATGCTCCTACCACTTTTGAGCGGCATGTGATGGAAATGATTTTAAGAGGACTATCCTAAAAGACATGTTTGGTTTACCTGATTGACATAATTGTGGTAAGAAAATCATTTGAAGACTATATTAGAACCCTGGAGAAAATGTTACTGGACTAAAGTTAAGTCCAAAGAAACATCATGTGGTTTCAAGAAGCTGTTCGGTATCTGGGACATGTCATTTCTAGTGAAGGAGTTGCTGTTAATAAGGCAAACGTTCAGAGTTTAAGGCTTGGCATTTGATTGGCCAGTTCCCAAAGATGATACAGCTTCCTGGGATTATGAAATTACTACTAAAGCTATGTAGAGGGATTTTTCCATTTGTGGTGGATACCGACGCTAGTAAAATGGACATGAAAAGAATCCATGCTGTCTGGAACTCAAGAAGAAAAGAACTAAGAAGAAAAAGTCATGCCCTATTTTAGTAAGACACTATCTAAGCCAGAGGGTGCGTCACCTATCGGGAGTTGCGCTAGCTGGTGTCAAAGCGATGAAGCACTGCTACAAGTTCCTCGATGGGAGAAAGTTCTTTAAAAATGTCTTCTTCCAGAGTTTAAACATCCGGTAGTTCAAACATCCATGTGTTTAAACATTACGTGGCATGATGGATAGAAAGGCTGTAGGAGTTTGACTTTATTGCTTGACACCGAGCTAAGAGATTTTATGAAAATGCAGATGTCCTATCAAGAAGACCCTTTCCAGAGCACAATCAGCAGGTAAAAGAGAAAGATGCTTATTTGTTAAGAACCACCATTGTCAACAATACTTGGTAAAATGGTGATCTATATGTGTATCTATAGTGTATAAAAGACCAGGAGGAAGATGCCAATATACAGGAAATAAAATAGTTTGGAATATATACAGGAAATAAAATAAATAAGTTTTGATGGACACTGCCATCTTATGTGAAAAGACCTGCAAAACTAGAGAGTTTTTTAGAAAGTTTTTTCAGAAGTAATAAAAATGAGAAGAACACCTAAAAAAAGGATATTTCCACAAAGATTTTCACCTCTTAGAAAAAAAGAAAATATGGTAACTTCCTTTCCAGTCGATTAAATCCTCAATTATGACGATATCTTTCTAAAACCTTTAATTATATGAAGTTGGCGTTCAGAAACTTAAAAATGGTAAATTTTGACTGACTTTTTTCTCTTAATCGGTCCGTTTTCCTCGTGGTGTTGTAATTGGTATTCTAATGAATTAAAAAAAACAAAACAATTATTTTTTCCAGCAAAATTATAATATTATAAAGTTTTTAGATTATATTATTTTAATAAATTAATAATTTATAATATATCGGGTGATCATTAGCCAGGGGGTCATTTATTTGTTTTTAAAGCAATAATTTTAGAATCTTGTATTTAAAAAAACAATTTAATATCACATTTTAAATAAGTAGAAAAAATATATATTGATTTTTATATGAGATTTTTTAATGTAATAAATAAAGATAGTATAGATGAAAATGAAATGAGTAAAACAATTTATCTGTAGATACCAATTTATAGTTATAGTTATCAAAATTGAGAAAGTATAACTTTTTTTAATATGTTTTTTCTTGCACGGGAAATGAGCTGCACTTGGGTCAGGCTTCAATCAATTAATTATACAAATGTTCAAATTATTGACTATATATACAAAATTTTTCATCCATATTAACTCGATGCTTCAGAACAAACATATTTCGAGGCAACTCTAACCAATATTTCCTCGATGGATGGATGCAGAACGCCAACGTCCATATAGCAAAGCAAATAACGTGGATGGGTGGCGCCGATCACAGTTGATCACGGCCGATTAGCATGATCGGGTGGTGGAACATAGTGTGGGGTTTCCCCCAACTGGGACTCAATGTTATTGAGCCCGTGATCGGATTTTTGCATTAGCTTTGTTATGCAACGATGTATTGTTGCGCCGTTTTTTATTTGGCGGCATACGCGGACCTTTCTTTTGAATCGTAATGTGATTATGAAAAAAATAGGACTTAATTAATCTACTTATTAAAATCCTACACCGGTACTAAATATGAATCAAACACAAAAAGGATGTAAAAGCACACCCGCTTTTACCCATAAATTTGACAAACGTTTAGGATAAGTTTTTGTAGTTGAAAAAAAATAATTAGGTGTGTGGTAGTAGTAGTATGGATAGTAATACCTCGAAATGTACATTAATAAAATTTGTGCTTTATATAATTATATTAAAATTGACCAAATTCTTAGCCTAAGATCTTTATAAATAAAATTTAAAAGAAATGGGTAGAATAGGTATATTTTTTATGTTTAACATTTATGTTGAATATCCAAATATTATTTTTACGCCCACCCTAAAACCAAACTCACGAGCCCCCACTGCCGAACTATGCAAGACTCCAAATTATGCAAGATAGTATACCGATTTTAGCCAAAGATGAACTATAAGTCAAATTATGTACACATTTCTAATACACTCTAAGCACAGAAAGAGATAATAGGTCTTAATCAGAAATGTTATTATGTCTTTAATCGTAAAGTTATAAATGTTTAATAATGACAACAAAAATTATTATATTTGAACGTATGCTGTGTTAAAGTATTATTCATTTCGAAATTTAATATTTAAATATTGCGCCATGTAATATGGTACAACATTCGCTTAGTCAAATTTCCAAAATTGGGCCAATGGTGGAGCCATTCATACAAAATTAATAAGTGAAGTATCTGGAAATAGCCGGTCGGCTTGGGATTTAGTGGCCGGAGATCGACACAACCACGAAAGCAAGATACACCAAGGTAGTCCTTTTATATGATTATTCGAGTTTTCACCGATGGCGTGGTCTGTTCCTTTTTCAAATTTTAAACTTATTAATTTAATTAATTTTTCCTTATTGTAAGGGAGCCTTGGATGCTAAATTTGCAGTTACTAAAGCGTCATGGGGACCTATTGGATTGAGAGAATCAGGTCCTAAAACGAAAAAAAGTTTATGTTAAATTTGCCATTTTAGCTGGGAAGAATGTACAAATCTTCAATAACGTAAAAAAAATAATTACATAAAAATATTTCAGCACTTGAGATATTCACAGTGTACAGGTGCTATGTCTTTCTGATAACCAATAGATATTAATCTGTCGAATAGTGAGCGGAACGTTTTCGTAAAAAGAGGTAGGAAAAAGAAAAGAAAAAAAAGTTATTCGAGTGTGTGAGATATTCAGCGGGGATGTTAAGTGAACCCAAAAAAGTGTCATATTCAAATATCTGATGATTTGGACGGGACCAAAAGTCATGACCGATTTTTGAAGATGTATAAAAAAATGCGATCTTGAAATACTCGAGCGCGTCCGATTTTTATACAGACGGTTCAAGTTGATGTCCTGGTCGTCTTAAACGATAATCTGACAATTATATGGAGAAACATTGTTAATCTGATAATTAGAAAAAAAAAATTTTATTACTGGATGTAATCAAACAATATACAGTTATCTGTATAATTCTATCATTTATTACTAAAAACTAGATAAAAAAGTATAAAAAATAAGTATCCTAATCTTCATCCTCACTGGATTCCTCTAAAAAGTTGGTTAAACTTGATAAATTTCTTCGTCATCTCGTGTTTCTGTAAGTAAACATGGATATGAATTTTTTAATTTATTTTATATTGTACTATTAAAAGAAAAACGTACCTGAATGTAAATTTATATCTCCTAAAATGTCAGGTACTATGACGATATCTTCCTTTGCTTCTAGATTTTTCTTTCTTGTTGGTTGGCTACCAACAAACCAAGTCGGTAACCAAACCAAAAAACTAAACCATTTTTTTTTCTACACAAAATACATTTTACACTTACATCACATATTATTGTAATGCATATAAAGTTTATTGCATTAAATCGTTTTAATACAAGAAACAAAAATGGGCCGTACTATTGTGATCACCAGAAATGGCATCATGGCGGCAGACGATATATCTCAAACTATAGTACATATTGTATGCAACTCAGAAACTATACTAGTGCAGCAATTAGAGCAGAAAAAAAAAGCATTTTACAGGAATACATTTAAAAACTGTAATACTAGGAGAAATGGAATGACTTAAATAAACTATTACATTCCAAGCAAAAACAAATACCAGAAGCCTTAAAGAATGTTGATGAGTAAAATAAATATTTTATTAAGAGCAGTTATATTTCTTGTAAAATCTATTTGGAAGAAATAGTTTTTTATACTAATAATCCTGTACCAATATTAAATAATAAATAATAAGTGATATTTGCAAAATTACACTAAATATTAGATCAAAGGATTTTGGAGTGGATAATCTTAATATAACTTTAGTTAATCTCTGTTGTCCTTATCTAACCCTTTATATAGTGCATATACCTAATAAGTGTATAATTAAAAACTACTTTTCTAAAATTTGGAAGGCAGCATTTGTATTGCCTTTTCCTAAAGTGGACAATCTAACTAGTTTTAGTAAGTTAAGATCTCTCTTCTTTTACTGATTCTCCCAACCTTTCCAACATTTCTTAAACGTATTCTTGACTTTCAAATACGCGAATATCTTAATGAAAATGATATTTTACCACTCAAACAATAATCAACAAGAATTATAGTTGTGCCTCTGCAATGTCTGATGTAATTGATGACATATTAAGAGCGCGTGATAACAATAGGATTAAGGCATTGGTCCTGTTGTATCACTCGAAGGCTTTAAATTTTGTGGGTCATAAAATGTTAAAGTTAATTTTTTAGTTTATCGGGTTTTTTTTTACGATGCTGTTGATTGGCTTAATATGCAGAATCAGAGAATACAGAGAATACTTTAAAGAAAATAAATTAAATGCCAAAATTAATGGTTTGGACATTTTAAGTAGACCAATAAGCGTCATAAAATGTATAAAGTCATAAAATGCAATAAAAACTATTTTTCCGTGATTACTTAATTAAAAATTAAAACTTTCAACGCATTCATAGCAACCTATTTTAAAACTTAAAAAAAATATTTTTTCAATGAGTATAAAGCAAACAGTAGCAAATAGAATATTATTATTTTTTTTAGAATATTATTTTCTATCGAAATATGTAATAATATACTAGGTGTCCCATTTAAAATAAGAAAGTTGGTGTCTCTTCCTGATAAACCGAAAGCGATGGTAAACAATAGAATATGTCAAAAGATGCTCTTATAAATATTGTATCGATATACCAAATTTCACATTGTTTATGTTGAAAAATAAAAAAGTTATTAAGTGTTCCTGCTTTTCTGTGTCACCCGGTATATTGCGTTACGCTATATAATATTCATTGCTAAATTATGTAATAACCTGAATTGGTGGAGTGATTGTATTGATTGATTGTATTAATTGAGTTGGTAATTAATGCAATCCCTAATAATACCCAACTCAGTATTGAAGAAAAGGATAAGGTTACCAAAGTAATTCCTCTCAACCTCATAACTTAGCCGGGCATGAGACACCCCACCAAATATCCAATTTGTTACTGTAAATTTTAAAATATATATAAGATTATACTTTATTATACGATTACTCAAAAAAAGAAAGTAAAAAACTTAAGTGCACAATTGGAAAACCCGATATAATACAAGATAGGCAAAAGAATTTCATGATTTATGAGGTCAAAAGTCTTTCTATAGTCTAGCAAAATAAGAGCACTAAATTTATACTCATCCCACGCTTAAAAGATATCATCAGTTACGGCTGTTAGCTGTACATGGAACAAGCTCACCCGCTCGACAATTCAGAGCAGAACTGGCTAATTTTAATTGCAATCCTTATAACATACCGGGTGGTGGGTCGCCGAGCGGAATATAGGAAAACCCATGTAAATTTTAAGGGGGTCATTTATTGGCTTACATTTTATAGAAAAAATGTAAAATATCTTTCTGAAGAGACCAATCTAGCAAACCCTCGTGCAAAGTTTCAAAAAATTTTAATAGGCGAATCTTGCAAAATTACCAAATTTTCGGTTCAGGTAAAACCAGACACCAGCCACCAGCAAACAATTTGTTATAAGGCTTTGTCAAATCTGACGTACAGCCGAATACAAGAAATTTTTTTTTTCGTTTTATGAATCTCACAATCATACATTCAAAGTCAGATACGTTAACATTACTTTTTTATCTATACTTTAATTTAATATAACGTTGAAGTTAAACTAATAAGAATTATTATTATCGATTATTAAAAAAATAATTTTATCATACTTAGAAATGAATTAAACCAATAGCAGTATCTGAAATATTTTCAATTTATTTTCCCATCAAGCCTATCTGGTCCATTTCAACCATTAAACCTATTGTTAGTAAATTCGAGTCCAAAGACACTGCAATAAATAATTGTAAATGTTTAACTCAGAAGATCGAAAATAGATCCGAAAAAAGAAAGAACAGAACTATATAAAATTTTTTTCAAATACTTTAAAAAGTGTTGGAAGAATGCTTATTGAGCGCAGATCTTTCAACTCCTTAGGTTGCGATATTTTAGGCAAAAGTGTGACGTAAGCATGCTTCAACATATCTGAAAAATATGATTTAGTAATACATTTATTTATTATATGAAGTAAAAAAGGAATCATAAATGGACATCAAAACTGAATCATTGTCGTATTAAGGTTGTCGCATCCGTATTCTTTGCATCTTATGAATAAAATAATTCTCATTAACTCTTGCTCTGTCACAACCCTCAAACTAAAAATATTTTAAGCATTATTTTTAAGATAATTTATATAAAAGTCAAGTAGACTTGGAATGCATCTTTGCTTATTTTTTTTGTAATATTAAGTTTTTTTAGCTCAGCTCATGTTTCCTTACAAGATAAATTATCGTTAAATTTAGTTCTTAAAAAAACCTTTTTTTCTTTGCGAAGAGCTGCTGTTGTAAAATTTCGTAATTGTTTGTAATATGCGTAGTGATCTGGGTTTTTTGAAGTTTTAATTTTTTTTAAAGTTTTGTTTTCTTAATAAAGATAATTCCTAATTAGAAATCTTCTAGTTAATTTTTGAAGATTTCTGATATTTTCCGTAATCAAGAAAGCATATTTATAGTTTCTATTATGTTTAAATACCTTTAAGGGAACGTGCCTATCAAAAAGTTCTTTTAGTGTAGTGTAAACAAAGTTTACTTTGTCGACTATATCCATTCATAGTGTAAATATTATGCCAAGGTAATAATTTAAAATCGTTTTGAATGTTGGTAAGATTTTTGTTCTTAAAAGAATGAAAAGAGAAACATACTGGTCGTTGTTGTTCCACTTGAAATTTAATTTTTGAATATACCGGAAGATGGTCAGACAGGGACACGTTTTGGACACCAGCGTCTTCAATATGCTCAAAATTTGTGAAAATAAGGTCAATGAGTTATCGAAGAAGAGGTTATATGAGTAGGTTCGTTAATTATTTGAGCAAGATTAAAAGTATCCACAAGTGATTCTAAACGTTTAGTGGAATTGGTGGAGTTTAGAAAATTTATATTAAAGTCGCCAGTGCATATTATATTTTCAGATACCGTGTATAGGTTGGCCAAAACATCTAAGTGTGAAAAAAAATATATATAAATTACTATTTGTTGGCCTGTAGTTATTTCCTATTATGAAGTGATTATTGCTTGAAGTAACCTTTATCTAAATTTTTTCAACAAAATCAAGAATTACTGTACAATAAAACTTGAAATTTAATATTTGATTTTACGTAAAAAGTGACACCACCCCCTCGCCTTGTTTGTCTATCACACATCGCAATATTATAATTAGTAATATTTATATCAGTACTATTAATTCCTGAGTGTAACTATCTAGTAACTGAAATCTTTCAGTTACTGCTAAAATATCTACATTAAAATCAAGAACATACTCTTTAAAATTTGAGAAATTTGCCAGTAAAGATTGTAAATTGGAATGGAAATAATAGGCGAAATTTAAGCGAAGGAAAAAGGATCTAAAGGAGTTGATTTGTATCAATCAAAATAATGAAAAAGAAATTGAGGTAAATACAGAGATATGCTCGCCTTTCGACCACTGTTGCCTAGAATATAATAAAGTACCAAATTTATTACAAATACAACCCGAAAACCACACCAATTACGGTAATTTATTACCGTAATATTTATTTATAATGGTTTACCATTAACTCAACAAAATAAATTAAAGTGGGGCAACAAATTACGTAACAAAAACAAATTTACCTACATAACCATAATAATGTTAATATTAATTTAAAAGGAAAACAGAGCTTTCCCAATTTACAGCACAAATTATATGTGATAGTGTAAATATAGTTACCCCAAGTAAAAAAAACAATTAAATAAAAATTCATAAAATAATATTCATTCAAATTTTGCTCATTTGAGAAAAAAAATATATATAAAATAGTTAATAGTTAGTTAATATATAAAGAAAAATAATTCTAAAAAATGCAACCGTATAAACCCTGCAAATATATAAGTAACAATAATAGTAACAAAAATAGATTAGATCAATATTTTTATTTTTTTTTTATCAAAGATAACTTACTTTACAATATCTACGGTCTATCTATAGAGAATCCAAATCGTCTTTGTTCTCAATGTGAACAATACCACTTCTACTTTTCCTACACATCTTTCCGTTTAGACACCAAGCATTTTTATACGAAAATTTATTAATGGCCGCCGATAGCAGTGATAAACGAAACTTTGTAAGATCTTCGTTCAATTATATACCGGTTGATTTCAGGAGTGCCCGGCATTTTAAAATTGACCTCCGTTCGATATCATTGTAAAAGGATACTAATCATTGATTTTGAGTTTTTGTTTGTTGTTGAATACGTCCAAAACTTTTTCGCGCAGATTCTCGTTTTCTTGGTAGATAAGTCCGAATATTCTCACATTGAGCCTGCGCCATGCCTGTTCCTGCTTTTCTAGGTTCTGTTCAAGCGTTTCAATTTTTTCCTAGAGACTGGATATAATTTCTGCTTGTTCTTTTAGCCGCTTTTCAAATTTTTCCTCAAGTTTTTTGGTCACTTTTTGAACCAAATTGTCGAGAAATTGGTCACTAAAACTACTATTTAATCTTTTCAATATCTGCAGCTGTCAAACCCATTGTAAACAAACGGCCACAATGTAGCGGTACTACAATATACAGAAAACACAGGATAAAGATATTAAGATTAGGTATTAACTTTACACGTTCCACTATAGTAGAGTTCTTCTGGATGACTTTTGTAATTTAGAATACTATTGTTCGCCGTTTATTTAGTAAAAAAAATTAATAAAAGGCAGCAGCCGCAACGAGTATAATATGCTCACACATGCAGCGCCATCGTCACTCATATTAGAAGCATTTTTTCTTACAATGACAATTTATTAAATTTAGTATAAAGAGAAGATCCAGACTTAATATTTATTAATGAAACTTGGTGAAAGCCAGATACATTTTCTAACTTGAATGATTCCATTTTTATTTAGGAACGATCTTAATGATAGCTATGGGGATGTGATAAAATGTGTCAAAAAAAATATAGTATTTAAAACTTTAAAGATTTTTTTATCTCAAAATATTCAATACAGAAATATAGAAATAGGTGATATACAATATATTATTATTTATTGTAACTCTGGTAACAATTTAAGCATTGACATTTTAAATGAAATTATATCAGTAATATTTCTAGTGCTGTAGATCTGTTAATTTCTAGTGGAGCCCTGGTTGTAAAGACGTCGTGGTTTACAATTCAGGATTGTGGTAACAGCGACCATTTTCTTATGTCTTTCCTTTAAACACATATATAGCAATAAATCGGATAACAATTTTATCAGTATATGAAATTAAAAATTAAAAAAAAGCTTACTGAGGAGCTTACCATATATCTGGTTCTCATTATAATTTAAACTATGACGAACTTTTAAATACTATAAGCTCTATCGTTGAGCAGGTTATACCTTTAAAGTAGTGTGGAAAGATTAAAAAAAAAAGGAAATCTCTAATAGGAAAGCGAGTGCTCATTATGGATAAAAGATAGAAAACTAGCTATTAAAAAATTCAATGAACATCCCTGAATCAAAAGCTCAATTTTGACAAAAAAAAATTACTAGACAAAAATTAAGAATAAGGAAAAAAGAAAAATTTATTAAATGTTTTGAATCCCTCATCAAAATTCAAACATAAACTATGTATGGCAAAAAAATAAAAAGTTCAATAATAACTCAAAACATAACAGATTTAATCAGACAATATGTAATGATCTAAAATTATCAATTCTAAGAAATATGTCTGTCATTAACATTGACCCAAATTTTGTGACCTTACCCCTAAATGAAAATAAAAATGTCCCTTTGTTTAGTATGAATGAACTAAATAATGCATTAAATAAAAAAAATCTTCTCCAGGTATAGATGATATATCATATTTTATGTTTAAATACTTACCACCTAAAGCTAAAATAATTTTACTATAACATATATAATATGTTATAGCATATATAATATGTTATAGCATATATAATAAAATCTTGATAAAGGAAGAGAAAATTCCTTTTGCATGGAAAAAATTCAATATAGTGTATTGGTTGAAGCCTAATAAAGATCAATCATTGCCGGAAAATTACACACCTATTGTTTTGTCATGTGGTGCTAAAATTTTGGAGATGATGATTAAAAATAGATTAGATTGGAAAATGGAAAATACCCTAAGATTTTCAAATAATCAGCTAGGATTTCGAAAAGGCAGAGGTATTTATAACAACATGCTCTTCTGAACTTTGTTTATTTTTGAGGCTTTTTAATCATCACAATCCGTTATTACGGTCTTTCTAGGCATTAAATCAGCATATGATAATGTTGATATTTACAGATTATATAATAAACTACTAGATTTAGGGACATCTAAACAATTATGCAAAACCATCTTTAACTTATTAAAAAATAAGCTGTTGTACAGTAAAAGTAATGATTCATGAAAAGTAATGAAAGTTGAGTCCAATGCTGTTTAATTTGTACATTTCTGACGTTTTTCAGTTGGATCTGGGAGAACTTATTCTAATAAGACATGTGGATGATCTCGCAGTCTTTATTAAAGGAAAACTTGTTAATTCAATAGTGAACAGTATTAACTTTTCATTAAAAAAAAATAATGATTTTCTTAAAGTGAATAAACTAGCTATTTCAATTGATAAACGTAAGGCAATTTGGTTTACCAGAGGTAGTAGGAGAGATACCCCCCCACCTATTGTCATGAACAATACAACCATTTTCTTTAATAGGCAAGCTAAATACTTAGGTATTAACCTAAAGAAAAATTTAAAATGGAATATACACATAGAATCCATTATGAATAAAGCAAAAAAATCCCTCAATGTTCTTAGGGCTTTATGTAGAATTTTGTGGAGAGCTGATCCAAATACTTTATTAACCGCATTTTTCGCATTGGTTAGGTGTCAATTAGATTTTGTTTCAATCTATCTAAAATCATGTAGTGCAAGGGCACTTAATAAATTGTAGTATTTTTTTGAGGGATTACGCATCTGTTTGGGGTGCATGAGGTCTATACCAAGAGCTGCATTACTAACGGAAGCAGCGGTGGTTGATTTGGAATGTAGAAAAAAACTTCTGGCCCTTGGAAAATGGTTTCTAAACTTTTAATGATTACCAATTATCCTATTACTGAATTATTGAATATTATACGTATAAAAATCATACTTAGGCCAAAATTCTGGCATGACAGATGTATCCCATATTTAGTACTCGCCTATTAACAATTTCGGCCTCACATTAATTCGCTCTATAGGGGTTTGGCTTTTCCGTGCTATGAATTTCCTTTTAATACTTTAACTGATCCTCTAAAAACCATATAACTTAATATGGAAAAAGGAGATATGATGATAAAATAAATGTTTGTAGCAGAAACCAAAGCCTTGAGAAATCAATGTGTTTTTGTGTTTTCTGATGCTTCCAAAAAAGGTAACAGGGTGGGCTGTGGAATTTCTATCCCAGAATAATATTTTAAATTTTCATCCAGGCTGCCTCACTGTCTAAGTATTTAAAAAGCAGAAGTAATCGGAGTCATTAAAAAATATAAATAATACTATTGCTTTTTTCCTATTCGAAAGTTTAGTGGTAACCTTTTTTTGGCCAAAACAGATTACTGGATTCTAACTACAAGGCACCTTATAGATATGGAGGCGGACACACTGGCTAAAATTAAAACCAGTCTTAACGTTCCCAGAAAAATCCTTATAGACATACAGGAGTTCTTAATGTTTTAAAAGAAACAAATTTAAGAAGGTTTAAAGAAGCATGGAATTTGGTAATTAGCAGAAAAAATCATAGCCAGGCTTAAATACAGTCAATCTTTCCTAACAAAAATGGTTTTCTTAATTAAATTATAAGGATAGAAGACACATTACCACTATTAATAGAATGCAAACTGGTCATTGTCTGACTAATTCTCATCTTTATAAAATTAAAGTGAAAGATAATCCCTTATGTGGCTATGAGGCTATAGATGACTTAAATCATTTTTTTTTGAATGCCCTATGTATCAAAACTCAAATGCAGATCTATATAAAACACTGGTTTAAAAAAAAAAGATTTCTTCCATTTCGATGGCTGACGTTCTGTTTGTTTCTAAAGATAAAACGATTAAAATAATCATGCATTTTATCATCCTAAATAAATTAAAAATATAAATGCTCAATTATCTACCAACCATTTTTTATTTCTAATATATTTCCCTTATTATCTAGAGTGCTTTTATGTATCCTGCTTCCATATGTTGAGCTACTAACAAATTTACTTCTATGAATTATTATATAGAATAGTTATAGTATAAATTAAATTCTGTCTTAAGCTACGTAGATTAAGGAAGAAGCCAGAGGTCCCTATGTTCCAGACTCAGACGGCTAGGGGTCTCGGACAAAGCGTGCTGGCGATTGCCTAGCAGCAAAGCCATTAATACAGCAAGCCAAGTCTACTTTTGAAAAATCTAGAATAATTATTTATTGTGTTTGTTTTCTCTTAATAAAATATGGGAAATAAAGTAATACAATTAGTTCTTATATTTTCTAGTACACTTCCAATTATAGGGTAAATACCAAAGGTCTTTTCCCCTAATAAGGAATAAGACATAAAAACAAAATAAAAGGATAATGCAGCAATTGATTCCCTAAATTATTCACAGAATGGATGAGGACAAATAGCTATGAAATTTTCCATCACACCAGACAGTCTCTGACCGCCGCCTGTTAGACAATACTGAGTGAATTGTATAATTGTGGAGTTTCAACAATAAAGACATGAAATGGAATAGTGCGATAAGTGACCTGTGTACCAAATTAAAAATTATTCATATTATCACTCTTTTGTATCATAAAGTGAATTTACTTTGCATATTTAAATTAGATAGAAGGTTTTCTATTTGTAATTTTATTGGATATAATAATAATATTATAAATTTTAATTAATTAAATGCATTATAATACTGACCATAATACTACATAAATAAATGATGATCCATGTGAAAAAAATAAGTAACAGTAACATTACCCCCTTCCTCTGATGAAAATTTCGAAGAAATTTTAAGATTATACTTTACTTAGTTCACTGAAACTCTCTCAGAACAATGATATGCAAGTGCTATAAGTATTGCTTTTTTGTAGATTTCTTTCTACGCTTGGACTGATCTTCCAACTGAGTTCAATCCTCTTTTAAATCTTGTACATTCCATTTACCCAAACTCTTACCTTTGTCTTGGACTATTGTCTAAAAGATTATAGTCCCTTTTCCATACATATTGACCCTCTTTAAATTGTACTAGTCTATGCCTTAAATTATATTTAAGTGTTGATTTTTAATGAGCCTGTTCTAATTCCACACATACAGTGTGGCCCAAATTGGGTGTACATGTATGGGTATCTTGGAAACTATAAGAGAAAATTGGCTAAATGGAGAAGGTTGTAGGGCATTTAGTTACCAATTTAGTGCCGCTTTCAGAACGATTTTATCTTTTTCCTATTTTGAAATATTTGGAAAAAATCAAAAAGTTACATTTTTAAAAAAGGGCTATATTTTTTTTATTTCAACATATTTTTAAAATCTGTAAAAACATTATTGGGACAACTTTTTAATGATAACGCATACCTGATTTCAGTTTTTGTTTTCGACGTTTCAGTTTTGAGATTCCATCCTCAACTTTTTTTTTCTTATAGCGGCCATTTTGTTTTTTTGCTAAATTAAAAAGATCTTTTTTTTTTCTTTAAAATTAAGCATAACACTATGAAAATATTTCATTCTTATGTAAAAAAGTTACAAAGTTCATTTTTCGCGGAGTTGGCCATGAATGCGAAGGCCACGGAGGCCATTTGTCGTATAAACAATTATTATTGGTTAATGATTTAGCGTCATTTTCTGACAATTCTGCAAAATATTATTCATTTAATTTAACTTTTTATCTTGTTTGCTAGTTCTTATCTTGTTAATTTTTTTGTTCTTCTTCTTGTTAGTGTTAAATAGTTTTTTCGTATCTAGTTGTTTTCGTTTGTATTTAGTGAGTTTTGTTTAAATTTTTAATTTCCGACCATGGCTGTTATATTACATGTAAATATATTATAAATAAATATATTATATTACATGGAATGTTATATTACATGTAGTTGGAATAGGAATGTAATAGGAATGCGAATCTTGTAATCGCCAGATATTTGGAACTGTATCCTGAGAGACAACAGCCAGGTCCAAGACTATTCGCTAGGCTTGTCATGAACCTTAAAACTCTGGTAAGGTTTGAAATACCAGGGCAAGAAAATTATTAAAGAGACAATGCAGCCATTCAAAGAGTCCTTAAAAAAATAAATATCGTCTATATAAGCCTAGTATTGTTCAAGGTTTAAGGGATACAGACTACCCAAGACAATTAGAATTTTCAACCTGGTTTGTAAGGCAATGTCAAGAAATACTTAATTTCAGCAGGAAAATTATTTGGACCGACGAGAAATTTTTTAGAAACTGCGGAGTATGCAGCAGGCATAATCGTTATTTTTGGGCTACTGAAAATTTTCATGAAGTGGCTCAACGTATGCTACAAGTGAGATTTGGATTTAATGTATGGTGTGGTATGCACAGCAAGTTAACCACACCACAAAATTATTTTCAAGTAAAATGCTAGAATTGTTCTTAGATAATCACCTTATTGGGCCCTTTATTTATAACCAAACAGACAGGTCAAGATATTTAAAGGTTTTTGAAGAGCAGATATTACCTGCCGTGAGAGCTATAATATCTGAAGAACAAATACGAAGTGTTACGATACGAAGTAGTTAATTGTTTTATTTAGAAATTACGTAAACGTTTAAGTTAGCAAGTTAGTAAGTTACTAATAATTGTGTACGGCAAAATGCCAGATAAAGTCATGGTCAACTCAGCGAAAAATAAACTATTTAATTTTTTGATGTAAACATAATAAAATATTTTCATAAAGTCTTATTAATCACTTTAATGGAAAAAAAGGTCTTTTTCATTTAACAAAAAAAAACAAAATGGCCGCTTTAAGAAAAAAAGAAATTAAGGATGAAATCTCAGAACCGAAACGTCGAAAACAAAAACTGAATTTAGGTATGCATTGTCCTTAAAAAGTTATCCTAATAATGTCTTTACAGATTTAAAAAAATACGTTGAAATAAACAAAATACAGCCCTTTTTCAAAAATGTAACTTTTTGATTTTTTCCAAACATTTCAAAATCGGAAAAAGATATAATCGTTCTGAAAGGAGCACTAAATTGGCAACTAAATGCCCTACAACTTTCCCCATTTAACCAATTTTCTATCTCTTATAGTTTCCAAGATACACATACATGTACACCCAATTTGAGCCACACTGTATATGACACCATAATTTTAGTGACTGCTGATGATTTCTTAAGATATTCTTAAAGCCCAAGATAACTTAAGATTTGAAATAAATTCATCCCAACGTTTTTGATTACTATCAATAAAGGAACGAATCATTCTTTTTATGGCTCTATTGTATCTTTCAGTAAAATTAGGTGATGGATTATAAAGTGGATTAGTTAAGAAAGTAATATTGTAATCTTTTAATAAGTTTTCAAACTCTTTTGATCTATACTCTAAGAGTCGGCAACGCCCCTTGAGATTTACTTCTTGAAAATGTTTAAAAGCAGAGTTTTTTGGAAAGTTTAATAAGTAAAAAAGATATTCTAATAATAAATATAGTGCAATCTTTACCGGCTATTGAAGGCAAGTTCCATTCTTATGTTTTTACTTGTAAAACAGTAAGTGCTTAATTTGCATGTTACTTTTTTTTGGCGGTGTTCAAGCATATTTGTAATAACAATTATCTGGGATTCCGATTCCCACTGCTTACTGTGCAGCGAAACTTTTGGTGATCGCCTTGCAACGTTGCCAGTTTATGCTCAAACTGCTTGCATTAGAAAGAGCTCAACATGGCTCCGGGTGTATATGTGGATACATGCTGTGAGTGTAGCGACAATTTCATTATTAATAACAAGCAGATTAAATGCAGTGGTTGTTCGGCTAACTCTTACGTGCAATGCTCTGGTATAAAGGATTCATGGTTAAAAATTGTTGTTGATACACCAAACCTACATTAGCTGTGCAAAAAATGTACTGAAAATGTTACAAAGGCTTTTAAGGGCAACGCAGTCGATGCTCAAAATACTATTTTGAAAATAAAGGTTTCTTCTTTGTAGCAGGAGCTTGAGTTAACGAATAGGTTATTAAAAAACTCTAAATATATCCTTTAACTTGCAGAAAACAATTTTAGATTCCCTTGAGAGTAATGAAAATAATAAGTTAAAAACTAAATTATTACCTAATAATAGTAGCACTTCTAACAAATCACCTAACAACAAATATAGTGATATCGTTAAAGCAAATTCTTTTGTCTTAATTGTTAAAAGTAACAACGAGAATACCAAGCAGGATGATGTTTTAAATGGCATTACACATTCCGTTAATCCGGGTTAGATTAAAGCTTGCATAAACAATACAACAAAAATTCGTGGTGGAGTTGCAGTACACTGTCAAGGCAATAATAGATCGCTGCAAGCGTTAAAAACTAGTTTAATTGCAAAAATGAGCAAAAAATATATTATTGATCAACCTAAAAAATTTAATCCAAGATTAATCATAAAGGGAGTGCTTTTAGAAGGGTTAGATACACCGGACCAAATAATAGGTAATATAATGTCTTTAAATGATATCTCAGATTAAGCATCTGAAATCAAATATATTACCAAGTTAAAGCAACGCAATAATAAAATTCACCTTATGATTGAAGTTTCCCCGGGACTTCGTAACGCATTCTAGGAATAGGATCGGTTTATGTGGAATGGATCAAGTCAGTTGTGGAGGACTATCTGCCTGTCATTAAATGTTTTCGATGTTGTGCATATGGTCACACCGTAAAAGACTGTCGCGGATAAAAAGACATTTGTCCCAAATGCGGAAAAAATTACAAATTGAAAGAATGTATTTCTGAAGAAAAAATTTTTATTAATTGTGTTAAATTAGATTCTCATAACAAACATAATGTAAAGTCTATCTCTACTAACCACTATAGCTTCGATAAAAATTGTCTTTCCTATCAGAAATATCTTTTAAAGCTTGGATCTCAAATTAATTACGAATAACTTTTTTTACTGGGATAAATAGCTATTTTTATTGTTTTTTTATATACTTTATTTTATATCTATACTTCATAAGAAATGGCTAACAAACAATTAAATTATTATCTAAATGTAGCCAATTTAAATATTAGATCTTTATTGCCAGGTTTTCTGGATTTTCTCAATGTTGTAAACAATAAATATATTATTTTGGGTATAAGTGAAACGTGGCTGAATAAAAAATATATATTAAGCAGTGCGTTTTCTATGTCAGGTTATAATTTTTTTAAAAAGGATAGATTATACAGAGTTGGGGGTGGTGTCTATGTCAGGTCAATGTTTCAGTTCGAAATTGTAAATGTTAATGTTAATAATGTAAACTTTGAATTTATGCTCCTAAATGTTAAAATTGGTATACACAATATTGCAATATTAGAGTTAACTGTTTTTGGTACGTACAATTAATAAATGAACCAATTGGTATAACAAATACTACTGCATCATGCTTAGATCCCATTTTTATTAATACTAAAGATATTTGTCATAAAGTGACACCGTTGTTTCGGGTTTAAGTCATCACAACCAAATACCTTTTTGCACTTTAAAATTAGTAGTTAAAAGACAAAACAAAAATTTATAACCATTCGCAATTTTAAATATTTCAATGAGATATATTTTAGGATCGATTTATCACATATTTACTATCATAATAGTTATTATCTTGAGGACATAAATAATAAAGTTCAGTATTTAGAACAAAATATTAGTTGGTTATTTAATATTCATGCACCCTACAGAACTATAAGAGTCAGTAAAAAGCCAGCTCCCTGGTTGACAGACACCTTATGACTTATTTTAAAGGAACGTGATAAGGAAAGGTCTAGAAACTTTAAATATTAAAACAACCAAGAATAATAACGATTTACCATTTAATATATCTGATCCAAATCAAGTAAATGATTTTTTTGTGAGCGTCTTTAATAAATCTGATAAATGTTTAAACAAAATTAATTTCTACTCCAGTAATAAATTTACCGAGGATAATTTTCATTTTTCTTTCCAAGTTCTCGAAAGAATAGTTTATATAAAGCTATCATCATTTTTAATGTCAAATAATATCCTCCCTTCCCCTCAGTCTGGTTTTAGGAAACATCATAGTACAGCTAGTTCACTTCTAATCGTCACCGATAATATCATGTGAGCTCTTGACAAAGATTTCAGCCATTATAATAGCTCTTGATTTCTCGAAAGCATTTGATGTCATCGATCATGATTTGCTTTTAGCGAAACTGAAATATTATGGCTGTAGTGAGGTTGTTTTGTCGTTTTTTAAAACTTACTTGTGGCGTAAAACCCAGAAAGTGAGGGTGAATAATTAATATTCTGCTTTGAAAAATATAATTTCTGGTTTACATGTTAATACTCTTCTGCAGAGGGGTTATTTATGCATGCTTTATACCAATAAACACATTTAAAATTTTAAAACTAGGAAAAAACTCGTAATGGCTCTTGTTTTATCTATTTTAAATTACTGCCTTATATATAGTTTATTATCCATGCTTAGACCAAATAAATCGTTACCGCCTGCAACGCGTGCAGAATACTTGCTGTAGATTTATTTATTACCTCGGAAAGTTTGATCATGTATCAGACTCTATATTTCAGTTGAGGTGGTTAACGCTACCTTACCTATTCAAATTCTTCACTTCTACTTTTCTTTATTGATTATATGTTAGTCAAAGTCCTGAATATTGGATGGAATTTCAGCTGGTTCTGTGTCTAATTTCTTTTTGTTGTAACTGGATGATGGATTCTTCAATAAAAAATACTTTGGTTGAAGATTTTTAAATCGATTTATTCGGTACACGTTATGGTCAGACAGAGCACCCAAAGCAACAGACATTGACAGGAATAAGACCCACACGACATATCTTTGACAGACAGACTTGACGTAGGGTTGTACAAAAAAAACCGTTATACTTAGGGTTGTGATAAAACAAAATTGTACATACTCCCCCTTTTGAAGGGCACCTTCAAAATATACAAAGTTGAAAAAACATGTAAATCAAAATTACTAAAACTAAATAATTATTCAAAAACTAAAACCCGTCACTCCTCAGGTCAGTAGGCCTGACTTATTAGCTGTCAACTTCTTCTTGGATTGGTAGTGGACACAAATGACGTACGGATCGAGTGGTGGTTCCATTTGTTGTCTGGACTTCGGCTACTCGATGAATTCCATCCTTGCCAGCATGAAGACGTAGGACTCGCCCCAAAGGCCATCTAAATGGAGGTTTGGCATCGTTCTTAATGAGGACCAAGGTTCCATTTTTGATTGTAGTGGGCGATTCTTTCCATTTGTATTGGCGCTGCAGCTGGGAGATGTAATGGCTCGAAAACCGCTTCCAAAATTGTTGGACCAACCTTTGTACATGCTTCTGGTCAGGTCAGGTGACTGGATTTCTCATTAAGCAGGTCAGGTTCAGGAGGATAATATATGGGTCGACCGATGAGAAAATGGGATGGAGTAATAGGAAGGAGGTCATTTGGATTGTCAGATAGGGAAAAGAGTGGCCTGGAATTTAATATTCCCTCTACTTGAATTACCAATGTATTGAGTTCTTCAAAAGTGACATTCCTATTGACAAGAGTTCTTTTCAAATGGTGTTTTGCACTTTTGACAGCAGACTCCCATAACCCACCAAAGTTAGGAGAATATGGGGGAATAAACACCCATTTAATATTGTCATTACTCGTCGAATTAACGATAAAGTTTTGATTTTTATGCAGAAACATGCCAAGGTCTCTTAACTCGTTATTAGCTCCTCGAAAGGTGCTACCATTATCTAAATAGATAGTAGCTGGTAGACCCCTTCTCGCAATGAATCTTTTTAAACATGCTAAAAATGATTCACTTGTTAAATCATTAACGATTTCTAAGTGCACAGCCTTTGTGCAAAAACAAACAAACAATGCTAAATAGCTTTTATCAAGCTTTGCCCCTCTAACTGGTTTATTCAAAATAAAAAATGGACCTGCATAGTCAATCCCAGTAGTCTCAAAAGGAAAACTAGTTTTAATTCTATTATTTGGGAGCCCTCCCATTGGATACACCGCCGGTGTAGGGTTAAATTTAAAACATGTTATACACTTTTTAACAGTTTTCTTGGCTAAATTGCGACCACCAATGGGATAATAAAATTGCCTAACAGATGCAAGCAATAATTGGGGACCAGGATGGAGCAAATATTGGTGTTTGTGTTCAAATATTAATTTAGTAAGTGGATGTTCAGAACTGATTAGAATCGGGTGTTTAAAATTGTAAGGTAAGTACGTAGTTCTTAAACGCCCACCTACGCGCAAAATTCCCCTTTCGTCCATAAATGGAGACAGAGATAAAAGTCTAGGTTTTGTATCTAGATTTTTGTGCTTAGCTAAGATTTTTAACTCTGAGTCAAATGATTTAGACTGGGCCAATTTTATTAACATTATGTTAGCATAATCTAATTCTTCAATAGTCAAGATACCTGTTTTACATTTATTATGCCTTTTGTTTTTTAAATTGTTGAAAAACCGTATACATAATGCCACAACTCTTTTTAATTTTACAAGACTTGAAAATTGAGAAAAAATACTGTCATAATTTGCAGATTTAAAAATAAGAGATTTTCGCTTAATCTCTGGCAGCTCATGCCTAGGTATATTAAAATTCTCTACAGGCCACTCAGAGTTAGAATATTTTAAAAACTCTGGGCCCATCCACCAAATTTTCGCCTTCACCAACTTGTCAGCATCTAAGCCTCTAGAGGCTAAGTCTGCTGGATTGTGGTTTGTATTTATGTATTGCCAGGTATTAATATCAACTAATGATTGTATTTTAGCTACTCGATTGGCAACAAACATTTTTAAAAGACTAGGATCGGTTTTAGTCCAACTAAGTGCTACCTGTGAGTCAGACCACATAAAAATAGACACATTATCTGGGAAAGAAATTGCATTTCTGACTACATTTAATAATTGTGCACCTAGTAAACAAGCACAAAGTTCTAGTTTGGGAATTGTGATTAACTTCAGGGGGGAAACTTTACTTTTGGCACATAACAGTTGACTTTCAAATTGATTATCACTGTTCTTGCAACGTAAATAGATTGAGGCAGCATATGCATCTTTAGAAGCATCACAGAAGCAATGAATTTCTATTAGTGTAAAACTAGATGTCAGCACATTTCTTGGTATAATAAACTGGGCAATACTAGAGAGGCCCTTTTGAAAGTGTAAAAATAGTTTTTCTAACTCTGGTGGAATAGAGCTATCCCAAGAAATGTTAAGAGACCATAATCGTTGAATAATTATTTTAGAAATAATTATTACTGGGCTCAGAAGCCCTAACGGGTCATAAATTTGAGCAATGAAAGATAATATGGATCTTTTCGTAATTGGACCCTTGTCAATTGTAATCTTCTTAATGTTATATTTTAAAATATCTGATTTTGGAAGCCACTGAATGCCCAGTGTCTTACATGAATCACTTTTGTTTAAATTAAAGATACAATTTGAAATATTTGACTTATCAAAATCACTTACTATTTCAAGATTATTTGAAACCCATTTTCTGAGTATAAAGTGACCTGATTTTAAAATAGTAAATATTTGTTTACATTTTACTTTTAATTCTTGTAAGTCATTTGATCCTGTGAGTAAATCATCAACGTAAAAATCAGATATTATAGTTTTACTTGCTTCAGGAAATAGATTACTATTTTCAATAGCTAACTTTTTTAAACAACTAATAGCTAGATAAGGTGCTGAACTTGTACCATACGAAACTGTATTTAATTGGTAAAGAGTAAAAGGATCAGATGGTTGTTCTCTCCATAAAATTTGTTGAAGAGGTCTATGTGCTTCATTCATGAGAATACAACGATACATTTTTGATATATCCGCTGAGACAACAAACTTATAAGTCCTAAATCGCAATAAAATATCTATAATGTCATTTTGAACTTTAGGCCCTATGTACTGAATATCATTAAGTGACCACCCAGTAGATGTTATGCAGCTAGCATCGAATACAGTTCTTAATCTAGTAGTAAGACTCTCATTTTTTACGATTCCATGGTGGGGTAAAAAATGGGAAATGTTGCTAATAGTCTTTTCTGAGAGCTTAGACATATGGCCTAGATCAGCATATTTATGAATAAATTGAAAGTAAAGCTCTTTAAATTCTTTAGAATTTTCAAATCTTTTTTCTAAAGATAAAAAACACCTCATGGCAATCTCTTTTGAATTGCCTAGTAAGCTTGGACTAAACTTTAATGGAAACTTGACCACAAATTGACCTTGGTCATTCCTATAAGTGTCCTTTTCAAATTGACTCTTACACTCAATACTGTCCTTGGTTAGTATTTTATCAACCTCTCTGGAAATAAAAAACTCGGGATCTGCTAATGGAACATTAGGAATCGACAATCTGCTAGCATCAAAATATCGCATCAATATAGCATCTATATAATGGAATATTATTTGTGATAACAGGAGCCACAAAACAGGTGAATGATTGTTGATAGTCAGAATAATTGGAAAAACTAGTAACATCACATCTTTCCTCGATGTGGGAAATAGCTTGAGTAATTCCAATAATAGATAAATTGCTTGGACTACATGTGAGCTTTAGTTTCTTAACTAAGCTTTTTAAAATTAAATTGGATTGAGCACCACAATCTAGAAGGGCTCTACATGGCACAAAATTACCCTGTGCATCACATATTTGACACATAATTGTTGATAATAGGACTTGCGACTCTGAATTATGATAATTTGGTTTTATCATCATGTTTAAATTGGTCTGTACTTCCCTAGAACAATCTCTGTCTTTTCTAGGAAAATGTAACAAAGTGTTATGCTTGACTGTTTTATTATTAGCTTCACATAACTTGCAAGGTGACAAAAAACATTTATCTGCTGTATGACCAGTACGCAAACAATTCTCACACAAATTAAGCCTTTTTACATTAGACAACCTGTCCTCAATGGACAAACTCAAAAACTCTGTACATTTGTAAATTGAATGGTTTTGTTGGCAAAAATTACATTTTATGGCATAAGTACTTGGATTATTAATAGCAAGGTGATTCATTTGAGAGTGAAAATGGCTTGAATGGTTATTCTTGACAAAAGTTTTATTACTCGACTGAACGGATGAACTTGTCTGTTCTAAAGACTGCAAAAGGTCTACCTTGTTCTTTATAAATTCTAAAAATTCATCTAAAACTGGCAGATCTTGATTATATTCAAGCTCTTTCCACTCTCTTAAACTTGTCTTATCCAGTTTACTTGACAAAATAAAAATTAAAAGAGAACCATAAAGTGTGTCAGCTCCAAGTTTCATACCTCTTATAGCTGCCAAGTGTTAAGTAATTTCATCTAAAATGGAACTATATTGTTTAAAATTCTCTTTGCCAACATGCTGAATACCTAAAAGTTTCTGAAAATGGGTGTCCAGTAGAAATTGTTTCTTATCAAACTTGTCACACAATATAGTCCATGCCTGGTCAAAAGGTTTATCCACACTTTCAAGTCCCTCAACAAATCTAGCAGCATAACCCTCTAGAGATGCTTTTAAAAATTGAAACTTTTGAACTTCATTTAAATTAAAATTGTTACTTATAATGCTTGTAAAGTTCAACTTAAAGTTAAGCCACTGATCATAATCACCTGAAAATGTGGGTAACTTAATTTTTGGCAGTAAAACGTAAAAAGTAATGGGGTGCTCGACATGTACAACAGGAGTTAGGGTAGGTTGGGACGCACAAGTCTAAGATACTCAGTCAAAAAATCTTGGCATTTATAAAATCTATCTTGAAAATCTTGTCTTTCTTGATAATGTACTGCTAATTCATGATCCTCACAAATAGATTCAATTGTAACTTGAATATTTTCGAACTCTTGTAATAAATTAACACTGTCTTTATATCGCAAATCTACTTCACAAAAGGAAGGCTTGTGTTCAGGAACACTCCTTTGAATTTTGTTTACATATCTCTCAAAATAGGACATTTTTTGTTTAATAGAGCCTCTATTTCTAATAAGCCTTTTAATATAGTCAGGTGCCTGATCATGAGTCTCATTTTGTTCAGTCATGTTTCGTCACAAAATTGACACAAAAATTAATAATTGTAAACTCTGGCAATTCAAGCAAAAGGGAACACAAATAGCAAACCAAACTTTTAGGTCAAAATAGGTAATGGAAAAATTGTAAATAGGAATAGAAAATTGTACTTGGTAAAGTGGTAAATGGATACCTGCTTTTTCACAACATCCTGCGTCGAAGGACCAGAAATATGGATGGAATTTCAGCTGGTTCTGTGTCTAATTTCTTTTTGTTGTAACTGGATGGTGGATTCTTCAATAAAAAATACTTTGGTTGAAGATTTTTAAATCGATTTATTCGGTACACGTTATGGTCAGACAGAGCACCCAAAGCAACAGACATTGACAGGAATAAGACCCACACGACATATCTTTGACAGACAGACTTGACGTAGGGTTGTACAAAAAAAACCGTTATACTTAGGGTTGTGATAAAACAAAATTGTACAAATATCTTTTTAAAAAGTTAATACCAATAAACCAGGTTCACACTCGAAATATTAGATACAATATCTTGACCATGCCGCACCATTCTACGGCTCTGTTCGAGCGATCTTTTACTTATAATGCCGTTAAGTTCTTTAATAATTATAAACCAATATTTAATACTTCGTTAAATTTGTATAGGAAATATTATAAACTTTTGTTTTTAAATCATTCCAAAATATAAGCTAGTTTTCTAGAAGATAAATTCTTTATATATATATACTTGTTTCTTTTTTTGTTTTTTTTTTCTCATTTTCTCCATTTAAACTGTGAATGTTAGGAAGGTTAAGAGTTAAAGAGTAGCTTTAAGCTAATTACCATATCAATAATAGCACTCACCTTTTCAGGATCTACAGGTAAACCTGACCTAGTAACAACATAACCTACATACTTTAACTCACAACTACAAAATTTACATTTATTTTCATAAATTGTTAAATTGGCTGCTTTTAAACGTTTGAAAACTTCTCTTAGAATGCGAATATGACTATCACAATCTGGTGTCACTATTGCCAAATCATAAATAAATTTAAATAAAAATGGTTCCAGTTCAGGTCCAAAGACCTTATCAATTAGTAATTGAAAAGTGGCAGGTGCATTAGTGAGACCAAATGGTAATCTTTTAAACATGAACCTCTACCAGGTATTTTAAAGGCTGTATATATTTTTTGAATTATCTGCCATTTTAACTTTGTAATAAGCTGTTTTAATATCTAAAGTTGTCAAGTACCCAGCATTACCTAATCTATCTAAGACTGAATATACAGGGTGTTTCCTAACTACGGTACGAAACTATGCAGGGTGAATCGTTAGGTCGTTTTATGAAGAAAACTTTCTATGAACGTATGTCGGGAGTTGCTTTGTTTCTGAGATAACTATCCTTAAACCGATTTGGTTGAAATTTGGTGCAGTTATAAGACGCTTATTTAGCTGTAACTAGATAGAAATTATTAGGTCCAGTGGCGTGTCAGTGGGCACCACATGCTTATTGTTGAGAAAAAAACAAGGCCAATAATTACTTGTTTTGTAGCTTTTTATTTATTTTTGTATTTAAGCAACTAAAAACACAACTTTTTCGTATCTTATCTTATTATCTTCATATCTGGCTTTGTTTTCGAGAAAAAAAAATTAAAGTATCTTTAACTCATTCTAAAAATTATCCATGGACGACAACATGAAATAAAAACCAATTAATTCGATAAACAATTTCGACCTTAAAGTACATGAGCAAAATGTCCACCCTCCAATGCACGACTTTTTGGTCTCTTGTGTCTTATTTACTATGATAATAAACATTCAACTTCTACGATTTTTATTATCAGATTTTTGAAATACAACAAAATAACAAATACATTGCTTCTTATGACAAATAATTGGCAAGTCCATTCAAGTACCTCCTTTGTACCTATCTACCTGCTTTGCAGACCAGCTGACAGTGATAGAATTGCTATAAGTAAAATTCAGCTGTCAATTAGCAGTGATTCATTACTGAACTGAAGAAGCACGAAGAATTTATCAGGACAGATATTCTAACAGAGTAATTCCATGTGCAAAAACATTTAGAAAACTACATGCAAGATTATGTGAAACTGGGAGTTTTAATAAAAATATGGGTGGTGGAAGACCAGAAACTAGAGTTTACGCGTGAACTGGAAGAAGTTATACTTGATGCGATAGAAGAAGATCCTTCCAATAGTATCAGGAAGATTGCACTGCAGCTTGACGTCAGTTCAAAAACCGTTTGGAAAGTTCTAAAAAGAAACCTCCTGCATCCATATCACATACAGCGTGTACAAGCTCTACTGCCTCGGGATTTTCATCCAAGATTAATGTTTTGCAGGTAGTTAATTCATACGATGGCACACAATAATAATTTCCCACCAAATATTTTTTATTTACGGACGAGGCAAATTTTTCAAGAGATGCTATTATGAACTTCCACAATGATCATTTTTGGGCCGACGAAAATCTCCACGTTATTAGAGAAATTCATTTTCAACAACAATTTTCGCTGAACGTTTGGATAGGAATTATTGGTGACTACTTAATTGGCCCATTTTTTTTACCGGCAAAATTAACAGGTGAACCCTACACGGATTTCTTGCAACACCATTTACCCACTTTATTAGATGAAGTACCCCTACAAGTAAGAGTCAACATGTGGTTTATGCACGACGGGGCTCCAGTTCATTTCAGTGTTCTTGCTCGTCAGCATCTCGATGTCATCTACCCTAATTGCTGGATTGGACGTGCATGACCTCAAAATTGGCCGGCTCGCAGTCCTGATATGAATCCCCTGAATTACTATTTATGGGGCCATCTGAAGGCTCTTGTTTATAAAACTCCTGTTCTAGATGTGAATGACTTGAGGAATCGGATAATTGTCAATTGCAATATCATAAGGGATACTCCAGGTATTTTTGAGCGTATCAGACACTCAATGACAAATCGTTTGCAGTCGTGTATTTTATCAGAAGGTGGGCATTTTGCTCATTTACTTTAAGGTCGAAATTGTTTATCGAATTAATTGGTTTTTATTTCATGTTGTCGTCCATGGATAATTTTTAGAATGAGTTAAAGATACTTTAATTTTTTTTTCTCGAAAACAAAGCCAGATATGAAGATAATAAGATAAGATACGAAAAAGTTGTATTTTTAGTTGCCTTAATACAAAAATAAATAAAAAGCTGCAAAACAATTAATTATTGGCCTTGTTTTTTTCTCAACATTAAGCATGTGGTGCCCACTGACACGCCACTGGACCTAATAATTCAAATCTAGTTACAGCTAAATAAGAGTCTTATAACTGCACCAAATTTCAACCAAATCGGTTTAAGGATAGTTATAGTATTTTTAAAATACCGTTATTTTCTTGAACCTTCATCGCCCTGTATCTCAGAAACAAAGCAACTCCCGACATACGTTCATATGAACTTTTTTTCATAAAACGACCTAACGATTCGTCCTGTATAGTTTCGTACCGTAGTTAGGAAACACCCTGTATAATAGGTAACGAATAAGTATTTTTCTCAGTAACAGCATTTAAACGACGAAAATCAATAAATTATCTATAAAAACTATCGCTTTTAGGCACAATAAGTACAGGTGATGACCATGGAATATCACATTTTTCTATTATGTCTATTTTCATTATATTTATCCATATTTATTATGTCATTTTTTTCCTATTATATCCATTAATAACCTTATCATCGATTTTTTGTTGCATTTGTGGGCTTATAGGGTAATAACGTGATATTATTGGTGTGTTACTAGTAATAATTTCATGCTTTACTAGATCAGTACATCCTAATTCAACATTTTTAACAGATTCAAATTAGTCATTCACAAGTGAATTAAAAGTTTCCCTTTGCTCTAAAGTTAAATCATCAGCAGACTGAACCAAATTAATAATAAAATTTTGTTTATTAGTACCAAAATACCATTGCCCTTTTCCAAGATCTGGAATAATTCCGATCTTTTTTTCAAAATGCAGTTCACAAAACAAGAGTGTATCTCAGTTGTGGCATTACATAGCAATTACAAATGTGGATTCGATCCTGCATTTGAATTGGAACAGTCATAAAACCACTGCATTCAATTAATTCACCATTTGCAACTTGACAATTTTCATTTATTTCTCGAAGTTTAATTCCCAAATTTAAAAGAATATTGTGACGACAGGCCACCTATTTGAGAGACCACCCTGTACGAGCTAGACATCGTATATACCCCTATAAGAAAAAAGGGCAAATCTGAAAAATTATTACATCGGTGGTTTGGACCCTACGAAGTAATAAACAAAATTAGTGACGTCAATTATCAGATTAAAATTAAAAAGAATAATAAAAATGTACAAGATACCATCCACGTGGAGCGCATGAAGAAATATGTAGATCGATCATAATTAGGTGTAAATATAGTATAGGTCATTTACGTTAAAAGTAAGCATAAAATTTTATTTTAGTTATGTTGAAATCATAATTATGGCGCGTTATATGTAGGTTTTATTTATGCTGATTGGTAGCAATTATTGGAATAACAATAAGGTAGTTATTATTGAGTTTTGTAATTTGTATTTAAAATAATACAAATGAATTTATTAAAGCTGCTTAGTAAGACGACTCGAGTAATTTTAAACGATAATTGGAAGCAATCTTTACCAACTTTTGAAAATCCAAATATAAGCAAAATAATGCCAGATATGCTGGAAGCTAAGTATGTAGGTAGTGATAAATTGTATAGTTTTAGGTATCATTATACTGGGAATTTACTTACGATTATAAATGTTATAACAACCGCTTTGTTTTTCGTAGTAATTATAAAAAATCCATATTTATTAGGTTTAGGGTATACTCCAGTAGCAACGGCAATGAGCGAAGTAAGTGTAATTTTAA